>NC_091132.1:80213771-80564605 GCF_040183065.1 Periplaneta americana | reverse complement strand
CAAGAACAAGAACATTTCTTACAACATTGAAACATTTCTGTCTTAACAGCATTTGAGCTTTCTGATTATCATATTACAACACAAAATGTGTGTGTATAACCGAAAGAATCACTCAGTCAATCTCCTTAACGTATCCAGCTGTTTGCAGACAACATAAAGTCCACTATAGTCTATTCAGTTCTTGTTTTTCATGAGAAATGAGGGGTATTTTCAACGGTGTTCATTATAGATGCCTGTTGCGAGTAGCCATAGTTGGGGTGTAGTCAATATACAGTATACTGCAGAGCTGTGTCTTCTGCAATTGGTATTGATGATTTATTTTACTTCTTTTGTGATTAATGGTTGGATAGTATAGAAGAATGTGTTCCAGATCTTCCACAGACAAGTAGGAGTATCAGAAAGGTGAAATCGATGTAGGTACAATTGTGTGACAATGTGACTTGTTCTGGCTCTTGTTAAAAATGTTTGAACATGTCTGGACAATTTTTGTACATTTCCAGGTCATTTGGGCTTCTTTTGAACGGACTGTAAAATTATTCCTTTTTCAGAAGAGAACCACTTGTTCGTCCATATGTTTATAAAATGAGACTTTACTGAAGTAAAGCATAGGATAGAGACATCAATTGAAGAGGTCTTGGTTGCAAATATGTTGCCTATTTCGCAACGTTATTGACTCTTGTTTCCAGGTATACCACAATGACTAGGTATCCATTGAAATATTATTTCCTTTTGTAGTTTTTTTAGTACTTAGTTGTTTCTGAATTGGAATAATTCTATGCGCGTATAGGTCTGGCACATATTTAACTGTATTAAATATAACTTCCTCGTAGTCGGTAAGTATGCAAATAGATTTTTCAGAAATTTGAGTAACACACTGAAGAGCAGCATCAATAGCTAGCAATTCAATGTCAAGACGGAAGACGATGAACATGATATGAAGTAACTTTCTTGATACAGTATTTTGGAATATAATACCCTGCTCCTGATGTCCCATCATCAGGGTTTAGAAATCCATCTGTATAAATTGAAGGTGATCCTTATATGTGCTGCAGATTAGTTCCATGGCATCTAACTTAAGAATGTATGGAGGATCATTTTTTGAATAATTTCCCGGAATATGTATGCTATGTTCTGGAATTACCCATTTCCATGGAGGAAATTCACAACTGAAGTTTTAAAAATGACTGTGTCTGTGATATAGAATGGTATTTCTTCTTTGTTTATTTTATAGAAATTACACAGGATATTATCTGACAGTTTGAAGAACATCTGAGATCTGGATGAGGCTTGCAATTTTAAATGTATTTTAGATCCTTTTTTTTTAGTACATAGTGTCTGATAGGTTGAATATTACATTCAATTTCTAGGGCAACAGTTGATGTGGTTTTTAGTACTCCGAAAGAAAAGGGTTACAAAAAATGTTTAATTGTAAATGAAATTCAACCTTAGTCGCTGTTCATTACGTTCTTAGCCTCATCTGAAGAAATCGCATTTCTCCCTACTACAACATCTATATTTCTGTCATGAAGTGCATCTGTAGGCCTCCTACCGCGAGTATTCTCTTTCTCTTCCACGCACTCTTCCACGTCCTGCAGTCCTTATTATAGGCCCAACCTCATGCTTCAGGTCATCAAATAAAGAGTGGTATATTGGTGGGATGAATTTCTTTAGCTATTGCAAGTTGCTCCACTTATCAAAAGTTATCCTCATTGAATAGTTGGTCCAGCTCAATGTGTGCAGGCCTTCCACAAAGATGTTTTGAATACGTAATATATTACCTCTCTCCATTGTGGCAAATGAATTAGTCGTAAACAGAAGAAACGCAACAACACTTTGTAAACAACGCACTTGTATTAGTTTGCCTCTCAGTCAAAAAACTGTATGCATTGTAATACAAGAGTAAGGCCAACATGGAGCAGCACTGACTGGAACTGCAGTTATATTACTTTTTCTCTGAACAGAAGTGACATTAAAGATTTAGAATATACACATATCTCACTTTTTTTTTAAATGTCACTTGTATCACTTTGCTTCTGAGTGCCTCAATTATAATATTTTTAATATCAGAAAGTAGTTTATTTAAAATATTAGTTTTGGGAATTAATGAAAAGATATAGTCTTTTTTCTGAAGTTTTAAAAGGTGTTCCTTATTTTTGGTTTACAAGACCAATATTTTTGTTAAATTATTAAAACTAATGAAAATTATCTTTTTTTCTATTATATTTTTGTGGTATTTGAGTTTTTTCTTCTAATCGTAAACATCTACTTGTTACGGTTGCCCAGGGTGCGATATAGGAGGCTGGTCTACACTACACCCGCGATGAGATGATTATGGAGATTTGTTGGAATGACACAGGGGAACCGGAGCTCCCGGATAAAACCCCTGTATTACCTGGACCATGGGCTTGCTTAACAGAAGTTATAAATCGGGGGTACACAGGATTATTAGTCCACCGCTCTAGCCGCGAGACCACCGCGGCGGCTACAGTATTTATATATATATATTTCTATTATTTTATGTACGGTAGTAGAAAATATGTAATTAACTTATTTTATACCTTTGATTGAGCTACTGGCTGATATGTACACACTCTGAAGTCTGATTAGTTTAATATCTAGCTAATCGAAGATGTGTGCAATGGAGGTGGAAAGGAACTAGCCACACTAACTCATTGTCTCCTGGCTTAGTTGCCTCACGATTTATGCCTTGTTTGTGTCACTTATGAGATTGAAACCTGTCTTCGGGCAAAACCTTATTTTAGTTACATTGCACTCAATGTCCGCTAAGAAGACGCATCTATGTTCAGTGATATTTGGTAAACTCCGAACGCTCTATGACACCTGATGATGAAACAAGTTAAATGTTAAAGACTTAAAGATATGACGACAACGATGACGACGATGATAATGATAACTGATGACGATGGTAATGTCGACGACGATAATTGTGACGACAATTTTATGTTTTGTTTAGGCCTATAGTCGTTCCTGTTTCAGAATATCACAGTGGCTAAGTGCTGGCGCACTGGGAGGATAACTCAAAGGACCGGGTTCTAATCCCGGTTGATAGACCTTGAATTTATAACTTGTGCTGGACAAGCCCTTGGTTTGGACAAAACGGGTTTTCTGTAGGTACTCCCATCCCCTGTGACATTCCAAGAATTCCCATCATCATAATTTATTATGAGTGTATTACTCGACCAAGGCTAGTGGAGTCCTGCAGCCAGGAGCGCCACTTGTACTTCTCCTGCGTTCGTATAGAGTCATCGCGATAGTTCACATTACGCCCGCGCCTCCACTGCCTCGGTCGAGTTATAATGTTGACTCACCATCTGTGGTGCACTCTGGACAATCTCTGACGAACTAAGTAGCTTACGCTTCTCTGCACTCGTGACATTTATATAATAAGCCACGCTCATATAGTCGCATTGCATAACGGCAATTTAAAATCCCTGTTAATGTTCAGAAATATACTTTTATTTAAAATTAAATACTTGATATTTTAAGACTAAAAGGCTATATGATGTTGCGGAATGTATAAATGTATTTATTAGATACAGTACCTAATCTTATTTATCATTTTCGTGATCTTATAGTTTAAATATTGAAATCTCATGTGAACCATTTTTACAAATTTGTTTTTGTATGTGGTTCAGAGCTTATAATTTTAGCTAAGAATTTTTGAAAACTTAAAATTTAATTTCTGATTTCCAGTTTCACTATGCAGGATTTAAAATTTCTTACAGTTTTCAGTCAATCATTTCATTGAACTTGTTTTTTTTTTTTTTGTAATTTTTATTGTTTTACAAATTTTGTTGTAATTCCCAATGCATAATTTTTGAAAACGTAGTTCTAGTTCTTTTTTGTGCAATATTTCCCAAAACCTGGTTGGATTTTCAAATTGATCGATTTCAATAATTTCTTCCAATTTGGTTTTCATTTGCGGTCAAGAGTTTTCCAGAACTTACCAATTTAGTTGCGACTTATGTTTGATCATTTTAGAACACTTAAAATTCAATTTGTGATCTCCATTTTTTTTTGCAGACCTTAAAATTTTGGTTGTAATTTTTATTATATTATTTCGTTAAACTTAGAATTACACTTGCAATTCCTAGTATACTCGTATAATCTACTTTTATTGTAATTTCCAATACATAATTTTTGAAAACGTAATTTTGGTTCTTTCTTTGTTGAATGTTTTCGCAGTTGGACATCCGAATTGATCGATTTCTCAAACAAGGAAGATGAGAGAACATGGGAGAGAAGTTGGTAATTTATATGGAAATTCGTAAATTTAAGAATCAAGAAAATAGATAAGTGTTGAAAAACAAGACAATAAGGAGAGGAAAATGAAAAGAAAGAAAATCAGAGAGATGAGGAAGAGGAGACTAGAAAGAATAGGAAAACAATGATGATATGAAGAAGGATGCTATAGAAAGTCAGCAGTTTTATCTCTGGCTTGTAGCTGCAATTGACTCCGGCCGCTGGAGGCGATTGTAATCTCTGTTAAGAAACAAGTATAAAAAGGATGCAAAGACACCGAAGGATACAAAGTTTATGTGTATAAAGTGGGATAAAGTCTGCATACACGGGAAGGAAGAAAAACGACGGAATTAGAGCAAACAAGTGGGGAAGGAGTCTTACTAATTGTTCTCGGGCTGCGGTCCCATATATCTCAGCAGGTAGCGCCTTTTTCACCTCGCAGCAAGACGCATTGCTGCGGAGCGGTTTCTTAATGCGAGATTCTTCTCCAAGTCGCCACCGGCTTCGGTAATTTATAAGCCAACTTTATAATAAACAAGCCGGTCTGATAGTGGCTTGTTCCCATTCATGGGGTAATGCTAACGGTTATACCAACACTTTCTGATATCTTCAGAACTGAAAGCATTTGGAAAGGACGTACAAATTATTTTTTAAAATTGCTTAGGGGGCGGATGTTGATGAAAAGTCATCTTATTTTTCACATTATGACGATGCCTATATATATATATATATATATATATATATATATATAACTACAAAACTTACGTATCGTAAGATGATAATAATATTGTTATTAAAAATCAAATATTTTTATAGTCATTAATCAAGTGGGGTTGGATCTTTTTCATATACTTAATGGCGGTGTGGTGTAGATATTTATATGAGCAGGATAAAATGATTTTACCCTCTACATTTTAGCTCTCCATGCAGCAGCTATACCAAGATGCTATGTCTATTGTTCGAAAGCATAGCAAACCTTCCTTTTTTTAAACGCCCACCTACAATCCACAATGACCTGAAATAGCTATTGCTTTACTCCCACATGAAAAACCCTCTAGCTAATCGTCCTGACATTGTTACTTGCGTTTTCGCATTGAAACTCAAAAACTGAAGATGTATAAGTTGAAGAAAAAGTATTTGGCATAAAAAATCATTCAGAGGGAGTATGTTTCATTATTATGGAAGCAAAAACTTTCAATATGTCTGGTATTCTTCATTGAAAATAAATCTGAAAGATTTTTATTTCAATGTCTAATGAACTTAGTTTGCAGCATTGCTGCACAAGCCACTAGTTAATATATAAATCCTTTCTATTTTAATATCAACTTCAAAATTAATTTCTTATATTGCATTTTTTGACGTTATTTAACTAATAGGTTATTTTTATATTTTTTCGGCATTTCTTTGTTCATTTTAATACTTTGAAGAACTTTCAGATCATTTGAAATGCATTTCACTTTCTTCTTCACAGATAGGCCTATTTAATATTTTTCTAAGCAAATACACAGTAGTAATTACTTACTGAGTAAGTGACTAAGAGTGAAGTTTGAGTTTTATAGTTTGGAACAAACTCTGAAGTCCATCCCTAATTTCACTGAAGACTTCACCTCACACAACGGAAAGAATATAAAATGCTTGACAACAACTTAGTTTAAGTGAGGGTTTTGACCGCTATTGTTCTTTAGTTGGTACGAGGATGTCTTTAGAATTTATGTTTGGAAGGAGAGAAACTTTCACCGTTACCTTGACAATAGGCCGTTGTGTCCCCAATATGGTTCGGAAGGGATGTACTACAGTAGAAGGTATTTTTAACAAAAAGATTGCAAGAATGCACGCTGCACCCACAATTTATTTATGAAAACAAAAGTGAAAAGTGGAAGGAGGAGTTGAAGGAGAATGAAGGCACTGACATGGACTATCCATAATTGAAACAAATTGTAAACCCTCATTAAAATCTACAGGTTTCCCTTAAAATCTCCATTTTGTTGCATGCCCTTTTCCTTAATCTTAGTCAAATTCTAGGAAGTTGCCTCCTCTCTTTGAGATTTCCAGGACAGTCATTGAAACAAAGTGACTAATTTTTTTTTTAATTTACGGTGCGAGTACTTTAAATAATATTTAAATGTCGATTTCTTGTAATTCTATGTCATTTTTTCATTAATTTAAGAGCATGTTATTGATCATTAAGTAGATTTTTAGGTCATCAACATCCTGAAATTGACCTGGTTGTTCTTGATAACCAAAAGTCTAGGGGATTTAGATTTGTGGAACGAGCAGGCCAAGGTGTGGGTCCTCCCCAATCATTTCATCGGTCCTGAAATGTCAGCGTCATGTGTTCACGCTCATTGCCGAAAAAAATGTCCTGATGTGCCACCATGCATGAACCACATCTGTAGTCTTTGCTGACATGGCACATACTCCAGCAAGGTAGGCAATACGTTAATAAGAAAGTCCTGATAACGATCCCCAGTTAATCTCTGTGGTAGCACGTATGGCCTTTAATCTATCGCCAAGAACGTTTGCCCATAAGTTGATTGAGAATCGGTGCTGATGCCTTGTTCCTTCAACTGCATGGGAACTTTCATCAGCCCATACATGCTGATTACGAAAATTCACAACACCATCTCTGCTGAACCCCGCTCATATCCGCAACCAAACTTTTCTTTTCTGTATTCCTTGTGACCTGTCAGTATTCCATACCAGGGGTGTCAACTACGGTATGATTATCTGGTAGCCTGCTGTATTGTAGGGCAGAAAAATGCATTGACATAAATGGACGTCACATTGAGCACCTCCTATGAACAAGTGTTCAGATCTCAGAAAGTATGTGTTGTAGGACCCATGATTAATAGACTTTTTTCTTCTTTTGATGCATACTATCGCCTCCTAAAATATTGGATACTTTTTTTTAATACCCTGTATGTGAAAGCGTGAGTAGTGAGCGAGTGAGTGAGTGGAATTGAAATGGAATGGAATTTTCGGGAGGAGGATACTATGACCCAGCACAGGGACCTTTTACGATCTATTGCTTTAACACGCAAGGTAGGCGCATTCTCAGACACACACCGGCTGACTATACTCCTTACCCAGGTTTCGATCAGGCAACCCTTCTCGTCACTAGGCCAGCTCCCTTCAATGAGTCGCCAGCCGGCGATCGGTGAACGCTATGTAATGATGACGAAATGGACAAAATATTGACGGAATTATGTACGTCTAATATGGGGAAACGAATGAACCCTGAAAGAAAACCCCAACTACGACTTGCCCGCCAAAAGTGTCACTACGGATATTTCAATGAATAATCCCTGGCGTGACCGGGACAATAAGCTTAGCTAGAAATTTTTATATGGATGTGCCAAAGGTAATTTAACCCCCCTGCCACTTTAACATTCCCATGTGCATCCATCTTTTGAGATGCATATGAAAAAGAGCAATTTCCGATCACAAAAGATCATTTTCGTGAAAGGGCGTATAAATCTTTTACCCGTATAAAAGAGCGAAAATACAAGCTTATGCCGAGATATAAGATAATATTTACTAAGCCTATGTCGGGACTCGAATCCGGACTGCATGTTTGTTGACAGACTGACGGTCTGGACACTCAGCCAATACAAGAGAGACTGAATACATGAATAAATTAATAACTATAATTCTGATAATCCTTAACCACAGATGCACAAAAATTTTGCAGTGATAATTTTATGTCGTAGTAATCAGCCGCCTGACATGGGAACCAGCGTTTGACAGAAGTCTGCACCTCTCTGTTGATTCCATGATATGGCAAATGTCTCATTTCTGGTGGGAAATATGTTTAAAAAAGCTCAACAATTGCTGTGTCTGTTCCAATAAGTTTTTTCCACTGATATTGTGTTTTCTTTCTGTTAACGGCCCTTGGTGAACTTATTTTTATGTCACTCGTAATTGCGGTCGAGTGGCCAAAATTTGTATAAACACTTATTTTGACATTATTAATATGGTGAAAGAAAAAAAATTAACATTCTTCATCTGCCCCCATCAGAATGTTTGCTGTTAGATGTGCTCACAACGCAAATTTAATTCATACTGTCAGAGTAGAAGAGGCTGGGAATGTCTGACTTACCATATCCGGAGGTGATGTCACAAGATGTAAATACAATTGGGAGAAAAATCTCCATCAAATTTACTTTGTGGTATTATTTATTTTATATATATATATATATATATATATATATATATATATATATATATATATATATATATATATAGATATCTGTTTTGCTAATAATTGTAACATAAAATATAATAAAACAGATAAAACTTTAGCTCATCCCTGAAAGAGTAGAACTCGTGCTGAGGGGCGGATTTCTGAATTTAAATTAAGAAGTATATAATACAATCTGTATTATGTCTACTATACAATAAGATTATATCAATTTAAATTTACAATTTTGTCATTATTTATAAAATCCATACAAAACTTTTTAAATTTAATACTAGAACTATTAGAATTGACAAGATTAAGATATTTAAATATAAATTTTTTATAAATTCTTGGGCCTAAATTACTATTAAGATTAAATATTGTAGCAGTATTGCATTTTAGTTCGAACAATCATAAAGAATTCATACCTTTTTCTTCATAACTATGAGAATACAATTCAAAATTATTTTAATTTTTATGTATGAATTTTATTAACACAACATAACAAATTTATCCATGTTGATTCTTGCGTACACTACTTTTAACACTTGAATATAAGTAATTGATTAACTAGCGGACTTACTCGTGTTAATTATGTAAGTTTGTGCGGCTTACAGTTGTTTCGGTGCTTATCACACCATCCTCAGAGCCTACTAGATCTCGGCGTCATCTCGAACTTCTCTGTCTGTTATGTGGGTGCGTTTGATTGTTGAAATGTGTTGAAAAGTGGAGTCAAATAGTGTGTGTGTGTGTGTGTGTGTGTGTACTGAAATTGATCTACATACGCCGATCACATAACCAATGCTAACCATACATACAATAACATAAATGCGGACATGGAAATCCTACACATACAACCCAAGCACCAAAAATTCAACACATTAGAACAATACGAAATATACAAACACACTAAAACACACCCCGATCAAATTCTCAACACACGGATCAATTTCAGTGACACACTATTTGACTCCAATTTTCAACACATTTCAACAATCAAACGCACCCACATAACAGGCAGAGAAGTTCGAGATGAGGCCGAGATCTAGTAGGCTCTGAAGATGATGTGATAAGCACCGAAACAGCTGTAAGCCGCACAAACTTACATAATTAACACGAGTAAGTCCTCTAGTTAATCAATTACTTATAACAAATTTGTCTGATGTTAAGAACATTAAAGTCTAAAAACAATTTTTTAGATGGAAAAATCAATGGGTTTATGAAGACATATTTTAATTATTTTCTTCTGTAATAAATAAAATTGATTAAAATTGATTATAAATAAGCTACCTCATCCAATAATTCCATACATAACTACCGATTGAAATGAAGTTAAGTATATTGTGCGTAATAAACTTATTGACAAGTAATTTCTCAATAAAACAAAATAATATATTATTTTACGTAATTTATTACAAAGGTAGTTAATATGTTGGTTCCATTTTAAATTATTATCGAAAATTATGCCTAAATATTTAACTTCAGAGGACTCCTTAATAAATAATCTGACATAATATGAATTCGACAATGAGATAATGCATCTGAGGAGTGAGTTAGGCACACGATTAGTCGTTTAAGCTATGAAGCTTCTAATTGATGAGACAGGAACTTATCTGTGAATCCTTAATAAGTGTAGGTTGTATTCGCATGACAGAGGCTTGAAGGTAGATGTCGCAAGTGCAGAAGGTGGGAGGCCGGCCAAGTCCAGTTGAAGCTGAGAGGGTGTTGTTGGTCAATCCTTCTCAGACCACCCCCACCCCTCTCCGGTCTGAAGCTAGTTCCTGTAAACCTTCCCCGTCTCTACAACAAGGGGGGAATGTCTAATGAATTGCTTGTTTAATTAATTAGAGGTGCTACTACTGGCAGACCGGTCTCTTCTACAAACCCTCTCCTCCCTGTAAGGAGCCGGCTCGGCGCGCTATAGCACCTGCCACCCTTAACACTTGCATCGATCCTTTGTTCGTGTTGTTCACTCTATTCTGATTTTGTACTCACCTACGAACAATTATATTCATATCCAATAACTATTGTGAAGGGAAACTGAAACAGATTCTATGTGTTAGGTACCGTACTATTTTCAGTAGGCGTATAAAAATATAATCAACGTAATTATTTAATTTTATTTATGTATTATTAAGAACAGACGTAGTCTCAAATACACTGTTATATGTAATTAATCACTGATCCACAATTTTTTATCAATCCATCCGAAATTTGGTACAGGTATTTACATTGACGGACTTTATTATTGCATTTGGTATTCCCAAGAAACTAGTTCGATTAATTAAAATGTGTCTTAGTGAAACTTATAGCAGAGTCCGTATAGGCCAGTTTCTGTCTGATGCTTTTCCAGTTCACTGCGGACTAAAGCAGGGAGATGCACTATCACCTTTACTTTTTAACTTCGCTCTAGAATATGCCATTAGGACAGTTCAGGATAACACAGAGGGTTTGGAATTGAACGGGTTACATCAGCTTCTTGTCTATGCGGATGACGTGAATATGTTTGGAGAAAATCCACAAACGATTGGGGAAAACACGGGAATTTTACTTGAAGCAAGTAAAAAAATAGGTTTGGAAGTAAATCCCGAAAAGACTAAGTATATGATTATGTTTCGTGATCAGAATATTGTACGAAATGGAAATATAAAAGTTGGAGATTTATCCTTCGAAGAGGTGGAGCAACAATAACAAATATAAATGACACTCGGGAGGAAATTAAACGCAGAATAAATATGGGAAATTCCTGTTATTATTCGGTTGAGAAGCTTTTGTCATCTGGTCTGCTGTCAAAAAATCTGAAAGTTAGAATTTATAAAACAGTTATATTACTGGTTGTTCTGTATGGCTGTGAAACTTGGACTCTCACTTTGAGAGAGGAACAGAGATTGAGGGTTTTTGAGAATAAGGTTCTTAGGAAAATATTTGTGGCTAAAAGGGATGAAGTTACAGGAGAATGGAGAAAGTTACACAACGCAGAGCTGCACGCATTGTATCCTTCACCTGACATAATTAGGAACATTAAATCCAGACGTTTGAGATGGGCAGAGCATGTAGCACGTATGGGCGAATCCAGAAATGCATATAGGGTGTTAGTTGGGAGGCCAGAGGGGAAAAGACCTTTAGGGAGGTCGAGACGTAGATGGGAAGATAATATTAAAATGGATTTGAAGGAGGTGGGATATGATGATAGAGACTGGATTAATCTTGCTCAGGATAGGGACCAATCGCGTGTTTCTGTAAGGGCGGCAATGAACCTCCGGGTTCCTTAAAAGCCAGTAAGTACTTAATTACAATACTTTACTATGTCAGGAAGCCTAATTACGAACCCACCAACCACCGGCGTGGCTCAGTCGGTTAAGGCGCTTGCCTACCGTTCTGACATTGCGCTCGGGCGCGAGTTCGATCCCCGCTTGGGCTGATTACCTGGTTGGGTTTTTTCCGAGGATTTCCCCAACCGTAAGGTGAATGCCAGGTAATCTATGGCGAATCCTCGGCCTCATCTCGCCAAATACCATCGACGCTAAATGAGCCAGTAGTTGATACAGCGTCATTAAATAACCAACTAAACAAAACCCACCTAATCTAACCTGATATCTCAAAATATAAGGAACATTTTAACATTTTCTCATGATCTACTAAAGGTATGATTCTGAAATTTTGTACACATTTGCTCTATATTATATGTAACAAATCCCTGCTGACAGATTTTTAAAACTTAAATTGTTTTTTTTTTTTCAAAATAAATTTTCATAAATGTAGTAGTATTTAATAAAATATCATTGCTTTGCCAAATTAGTGTTATTTAAATATTCCCTAAAAATAAATATTTTGCAGGCAAATTTGTACTTATTATGCAATAATAAAGTAGTGTGCAAAATTTCATTACTTCTTCTCAAATAGTTTCTGAAAAAATGTTCCTTACTTACTGATAATTGGGTATTGCCGATACCAAGTCGTGAAGTTTGAATATGCATGTCACATGATTACAATTTTTTTTTACTTCTTGCGAACACAAGAACAACAATAGGCACTGGATATAGGACACGAAAAAAATTAATAAACTAATTATTCTAAATCCTGTAGAAAAATCATTTTTAAAAAATCAAAGAAGCTAAGTAGGCCTAACTAGTACACACAGAAGAGACGGGGTACTTAACAAGCCATGGCTCTTTAAATATTGAAACTCATGTAGACTAACATTTGGGTCGTGAAATTTTGTTGAGAGATTCCCAATACTATGTAATATTTTTAGACTAGTTTTTAGAAAATGTGATTTTTTGGTCAGTTTGGACCTACATCTCCCCTGAATATTAACCATAGCAATATCAAGGTAACTTAAATAATATGCAGTAACAAGAGGGTAGGCCTATTTTGTAACCACTACAAAAATGTTTAATTTTGAACAGTTTTTAACATTTTTAATCACCAAATAGTATGTACTATAATAAAAGAGAAAATTGAAATGTAATTGTATATTATCGAAGAATTACTTCAACATAACAGTCTGAAAAATATTACACATCACTTCATACCCGTCCTCACATATTGAACTGACCACAGTTTTACTAAAAATAGTTTAATTTTAACAGTTTTCTAACATTTATAATTGGCAAATAGTATGTACTATAATGAAAAACAAATTGAAATGTCACTGTATATTTTGGAACAATTACTTCGACCTTGACATATTTCCGTATTTTAGTAAAACTATCAGTGAAAACGATTAAACAATAACACAAGAAGTTAGAAAGATTCATGACTGACAATAAATAATATTTTCATCTTTTTAATGTATCAGATATTTAAAATATACATTTTGGAGAAGGTGGGCACAAAGCATCCCACTAGAGTCAATGTCCAACCAACAGCAATTATTGGCCAAGTTACAATAATAACACAACAGTAGTAATGAAAATAATAAAAAGTAGAAAAAACATAATGGTGCATATATTTTACAAATGGAGCGTGTGAAATGGACAGACGGAATAAGAAATGAAGCTGTGTTGGAAAGAGTGGGTGAAGAAAGAATGATGTTCAAACCAGTGGCGAAGCTAAGGTGTAAATACTGGGTAGGCTGAAAAAATCTCCTTACCTTATATTTTTATGCAGCAGGTCCAGGCGTTAATTCTTCCTTGTTGCAAAAGTATCAATTGCTCGTTCCTTGAAACTCTGATCAATTGAGACTGTTAGAAGCAAAGGTGTGTAAGTGACATTTCTAAAAAAAAAGTGATTTAAGCGTTTCAAGGATAAAGTAAAGCATTCAAAATTTTAGTGGTAAGAGATATATCCTTTAACCACATCACACATTAATATTTAAAATTAAAACTTCATGGAATTTACGAAAGCTTAGTAGCTTTTAATGACATTTTCTCGAAAATAACGTAAGTGCACTTACACCTTTTTGCTTCTGACCGCCTCAGTTACAAGTTATTTAACCAGTTTCTTTTCAATTTGATTTTACTGAGAGAACTTATTCTTTCATTCATCTTTGAATTACGAAGACTATTTCGTTTATATAACGTCATTCCATTTTCGGCCAATGAACTGCAATGAAATTTTGAATTTCAAGCAATCACAGTCATACATCGCGATAATTTCTGCAGCTCGATTTATCACTGTCAATTTATCGCATGGTCGCTCTTTTGTTTAGTCAGTGTCGTCAACTGACTGTTTCCACGTAAATCGATGAGCATGAATCCATTGTACTAAATAAAATGCGAAATCCTACTTCCACGTCTACATCTTCGTCTTCTAATTCCATATCCATTGTATCTAAAGAAAATGACACTCCTTCATAACAATTATTCATTTATTTAATGTATTAATCAGGTTATTTGTAATTATACTATAAAATGTTTAAATGAAATTATGATTTCAGCAGATAATGAAAACGTATTTGTTATAATAACAAGAGGAAAGCTCAGTACATATAACTAATATTTTTAAACCTGTATTTCGTTTTTTCTAAATTGGCATTACTGAATAACATCAAATTTCTTTATTGCACTAATCGTTAATCATCTATTTCAACTTCACAATGTCAGAATAGGGTAAGTAATCATAAATATATAATTATTATTGAGATTTTGTGAGCGAATTTTGGGGTTATACTATTCACATTTACATCGGGACTAATATCAATCATTGCAATTGTGAGATGACCATTCAAATTATCGTATGTAACTCTGGATCTCGATTTTGATTTAGCCAACTTCATCTGCGAAAAAAAAAATGATCGCATATGTAGATGGAGCCAAATATTGATGCAATTTTTATAGTAAAACTATGTATATTTGCGTATGTTAATTTACAAAGTTGTTTATATATGTCCAAGCCAATAATATTAGTACATTTAATTTTGGTAAATGTGTCATTTTTTAGACGGATAACCTTCATCTGCAAATCTAATCGAACATGTCGGACTTCAATAAGAAATGGGTTTGAAAATAATAGGAAATCGTTCTCCAAATTGTTAAAATCATTAAATCTATTATTCCAATAATTGTATGATTAAACTTTCTATCACTTGGGCGGCATTATCACTGACTACATCAACAGGGCCTGCATTGAAAATTGTCAAATTCTTGATATAAAATGGTGTTGAGACAAACCAATAATTACTTATATATCTTAGATTTAAAATTCTGCTTTAACAATATTCTATCAGAGATAGATAGGCTACTGTGTTATAAAATTCTCAATTCCTTTGTGAAAACATGAATTATTAATTGCTTCAAATGTCTAGTTTTGATTTACGCCGTGTATTAAAGTATGTGAATATCAGATCTGAGGTTATATTATGAAGAAATGATTCTATGTTAGTAAATTAATGATGAAAATATAAGTAAGTTATAAAATGTACTATTATTCAATTGAATAAAAACGGATCATTGTTTTTAAAATCGAAAATAGCTATTATTGCTCTCTTAACATATTAGGGGAGAGTCGGGTAATATCGGACAGCGAGTAATATCGGACAGTGAGTTTCTTTCATCTACCACACGATGATAGTACCTGATTGACATGGTTACGTTTCTGTGATGTCGCATAGAGAAACGTAACCATGTCATTCAGGTACTACCATATGGTGGCAGATGAAAGAAACGCACTGTCCGATATTACCCATGTCCGATACTACCCGACTCTCCCCTAAGTTATGCATAATATAGGCCTATGTTACGTTACCCCATCGACTAATATAATACATTATGAGTTTTTTAACAATGCAAAATAAGCTAGATATAAAAGAAAGAATCGAACAAAAATATTTTTCCAAATATTTTGACGAGGCTTCGTGTTATAGCCTATGTATACTTGTAAAATGTAGAATACTATTCTTACCTTTAATTCCACTGTATTCACGATGATTAAGTAGCTTTTTTACCTCCCGTAATACTTCAGAACACATCAAACATCGAATGTGGTCTTTCTCTTCACAACAAAAAATTAGTCTTCCCATTCTTTGTGAAAATAATATTTTTTTATGAACATGATGTGTGGGTCCGATAAGCTCTTTTACAAATTGAATAGATATGTTCGTCAAATTGCTTATCAAATCACAATGTTAAAATTACCAAAATATTACAACATTTACAGTGTTAAACGTTTCCGGCATAAACTGCCATCTTCAGAACACGTAACAATACAAGAATATGAATACTACGTGTGGAAACATTATAGCTAAGGTACATGTTGATTACATATTAAAATATTTAAAACTAGATTTATATGACATGGACACATAAAATGAATGCTGAATGATAAAATAAAAATTACATGATTCAAATATTTATGTGGTAATTTGTTTATATAAATTGTACAGTTGTTTGTTATATTAGTAATTTGTTCGTTTAATCTCCTCAGTCCCAGTAAAAATTTTCGTCTCTGTTAATAATGAAGTGGACGGAAATAATAGCGAGATGGAGAAGCTCTCAGAAGATGACGCTGATCCTGATTTTTGGACTTACAAATTTTGTCCTTGCTGCCACTGATAGTTCCAATTCCCCCTATTAATATTACACCTTAGCCCCTCCAAACTGAAATAGAAAATAGGGAAAATAAAGTAAGTAATTACCAGTATACTTATCACACAAACATTCTAATCTTCCACAGTGTAATTTAAAACACTTACGGCGTCTTTAAAAATCAATACAGTTCTAATAAAATAAATTAAATACAACAACACTAAGTAAGCACTGCTAATGCATCGAGTCCGCATGTCCCCCACAGGGGGCAATGATGTTTAGGCACTTCGTGTGAAAAGTCAAATCATGTTTAATAAATTAAGACAATTTATTTGTATTTGTATGTTTTTTATGAGTTTATTCCACTACTTCAGTTACAAATTGCATTAATTACAAAGTTACAAGAAAATACTTACGAAGTTCGGACACAGAAAAACAAGTCTGCTTCTTGTCGGCCATTTTCAAGAACACAGTATCAGTTGATCATTCAACATGTGTAGACACAGGGGACACAAGGACCGAAGAGGTTAAAAGTTGGATTCCTTGATTGTAGGCCTTCGCGATAAAATATTCTTCAGCAGTGCTGACTATGTTGGTATTGTTTAAGGTTTTAACTATTTGTAATGTATCTTTTATAGTATGAAGTTCATGACCTTCTTCAATTGACCAGTGATAAGCAATTTGACGGACATACCTATTCAATATACAGGGTGAGTTTTAAGTCCACTGACAAACTTCAGAGAGTGATTCCTGACTGAAAATGGAGCACAAAAGTTCATATCACCTTGTGTCCGGAAATGCATAGTTTTCACGGTAGATGACACTGATGACATTCTCTCAAACTTGCAGTGTGCGTTTTGAGTGTTGCAGATAGTGTGATTTAAGCAACGTAGAAGCACAATGGTCCGGTATTCATTCCAGGAACAAGCCGAGATGATGTTCGTGTATGGCCAAACAGATGGAAACGATCGAGAGGCAGCACGGATGTACGGAGCCACGTACCCTGACAGACAGCACCACCCACTTCACACACACGAACACCATCTCAGCTTGTTTCTGGAATGAATACCGGACCATTGTGCTTCTACGTTGCTTAAATCACACTATCTGCAACACACAAAACTCACACTGCAAGTTATGAGAGAATGTCGTCAGTGCCATCTACCGTGGAAACTATGCATTTCCAGACAGAAAGTGATATGAACTTTTGTGCTCCATTTTCAGTCAGGAATCACCCCCTGTAGTTTATCGGTGGACTTAAAACTCACTCTGTATATTATATATATATATATTTTTTTTTCGCACATGTTTGTTACGTTAAACGCTACCTGTTTTCCTACGAGCCGCTACTGAGAATACGAAGAATACAGCATTGAGTACGGTAAACATGTCAATCATTCCGTAGAAAGGGTGGTTTTCAAGACTCGAACCGAGTGCGACGAGTATGACTTGTGCGACGTTTGGTCATAGCTGCCTTAATGACAGGGTTTTTCCTGAGCAGCAAATTTACAACGCAGAATCCAAAGCTTTACTTCCCTCCTAGAGGATGCAATGCTAAGAGTTTCATTCATTCATTCATTCATTCATTCATTCATTCATTCATTCATTCATTCATTCAATCCACACCTATGGAATAACGGTTAGCGCGTCTAGCCGCGAAACCAGGTGGCCCGGGTTCGATTCCCGGTCGGGGCAAGTTACCTGCTTGAGGTTTTTTTCGGGGTTTTCCCTCAGCCCAATATGAGCAAATGCTGGATAACTTTCGGTGTTGGACCCCGGACTCATTTCACCGGCATTATCACCTTCATCTCATTCAGACACTAAACCTGAGATGTTGATAGAGCGTCGTAAAATAACCTACTAAAATAAAGAAAATTCATTCATTCATTCATTCATTTCCCGTTTATAAAAAAATATCGACAACAAGAAGGAGGCGTAGGGAATATTCTCGTCAAGGTGTGTTTCGTACCTGACTTCGCTGCGAACATGCGAGGGAGGTCATTCACAGCTCTGGCTATTTCTGCGGGGTAAGGGTGAGTCTTGATATAGCGGGCGGGCGGGCAGCTTGCTACAAGGAGGAGGGAGGCAACTGATATATAACCCAAGTCGGTTGCTGGGGAGATGTTCCCGGTGCAATTGGCATAGAATCAATGCGAGCGGACCTCAACACGTACAACTCCGAGAGGCTCATTGTACTATAGTGCAGCTCATTGTTGCTACCCGTTTCCATAGCAACGATTCGCATCCCCACATCCAGAATTATATCTGGCGTCATTGTATCTTTCTGGTTTTCTCATTATATGCTCCTCAAAGAAAGAAAATACTAATTAGACATTTCAGTATTCTAATTAATGTAGGTCTAAAAGTTTTCAATATTCCTGTTAAGGAAAAAATCGTTTTAGGCATGCATGAATTTTTCTTTTCTTAATATGGACGAATTTTCTGTCAGATGAATTTCCAATTCACTCTGGGCTAAAGCAAGGAGATGCATTATCACCTTTACTTTTTAACTTCGCTCTAGAGTATGCCATTAGGAAAGTCCAGGATAACAGAGAAAGTTTGGAATTGTGCGGATGACGTGAATATGTTAGGAGAAAATCCACAAACGATTAGGGAAAACATGGGAATTTTACTGGAAGCAAGTAAAGAGATAGGTTTGGAAGTAAATCCCGAAAAGACAAAGTATAAGTTATGATTATGTCTCGTGACGAGAATATTGCACGAAATGAAAATATATAAATTGGAAATTTATCCTTTGAAGAGGTGAAAAAATTCAAATACCTGTGAGCAACAGTAACAAATATAAATGATACCTGGGAGGAAATTAAACAGAATAAATATGGGAAATGCCTGTTATTATTCGGTTGAGAAGCTTTTATCTTCCAGTCTGCTGTCAAAAAATCTGAAAGTTACAATTTATGAAACAGTTATATTACCGGTTGTTCTTTTTGGTTGTAAAACTTGGATTCTCTCTTTGAGAGAGGAACATAGGTGAAGATTTTTTGAGAATAAGGTGCTTAGGAAAATATTTGGGGCTAAGAGGGATGAAGTTACAGGAGAATGGAGAAAACTACACAACACAGAACTGCACGCACTGTATTCTTCACCTGACGTAATTAGGAACATTAAATCCAGGCGTTTGAGATGGGCAGGACATGTAGCACGTATGGGCGAATCCAGAAATGCATATAGTGTGTTAGTTGGGAGGCCGGAGGGAAAAAGACCTTTGGGGAGACTGATAAGTATATGGGAAGTTAATATTAAAATGGATTTGAGGGAGGTGGTATATAATGATAGAAACTGGATTAATTTTGCTCAGGATAGGACCAATGGCGGGCTTATGTGAGGGCGGCAATGAACCTCCGGGTTCCTTAAAAGCCAGTAAGTAGTATGGACGAATTTTCTTCATATTCAGTGTACGTATAAGAGTGATGTCTGTCGGAAATGATGTACATGCCATATAATGATAATGATTGTAATGATCATGATGATGATGATGATGATTATTATTATTATTATTATTAAATATAACTATTATCTAAAAATGTATTAATTAACAGAAGAGATTGTATTAGAGACTTCGGTGTATTAATTGACAATAAATTAAATTTTCACAACCACATTGATTATATTTATAACCATGCAATAAGAATGTTAGGAATAATTCGGTCAATTACTTATTCTTTTTCAACACCTGACTCTCTTTTAATACTATAGCCTACTATACATTAGTGAGATCGAAACTCGAATATACATCTGTAGTTTGAAACTCTATTACTAGTTCTGATTCGGCAAAACTGGAAAATATTCAAAGGAAATTTATATCATTACGTTCTTACAGATTTCTGCCTAATAACTCCGGGTATAACTATGATAAAAAAATGCGAACACTTTAAATGTCGAAGGTTGTATGCTAGACGTCATGATCTTGGTTACTTATTATGTAAGGTCCTTAAAGGTGACATTAATTGTCAATCTTTCTTAAGCAGTGTCAGCCTTCGTATTCTTATCAAGGACATGAAACATCACAAACTCTTCTATATTAGAAATTCTTCTTCGCCGGTCTCCAGATGTATTAAAATGCTAACATACATCTAGGCGATTTCGATCCATTCAATGTATAGAAGTATTAGAACATGGCAGTGTCTTTGTTAACATTATTTGCATAATCCTTATACACAAATTGGTAATACTTTTTGTAAGAATCAACACCTTTCCTTAAAATATTATAGTATTAATTCTTGTAAATTAATCATTGTAATCTATGTTTTTCATTTTGTTGTTATCTCAATTATTCAATTTGTACTATAGTTGTTCATTTTATTGTATCACTGTGCTGGACTTTTATTGGCCAATGGCTGTTGTCCAGCACATAAATATCAATAAAATAAATAAATTATTATTAAGCTATTATGATAATAATAATAATAATAATAATAATAATAATAATAATAATAATAGAAATGAAAAACGGGACTAATCATGCAGAAGTCATTTTGGGAAAAACACACAAGACTTCACAAACTGCAAAGTAATTGCTTTAGCCACCTGTTTTTGGCATTGCTACCTTGTACTTTATTGTATCTTCTTGTCTCAAAAGGAGTTACCCTTTTAGAAGACGGAACATAGAAAAAAGTAGTTTTTTAATATAATTTACTGAGCGATCAGCGCATTTAGCGCGTTCCCGTCCATTTTCCCGAATGCGCATTCCCGAATGGACGTTTTCCCGAAGCTACCTTTTCCCGAATGCTAGTTTTGCAAATAGACTTTCCCGAAGCCAAGTTTCCGAAGCCACGGTCCCGAATTTCATTTACTATTCAGTTTCCCGAATATATTATGCGAGAAATTCCCGAACAGTAAAAGACATGAACTTACAATCACTAGATGTTGCCAGAAAACAAACAAATTATAAAAACTACATTTAAGCAAACAAATTTATTAGGTAAATATATGTTGTGAGAAACATGGTAGACGAAGCTACAATTATAACTTCAGCGCGAGGAGGTTAAAGGCTTTTACTGGAAGATTACATGTAGGGTATTTAAAGAGCAAGACTTCTGCTGGAGGAAAAATATACTGGGATTGTGCAAAAGTACGTTCCAAAGAATGTTCTGCGCGGGCGATTACTTCTAGTCCGCTTAATAACCTGCAAGTACTGAAAGGGCCAGCCGCAGATGGAGTGGCTACGACTTCAAACACGAATACGAATTATTGTGCAGGATTATCACACATATGCAACCGATAACAGGCACCTCGATTACCTGAGGACTCTTGAACATTATTTCACTTTGTAAAGAGAAAGTGTAATTAATTATAATTATATCATAATTGTGTTAAATACATTTGTGTGGCAATATATATTACTGTATTATAGGGAAAATGGAAATCAAATAAATCGGGAATGTGGATTCGGGAATTTTATATTCGAGAAAATGGAATTTCGGGAAAATAGAAATCAAAGAAACCGGGAAAATGTCTGTCGGGAATGTGGAATCGGGAATTTTGTATTCGGGAAAATGGATGTTCGGGAATGCGGATTCGGGAAAATGTTCAGGAATCCATTTAGCGCTAACCAGACAACTTTTAAATGAAATGAAAATACAGTACAATAAGTGACAGAGAACTGAGGGCAGCCTAGATTGGGCTCCTCAGCGAATAAAAAATTGTTAGTTGGTGTGATGATAAATTTTGATTATAATATTAGGTCCATTGGAAGTCGGCTCTTGATTCTGGCGGGAAATGTGGACTTTCTTTCTAGAGAGTAGAGGACGACGCCTGGAACATTTTCTAGGTTGTTATAGTTTTTTTTAGCTTGTGAATGAATAAACTGTTTGATTATATCAATAACTTACCAGTTTCTCTGTGTAGTTGGGCGTTACGGACAAACCAAGAAGAATTATGTGAAATTCGTAGGATTTTATTTTGAAATGACTGGCTGTGATTAATTTCACTTATTGCAGCTCCGCCTCAGACAGGACAGGCGTAAAGCAGTAGAGGACGTAATAGAGATGTGTAAAGTAGTATGAAATTTTGTAGTTTTAGAGATAGTTTCTTGTTGAGGAGCGGATATAATTCAGTGAGTCTTGAGTAGACCAATTTAAGTTTGTTGTTGATATGATGTTTCCATGATAGACAGCGATCTAAGTGCACTCCAAGATATTTTACAGTTTCATCCTTTAGGCCTACTTTACACGGTATCACGTTGGTTGAAAGATTTATACATGGAGGATTAGGAGGACGACAAAAAGTAAATATCATTGCTTCGCATTAGAAATAGGTTTGAAAACTGCTTACATGTCTTCTTTTTGATCTGAAGAAACAGACTGTCTTAAAAATGGTCAATTAAAAGTGGAAATCATGTTTTGGTAATATATTATATATATATTGTTACATACAGTAAATCATAAAATTTTGTTTACAAACAAATCGACACCTCAGTTACACACTATTCAATTGGGTCAGTTTCACTGTTCCACAACTCAGACCCAGAATCTTTGGATGCTGGAAAGTTTTGTTGAACACTGAAGATCGAAGCGTGTGAAACACTGTGTTAGAAAAAGGGGAATAGTTATTTACAAGTACCATTTTTCAACTTAACACTAGAATTCTACAATGTTCCAAGGAAGTAATAATTTCCATTTTTACATTAAATGATAGTACACACCTGTGGAGTAACGGTCAGCGCGTCTGGCCGCGAAACCAGCTACCCGGGTTCGAATCCCGGTTGGGGCAAGTTACCTGGTTGAGGTTTTTTCCGGGGTTTTTCCTCAACCCAATACGAGTAAATGCTTGGTAACTTTCGGTGCTGGACCTCGGACTCATTTCACCGGCATTATAACCTTCATTTCATTCAGGCGCTAAATAACCTGGGATGTTGATACAGCGTCGTAAAATAACCCAATAAAATTAAAAAAAGAATACATTAAATGATGAAGGGTCACTCACATAACATAGGAACACTCTTAGCTCAGATACAGTAAAATTGATGGCAAGTCTCGCTTTTGATCTTACAAGCAAACATTCTCATGGGGACAGATAAAAAACTCAACATGTTAATAATGTCAAAACAAAGTGTTTATACAAATTTTGGCCACTCGACCGCAATTACGAGGCCGTTCAGAAAGTGATTTTCCTTGGGGCAGTTTACAGAAAGAAAGCATAATTTCATGGAAAGATTTATTGAAACAGATACAGCAATTGTTGCGCTATTTTTTAAGATAATCCCCAATGAAATTCAGGCATTTGTCATATCATGGGATCAATTTTTGTATCCCTGTGTCGTAGGACTCTGCCGCCTGGGATCGAAACCAGTGTGTGACAGCCATCTGCACCTCTCTGTTGATCCCATGGTATGACAAATACCTCAATTCTGGTGGAGAATATGTTGAAAAATAGAGCAACAATTGCTGTATTTGTTCCAATGGACTAAATCTTTCCACGAAATTGTGCTTTCTTTCTGTAAACTGGCCCAGGTAAAATCACTTTCTGGACGGCCTCGTAATTACGCTCGGGTGGCCAAAATTTGTATAATCACTTGTTTTGACATTATTAACATGGTGGAAGAAAAAATTTAACTTTTTTATCTGCCTCCATGAGAATATTTGCTTGTCAGCTCTTCAATTCAATAATGTTAATTCATATCTAGGCCTACTTATGAAAGAATAACCCCAATTGAGTCATTTCATAAATATTCTTCTTTATTTAAAATGACGAATGAAACAGCATAGACAATGGATCTTGAAGTTCTCTGTAAAAGAAATTGATTGATGGATTGATTGATTGATTGCATAATTATATCTCCTTTATAATACTCCTTGAATGAAAAAAATATTATTAAACATAACTATTCTTTTTTTTTAATTAATATGGACGAAGTATGGAGAGCTTTGCTCTGTCGTGTTCTGAATCCTGCTTGAACTGATCGCTTAAATGGTTGTTTTTAGAGGCCCCCCCCATTGTGAGTCTAATTTTGGAGCTTATCTCTCGAAACATCATTTTGCTATCACCAATTACACCGACACGTCATTATTGTGCAGCATTGCTCGATCGCAGGCTGAAGATGCGCGGAGGAGGCTGGTCTACGGAAGAACATGCGTGTATCTAACGTGGGAAACGGAAGAACCCAGAGACAAACCCCAATTTCGATTTTGTCCGCCACAAATTTCACAAATTTATGTGGATTTTTCAATAAAAAATCTCAGTCCTGCCAGAACTGGAACTCTGACTACCTATGCGACAGGCCACCGCATGGAATCCTGGTAGAATGGTTGTAAGCACTGTTCCATCGTCGTCGTCGTTGTCATCATCAATATCATAATCCTCAATCATCCGGTCTGTTCCACTCAGAAGGAATCAAAATCGTCTATCAATTCTCTTGTCGGTCGATACCCACATCTCTTTTCCCACTAGGTTTGTAGGCCATAGTTTGCTCAAGTAAGTTTATTCTAGTTGTATTCATTCTTAGTAAGCGTTCTTTCAAGTTAGTTTGGAATGGAATTTAACTGAGGGGGGACACGGATGGCCCAGCACTACGACCTGTTGAGATCTATTGCGCTAACCCTCGATATGGAATGAGTTGCATGCCACAGATCCCCTACGTGCACCGCCGTAACCACATGACTCCCTTAACGACCGCTCCCTACAGCCGACAGAATCCATATACCATTCCTGCTTTGGCAACTTCCCCCAAGGCTCCCTTGTCGGTTCGAGGCGAAACTCCTTCCCCGAGTAGATCCGCCTCGGGTGCCGTTGCACAACCCATCCAACGTCACTTAACTACATTCCACGGAGGCCGGTCGAGAGAGTCAGCAGCTTCGCGAGGCCGCTTGTAGAGTGATCTGAAAAACCAGAAACGGAATGATTAGAGAAAGGATGATGGGGGAGGAAAGGAAGTGGCGAAGATGAATGGGGTTCCAATCGCCTGATAAAGTTACCTGATATTCATCCATAGGAGTGAGGAGGAAAAAACCGGAAAAAAACACACCCAGACAACTTGCATCCATCTACGTATCTTAGAAATCTCGTTTCGGCATTTTTTCTAATTTTTATCTTTTGTGCTCTATTTAGTGCCTAAGTTGTACACCCATAAGTCAACATTTGTGTGACCATTGGTTTATAGAATTTTAATCGATTGTCTTTTCCCTGTCTTTTATTTTGATAGATCCGCACATATACTAAAACCTATATAGCTTATTTTGTAGATATCACACTACTAATAGTATTTAAAATGCTTAACTTGCTTTGTAATTTTCTGATTTATTGCTTTCTCAGATGTTATTGAAAGATTAGGCCTACCCATAAAGATCTTCACTTCGGAATTTTGACTGGATATTTCTGTCATAAGCAATCTTTGTGCTGTATTATATAGTAATTACGTAGCTATTTGTTGTAAATTATATTGTGATTTGGTTAAAATTATAGTGTATGACCATTTTTTTTCAAATTTAAATACACATTTATTACAATTACAATACTTATTACAAATAGGGAGCCACAAAAATACATATTAAGTTAATATATATTAAAAATATATATAGGCCTACATCAAACAAGAATGAACATGTCAAATAGACCTATTTAAACAAAACAGAAATTTATTACATAAAAATGCAATATGTGTGTCCCAGCTAAAGTGCTGGTCAATTAGGGTGCTATTCATAGACATTTCGCAGCACGCGCTACGGCCCTTAGTATCCTAGATATTTAACTTTAGTAGAATTGGTTAAACATAGACAGTCACAATTTAGAGAAACTATAAAATTAGAATTGTGAATATAGTCAAGACGTAAGGCGGTGTATGATGTTAGTTAAATTTATTTAGTGTTATTTAGGACCTGTTTTCCTATACTGTGTTTCGTAAGAACATTTTTTGCTAAATTATCGGACTGAAATGTCTAACGTTTGCCCATTTATATATAGGCCCTAATGTAATTTTATGTTCATTTATTTATTTATTTTTGGTACGTTTCGTCTTTACTTTTGTGAGGAATGAAACCGCAGGTAGTGGGACATTGTGACGAGTGATCAACATGGTGCAACAACACAGCATAAAACTACACATGGTTAACATTACAGAAGGAACATATAACCACTCTCAATTGGAGGAAGGTAAATGTTTAATTATCAGCCGGATATCGAACACAGGAGGACTGGATTAGTAATTAAGCCAATAAGAGCTACCGCTTGCACCACAGAGTACGAAGAGTTGTTAGTTGAATAACTTATAGAATATTTACTTGCATAGTGTTCCTCTCTTTTCACGATTCGTATTTTATTTAGGCTAAATTCCTGATTATTTAATTTATTTATCGACTAATTATTCACTTGTCTGTCTGTGTTTGTCTTGGTGAGGTGTGACGGTCGCTATCTAGTCTCCCGCTAGGTCATATAAATGTTTCAACATGAAGTCGATGCCTGCTCTCCATAAGCCGGCAGAGACAAGTTGTTCGTCCGCAACGCGCGGTTTCATTCCTCGCTTCATTAGTTTCAAATAGAAAGAAAAGACGCGCAGATCAAGGCAGGCGCTGCGCTGCTCGCGGGCGGCAGCTGGTCCCACGCGGAGACACACTTCCTGGTCGCCTTCACTTTGACACGCCCCCGCACGTGCGTCTGATTGGAGTGCCCGTCTAACTTCAGTAATGAAACACAGAGAAGCAGGGAAACACACGGTTTCTAGCAAACATTACACAGGTTCGAATCCAGTCTTTGTTTTGTAACTCAGCCATGTTGACAAATGGCTCCAGTTGGCGTCTGATGCAGAGCACAAAAAGACCGAAGGGTTCTTGGCATGCATTTTCTTATTGTAACTGCAGCCCGTCCTTATGAGTCCGAAAACTATACTTATTTTTATTTCCTTCGGAGCTCTATGTTGTTTCTTATACATGTCCAATAGGCCTATATTTTTTATGTCCTTACGTCAAGGAAGACTTCCTGTGTGGCGAAATTGTTAGATAATAAATTATCACCTTACAACCCTCCCTACATTCGTGCCTATGCAATTAGTAATTACATAACTTTCTACCTGCTTACATAGCTACCTACATAATAGTTCCTAATTCTCTATGTTCCTAGGTTCTGCCTATCTACCTACTCACCCAAGAACTACTACCTCTCCGTAAAGATTAATTTTTTGGTCCTACAGAATACGTCTGTTACTGTAACAATTAATATTAGTGGAGAAAAACTCGCTCCGGCGCCGGAATCGAATCCGAGTCCTTGGTTAATTGTTATCGTAACACACGTATTCTGTAGGACCAAAAATTTAATCTTTACGTAGATTCTTCGAGCAACAGTGCATATTACTGTAGAATCTCGGCCACCAAGTCATTCAACTGAGTGCGCTCCTTGTATAATGGCAGTTGACTTAATATAAAAATGTCAACTTAAATGTCGAACTTGGAGTCGAGTCAGGCCACAAAGGGAAAAATACTTGTCTGTCCATTCTGGTTGGATGATCGTCCACCTCTGCTTCGGCATGTGGGCGTGAGACCAGCATGCGGCTGGTCGGTCTAGGCCCTTCACGGGCTGTAGCGCCACGGATTATTGTATTACCTTAACAGATGTATTCTGTAGGACCAAAAAATTAATCTTTACGTAAATTCTTCGAGAAACAGTGTATATTACTGTGGAATCCCGGCCACCAAGTCACTCAACTGAGTGCGCCCTTTGTATAATGGCAGTTGACTTAATATAAACATGTCAACATACATGTCGAACTTGGAGTCAGGCCACAAAGGGAAAAATACTGGAGGAAAGGGATTCGATCCGGTGCTGTGGATTGAACTTCGGCGTAGCTCAATGGTTAGAGCAGTTGGTATGTAGAACCAAGGACCCGGGTTCGATTCCCGGCGCCTGAGCGAGTTTTTCTACTCTAATAATAGACTAATAATTACTACCTCTCCGCGTACTTACAAAATTACCTTATTGCTAGAAACTTGATAGCTTTTATTTTAGAAATTAACTCTCTACCTAGTTATTAAATTATATAGACTGTCTATTATTAACTCTCGAATGATATCTGTCTGTCTGTCTCTGTCTGTCTGTCTGTCTGTCTGTCCGCCCGTCCGTCCGTCTCTATACCTGTCTGTTTACCTGCATATCTGTTTGTAACATTGCTGTCTATCTGTCCGTCTTTATAACTATAAACCTATATATATATATATGTGTGTGTGTGTGTGTGTGTGTGTCTATAATGATAACCTATATATACATACATATACTCACATCTTTATCTATCTCTATTTCTCTATGACTAGTTTTCTGTCTATAAGTTTCTCTGTCTGGATCTACATTTCTTATCTATATCTATAGCCTATATAGGTATATATCTATACTCACATCTATATCTATATCTATCACTATTTCTCTGTCTATGAGTTTCTCTGTATGTCCATCCCTATATTTGTCTGTCTCTATACCTGTCTGTTTACCTGCACGTCTATCTAATTTATCTATCTAATCGATCTGTCTACTCTATGTAGTCTAATAGATATGCCTACTGTAATCTATCTACTCTGTGTGCTCTCCATTTCGATCAGTCTGTCTGTGAATCTGAACTACTTCTAACTAAATTACAATCTACACAGTTAATTAATGTGCAAAATTATCCGCTGCCTGTATGCTAGGCTACTGTCTGAGCCGAGCCAAGGTATATAAGGTAAGACCTCGCTAACGAACATCCCTGCTCTTAGTAAACGCCCCATTCAGAAAGCTATTTCACGGGATTATAACGCACCACACTTCGAATTTGATTGCGCCACACAAGACATTCCTGCGCGTCGCCGCGACTCCAGCTAATCCTGGGATCGTGACCTTACACCACAACATGGCCGCGACGCATACAAAAATGTCACATCCTCTACGGAGAGGGAGGCATCTTCCCGTTTGAGAGAAATACACCTCCAGAGGCGCAGACAAGCCACTCTGTTAGGGGCGACAGTTAAATGAGCCCAGTGCTCGGTACTCCTGATTTGTGACGACTTTGAATTATTATCAAGAGGCGTTGCTGCGTGTTGTCTGAGAATAATTCTCCCTGCCCTCCCCAGCCTCTTGTGGGGGACGCAGGTGTAGCTGACAGATGTTTTCTCAACGAGAGAACAGGGTTCGTTTCTCCGCAGAGTCTGTGAGGTTTGTGTCAGAATCATAGCAAAGATGCCTCGGAAGGAGAGAGAGGTTTGGTGGCCCATGACGTGACTTAAAGGAAACCTACCCGTGTAAGATGGGGGTTCAGAGAAATTTACCAATGCCAAATTTGCAGTCCACAATGGACATGTAAGAGTGGCAGGTTTGTCTCATCTTAACATGCAATCTACACTCCACTCTTTAACATATCGTAATTCCATCACTACAGAATAATACTTACTTACTTACTTACTTACTGGCTTTTAATGAACCCGGAGGTTCATTGCCGCCCTCAAATAAGCCCGCCATTGGTCCCTATCCTGTGCAAGATTAATCCAGTCTCTATCATCATATCCCACCTCCCTCAAATCCATTTTAATATTATCTTCCCATCTACGTCTCGGCCTCCCTAAAGGTCTTTTTCCCTCCGACCTCCCAACTAATACTCTATATGCTTTTCTGGATTCGCCCATACGTGCTACATGCCCTGCCTATCTCAAACGTCTGAATTTAATGTTCCTAATTATGTCAGGTGAAGAATACAATACGTGCAGTTCTGTGTTGTGTAACTCACTCCATTCTCCTGTAACTTCATCCCTCTTAGTCCCAAATATTTTCCTAAGCACCTTATTCTCAAACACCCTTAACCTATGTTCCTCTCTCAAAGTGAGTTTTAAGTTTCACAACCATAAAGAACAACCGGTAATATAACTCTTTTATAAATTCTTACTTTCAGACTTTTTGACAGCAGACTGGATGATAAATGCTTCTCAACCGAATAATAACACGCATTTCCCACATTTATTCTGTGTTTAATTTCTTCCCGAGTATCATTTATATATTTTGTTACTTTTGCCCCAAGATATTTGAACTTCTCCACCTCTTCAAAGGATAAATTTCCAATTTTTATATTTCCATTTCTACAATATTTTCGTCACGAAACATAATCATATACTTTGTCTTTTCGAGATTTATTCCAAACCTACCTCTTTACTTCCTTCCAGTAAAATTCCCCTGTTTTCCCTAATCGTTTGTGGATTTTCTCCTAACATATTCACGTCATCCGCATAGACAAGCAGCTGATGTAACCCGTTCAATTCCAAACTGTTTTTATGATATATCTCCATCCATGGGATATTCTGTTCATGTATTATATTAAAACTTTTCTTAAAACAAGACAACAAAGGACAAAAATTCACGCCCTATACCTGATTTGGCCCGAGTTCGAATCCCGGTAGGGGCAAGTTACCTGGTTGAGGTTTTTTCCGGGGTTTTCTCTCAACCCAATACGAGTAAATGCTGGGTAACTATCGGTGCTGGACTCCGGACTCATTTCACCGGCATTATCACCTTCATTTCATTCAGACGCTAAATAACCTGATATGTTGATGCAGCATCGTAAAATAACTTACTTAAAAAATAGACCTGATTCGAATAACAAACGTGTTTTTTTTTTCTTGTATCCAACTTCGCGTACATCGCGGCCCCGGCCGGAGTTGTGAATGCATTGGCTGCAATCCAAATTTCAGAATTTGTCGGCCTAGGAGAGAACACAATGAGAGCCAAATTATTTGTACCGTAAGAAGCGGCCCGTTCTCGAACCCCGGCTAATTAGCAGGCAGCGGCGGGCGGTCGGGCCACTCCGGTATGTAGGATTGCGCTGACCTCAAGCCAGAGCGGCGGGTGATCGATCACCTCGCATGTCCTGTCCGCGACACGTCTTGAGGTAACCCGAGCTCCACGCAGACCTGACCTCCAAGGCGCTCTGCAGCGACCCACTCAATCGTCTTCACCGCACGCGACTCGGCGCCCTCACTCGTGCAAGCTCAATTAACTTCACTCGGCTACAACATACACGTGCTGAGTTCTTTTCCTTCATCCGCGTTTGTTTCCTTTACTAATTATAAATTACTTTATGTTTTGCTGAAATTATTTCCAATGTTTTTACCCACTGGCGCAGCCAGAATTTGGTTCTGGGCGGGGTTTTATTTATTTATTTATCTATTTATCAATTTATTTATTTAATTATTTGTATACTTCTTTATTTATATACTTATTTTTTTTAATTATTTTAATGATCGATCAGCGCATTTAGCGCTATACAGATCCTTTCTAAATAAAATATAAATACAATACATGACACTGAATTGAGGGCAGCCTAGATTGGGCTCCTCAAAGAACAAAAATAATTGTTAATAAATAATTATTTACATAGGTTGGTGTGATGATAAATTTTGATTATAATATGAGGTCCATTGGAAGTCGGCTCTTGATTCTGGTGGGAAATGTAGACTTCCTTCCGAGAGAGTAGTGGATGGCGCCTGGAACATTTTCTAGGTTGTTATATAACTTCTTAGCTTGTGAATGAATAAATTGTTTGATTGTGTCAATACCTGTTTCTCTGTGTAGTTGGCTGTTACGGACAAACCAAGGAGAATTGAGTGAAATTCGTAGGACTTTATTTTGAAATGACTGGATGTGTTTAATTTCACTTATTGCAGCTCCTTCCCAGACAGGACAGGCGTAAAGCAGTAGAGGTCGTAATAGAGATGTATAAAGTAGCATGCAATTTTGTAGCTTTAGAGATGATTTCTTTCTGAGGAGCGGATATAATTTAGTGAGTCTTGAGTACGCGAATTTAAGTTTGTTGTTGATGTGATGGTATACTTATTTACTTTATTTGCTTGCTTATTTATTTATTTACTTATTTATTTGTTTATTTATTTATCTATTTATTTATTTTTTTTATTTCTGTGTCTATTTATTTATCTATTTAAAAAGTGACTGTAATACATACTGTAACAAAACTTTGATGCGTCATTACTTATAATCATAGGAGGAAGTTCGTATTCGTATCAAAGCAGTAGATTTCAATTGAGTACAGCGAGGAGAATAGATGTCACCCGCGCCTCGCACTGCTCCCGCCCTCTAAAGACGATGCGCAGTTCACATAAACAACGCATAATATCATTGTGAAGCTGTGTAGAGTCGTGAATAGTTTGAAGAATATAGTTGATTTATATTAATATTTTAGGTTCTGAACAAAGTGATATATTCTGTTATTATTGTATTATTTACGTAATGTTAATATTATGCATGATTCCAAAAAGGTAAACTCATCTGTTATTAAATAATTATGCAAACAGGAGTGTGTAACACGTTTGTTTTATTATTCTTCGTTAAATGTTGACATTTCGTGCTGTTATGCATTCGATTACATTACAGTCCAAGTTCAACATCGGAATTACGATACGAACATTCTAGATGTCATTACAACAGAAATAAAAAATTTTCTTGAAAACAATTATGGGTTTAATATTATGTGCCATATACGAGATACACCATTAGATTCACAAAGTAGTTGTTCATCTAAATTAGGGATGAGCATGGTCCGTCTATGCTTATCTACTTAACAAATATTAAATGTTAAAATACTTGTCACATTTTATTAGCTTGAACGTTTTCGGCTTGAATAAGACATCTTCAGGAAATTATGCCTGAGAATACATATAAATGTAGATTGGTACATGGTTAAATTTTAACCACATTTTAATTAATTTGAGTCAACAATTTTTTTATAGTAGAGGCTCATAATTAACTCATTGTTCACATTGTACTACATAACACGCATGTACCAATATACATTTATATGTATTCTCAGACATAATTTTCTGAAGATGGCTTATTCAAGCTGAAAACGTTCAAGCTAATAAAATGTGACAAGTATTTTAACATTTAATATTTGTTAAGTAGATAAGCATAGACGGACCCTGCTCATCGCTAATTCAATGTACTAGCTTATCAGTCCTCATCATGTCTTTTAAATTTAGTTGTACATCTGATGATAGTAACATATACTGTATAATTTTTTCAGATTTGCTCCAATAACGTCATGTGACGTAGAACGAATATATATTTTTTTTCTGAATATAAAAGTAGTATTTCTTTTGATAAAATGAAAATGTTCATTGTTATTTGTTATAGTGAAGCTAGAACCATAATTGTATAGGCTACTTTGTACAGGGACATCATTTTATTTTTACTAACATTTTTAATATTAACCTGGCTATACCTTTCGATCAACGCCGTTTGCTACCCCCTTCCACGACTGGACTTCGATGATACTGGCGTAATGTACAAACAGATCACTTTACTAGGTATAGGAGGGAAGAAAAATAGTTCATCCATTTACGTAAACTAGGAAATATCGCGATTTTCAGTTTGATCATTTTCATTAGGTTTTTGTTTAATCAAAATACAGTATAGTATTAACAATGAGTGTTTTTACTCATGAACTGAGCTGTCCATGTGGACGTATTCATTATGCAGTGTATATTATACTGTCTACAGCACATTAGCGTACAACATAGAGAATGAAGTTAAATTGAAAAATAATCATAATATGGATATTTAAACACATTTTTGAAAATGGTGGCCGTTCATTTCGATACAGGCTTCAGTTCTAATGTGCATATTATCGCACTATGGACTATTGTACCTAATTCCAATTACCAGTTTCGTCCTTCGTAACTAGTAACTCATGTTGAAATATTTCTGTACCTACTTTATAAAAGAGTATCTTACGTACTGTAAATTCAATCTTCACTTCTCCCCGATCCGAAAAGATAAAATTACTCAGACATATTATTTACTGCCCGTCCAAGTGGTTATGTCGTAGGGTCATAGAAAGGGAGGAAATCACGTGACAGTTAATTACTTAACGAGGCCCTTTTATTTAAGTTATTTTAAACAGTTGTATAATATTACGTAGACGTCCAATTCCTAACAGAAATTAATGTTCTCAGAAAAGAGCTAAGACGCCCAACCACTAGCCTTTACAGAGAGGCGAATAGAAGCTGGTGGGGAAAACCGGGATGCGACGTATGCAAATGGACGACAGTACCTGTGCGAAAATGATTCAATATTGAAAGCTCTTTCGACACTGGAAAACGCGAGCATATTTTTGGAACGTACTGTTTACTATGACCGTAAGGCTACTATGACTGTATATGCGGTCTTGGATCTGTGTGGAGGACGGTTGAACTTCATTAGTAGAAGGGGTGGGAGTGAAGTACATTAAAAAACTCAGGTACAATAAAAATTGAAGTAAAAATAAAATGATGTCCCTGTATTTTTTTATATGTATAGGTAAATTATTTTAGTTTGCGAGTTACGAAGTTTATAATTACAAATTACTTTTTAAAATTGTTCGTTTATTATTTTCCTGTTCTAAGGCTGTGGGTGACTGAAGCACATGTTTAGTTACCACCCTGCTATACATGTTTGTTGTTCTGGTTCACTGACATTGAGTTATGCGCTATTACTTTTCATTCGGTAGACATGCGCGTATAGTCCAAGCTCACAAAACTATACAGTTTTGTACCAACTTCCTAGCTCTGGTCATTACTTATAATTACAGTTTGAATGAAACAGAACTTCTCATTGGACTAAAAGGGTCCCCAACTAAAGCAGAAAGAAATTCATTTCCTGCTGAATCCACATGAACACAGATGCACCACTTAACTTGTTAACAACAATGCAGTTATGCACATGCGAATTGCGTTATCACATGAAATAGGCCTACCGTAAAAAAAAACTTGTTTAAGTTCGTTCACATCACGTATTGCTTATTGAGTTGATACATAAACATGAGATATACTCGCTGCAATTCATTTCGTCGCATATTACCCTTAGGACATAGCTTTCATTTCATCACACTTCTTATTTTAATGCAGGTTAGAGAATTAACATAGTTTCAATATGGCCCAAAGCATTTTGGCGAATCTGGGAATCATTATTGACTAGCGTCTGAAATGATATTCTGTGTTTCTTACCTATGCAACAGATTACGTATAACAATTTATAAATTTGTTATTCTTCATCGTATTTTACCCATGAGTATTTTACGTACAGTTTATTTAGTTCTATTTCTGCCCATCATCCAATATGGAATTATTTCGTTGGGTGAAACTTCAAGTATTTTTTGAATCCTCTAAATTTTTTACAAAAAGAAAATAAAGGATAATCAAAACCTGCTTTAGAAACCTATTGATTACTCTTCTAAACTCATATTTTCTGAATATAAAATCTGTAATACTGAAAAATTATACAAATGTACTCGTATAATTATTGAAATGTCAAGAAAATTGCAGAAATTATATACCATTTATTTATGTTTACAATATTAAGCTAAAAGTTAATTTACCATTAAGAGTTGCAAAAATTTTCTACAGCAGCAGATTTGAAACAGATTAGTCTAGGACCAAAACTATATAATTCTACGAATAAACCTATAATCAAAATGCGCCTTGAATTTTCAATATTCTCCTTTATTAAGGGGTTTCATATAATAGCGGTGCATTTTTTTACAAAATATTAAATAACTTGACTACCACTTCATGTGCTTTCTTCAAATTTTGCACACTTTATCTACATGATTTTAGCTTCAATTTTATACATAATATATGTTTAAAAGTTAGAATTTTTCAAGAAGAACAAAAATTGTCTTACAAACAACAGAATTTAACATAAACTGAGAAAATAATAGCCATTTACAATTTTTTTCTTAAATCTGAGACCATAATCTAAAGATTGGTCTTCAATGAGCATCACAGCTGACTTCATACTAAATTTATAAATTTTTAAATTTGCATTTAAAAAATTGTTTATTTTTCAATGTATTTTTAATAGTAAATAGCTCATTTTTCGTTCAAATTTAACCATTGTAGTCCAACGTCTATAGATTATTACAAAGTGTAAGTGTAGAAAATTTGAATGAAATCAGACAAACGGTTTTTGAGATATCAGTTTTTTGTATCGAAAAATGTAATTATCGGGAAAATGAGTGTAAAGTTGGAAGATGCTTATACTTACATCCTGCACTAAAAAGCACCTGCTGCATGTGTTACACCCTCCTTGTCAACATGCTGAGTGTTCTTCCATTCTCAATCTTCTACAGTCCTTCTAGCCTCCAATGTCGATTCTCGTGCCCTTTCCTCTGCTGATTTAACTATAAGGTATAGCGAGAACTTAGATATTTATTTTTTGTGAAATATCCCATTTTCACATCTAATTCATCGAGTACTGCAATCTTACTATTGTCCCCATCTTTGAAGGTGAACACTGCTTCACACAAAGCGATTTTGACTACTTTCGTGCCACAATAACCACTCGTAGTTTTTGGACATATTGTCCACACTTTGTTATTAAAATACTCACTAGCATTCTGAGTTCTTCCTTTCAAGCACATATGTAGCAACTCAGTTGCACATAATTCCTTGTAAATAGGCTCAATTGAACGGAGTTCAGCAATAATAGACCAACCGACAATTAAAAAAAAAAGAGATATTTGCACAAATCTGTTGATGGCAGGCTAATTTAATTCCGAAGAAGTCAAGAATGCGATATCTGAATTTTGCTGCTATTTATAAGCAAAAATTCATGTATTTATTTTGCTTTGAAATATTAATTCAACTGCTGGTCTCTTATCAAAAAAATCGGTTAGTCTTTTTTGGTATTATTTGTGGTATTTTTTGTAATAGTAAGAATTTTATCATTCTTCTTGTATAAAATGTTTTATAAAAAAATACAGATTTATTTCAATGGCCAGTATCTCGAAACAGGTTTTTGGCGCTTGGTCTCTTATTACGTAACTCCGTCCAATTGTCTTCATAATGGCATTTGGAATTGGATGAGGGTGCTTGTAGTCACATGAAGAACCAACAGCCTCAGCACGCCGATACCGACATCAGGATTCAGATTATTTAGGACTAAAGGAAAAAATTAATATTGACTCTAATAATTACCATTTATATCTGAAAATCTGGAAATTAGTACAGAAATGTATACTCTGTCGATTGAGACAATAAGGAAGTTTAAAATTTTTCACGATTCTTACTGTATAAGCCCCCTTAAGTTGAATAAATAATTAAACTTCTGCTTATTTATATTTAAATTGATTCTATTTAGCCTATAAAAGCTTTTGTGTTTTTTATTTATTTATTCTTTTTTTATTTTCTTTTTTTATATAATATATGGGTAGCTCAGTTGGTAGAGCAGCTGGCTACGGACTGGAAGGTCCGAGGTTCGATCGCAGGTGGTGACAGGATTTTCTTTCTTTGCCAAACTTTCAGAACTGCCCCGAAGTTCACTCAGCCTCCTATAAAATTGAGTACCGAGTCTTTCCCGGGGGGTAAAAGGCGGTCAGAGCGTGGTGCCGACCACACCACCTCATTCTAGTGCCGAGGTCATGGAAAGCATGGGGCTCTTCCTCCATGCTCCCCAAGTGCCTTCATGGCATGTTACGGGGACACCTTTACCTTTTACCTTTTTATATAATGTATACATTTTTGTGTAGATTAACTTTTGTATTTCTTGTCTGTAAATGGAACTTTATCCTAACACGATCTTCGCTCATACGAGTGTTCCTGAGTCTTAATATAGTCTGTATAATTTAGTATAAATAATTAAATGAATAAAACATAACGTAGTACGTAAGTTTTAACTGACGAAGCGCCCTTGGTTCGCGGTTGCAAGTAGCGGCAGTAGCGGGGGGACCTGCCGCTGGACGGCCGACAGAAACATCGGGAATGTTCACTGAGACTCACTGAATTTTAGAAAGTGTAGGGGGCGTGATATAGTCCTGTCTAAGACGGAATGTGATCTGGATATGCTGATAAAAGTTCGAAAATCTTAATACAGGGCAAACTTGACTAATTTCGTGACATGGCTAATTTCGTGATATTTCTTTTTAAATTTACCACGAAATTATATCAGCAACAAATATAACTTTGATGGTACCTATAGTATAAATGGCAGAAGATGTATTATAACATAGATTTTGTGCACTATGCTATTGCAGTGACGTGAGCGGATTTTTTTTGGAAATTACTTGAAGAGCTGTGAGTTCTAGAGCTTTGAATTTGTGAGTGAATACACCATGCGATTTCCTTCGTTAAAATAAGACCTTTTTGCCGTGTTTTGTGGTCCAAAATTGTTTCAATGGTAGATTTGAAATTGTATACTTCTTAGTGAAAAATATATGCCCATCAGTTCACGATCATGTAACAGAGTCTTATCTTGGGAGGTTATTTTCGTAGCGTTTTTCTCATTCCACGAAGTATTTTTTCTCTTTATATTGTTTCTATGTTATAACTACATTCTCTAGCGGAATAAATATCAAATGCATGAAACATAAAATAAGATGGTAGGTAATCAAATGTGGAAAGAAATACTATATAAATGATACGAAAGAGGCAATTGATTGCGTCTTAAATGAAAACTCCGCAGAGAAAACTTTTTTTTTTTTTTTTTTTTTGGCAAGTTCGACTAGAACCAGAAGGGACCAAAGTAGCAGTCAATAAGAATGGCATTTTTAGTCTCTCAACAAGAACATCTTCAGGAACCAAACAAAGAATATCTGTGCTTAAAGAAAAGGCGAATGTTAAGTCTAATGATTTGTGCGGATCTTGCTCAGGAAATTTCGAGGGCGACAAGCGTCAATTTTGATCAGTGGGTTCATGAAATATTTTGAGACCTTTCAAAATACCTAGATAACTGTAATTGTTTGGGTTGTGGGTATGAATATGACTGAGGAATTTAAAATTTTGATTAAATATGACTAAATATTTTGGATTTAAGGACTACCACGAAAATACCCTTCTAGTATCACGAAATTAAGCCAACCATTCTGACTGCTAATTTATTTTTGGTTTATTTTTATTGCTTGTTTGTAAATATTGTATAAATTTATTTGAAGTAAAAATGCTGACATGTAACTTATTGAAATCTAATAATGTATAGTTCAGGAGACGAAACCTGGTATGACAGTTGCGCGAGAAGGGAAAGGTTAGGCAATCAAAAAAAGAGTTTGGCGTGTGAGCAGGGTGCGAATTAACATGGAGGATGAGGGATTTCCCCCCAGTTGGAAAGTTATTCCCCTCGCATAAATTCATATTAACATCCCTGCAAGGGATAACTTCTATCCCCCCCTCACAAAATATAATTGTTTTAATACGAGTAAATGTACTTTATAAAGTACAAAGTAAGTAAAGAAAATAATATTTCTGTATTATCATCACCAGCTAGCTGGCAACAATCAATAACTTAGGAATTACACATCTTATCTTAAACCTGTTCAGGGATATAATTGAATCGGTTATTGTTGAAAGGAACTAAGTCCACTTTTTAAAGTTTTGAGATAATCGAAAAAAACTGATTTGTGAATAATCTATCGTAGATTAAACCAAAATATATTGTACACATATATTTCATGTGTACAATATATTTTGGTTTAATCTTCGATAGATTATTCACAAATCAGTTTTTTTTTCGATTATCTCAAAACTTTAAAAAGTGGACTTAGTTCCTTTCAACAATAACCGATTAAATTATTATTATGATCAAGATGCAAGACAAGCAACTCAGTGCGACCAAGCGTTGAGCCGTATCGAATGAGGTTAATAATAATTTTATGTATGGTATTCTCTATCTACGATTCTATCCCCTCCTCATCAGAAATCTTAATTCGCACCCTGCGTGTGAGTGGTTACGGTCGATAATATTACACGAATTTACTAATACGGAAGTTCAGCTTAGACTAAAAACTTGTCAGACACTTCCATACCCACTGGTGATATATACAAGTGTATAATAAGGTCACAGTATAGGTCTTGCCTCTTCTACTATACGTACATTAAAAACACTATTTTTTTTTTTAATTTGAACCTTATATTTGCACCAAATCCTTAGTATCACGAAATTAGCCAAGTCTGCCCTACTAATCACTGTGAAAGCTTAAAACTTTCTGTCATTAATATTAAGATTCATTGTGCATATAATTTATGTTGTTTGTTCCTTCGCCGCATTACATGATGCTTGATCAGCTGTTGTGCGACGTGCCACTGCGGCCACGGGCAGGTTTCAGTCTGATGTGTAGTGCTGTCTCTTCTAGGACAGCAGCAGCAGTTCCACGCCTTCGCGTTCGGCCAGCGCCCCTTCCTGTCCGGGCATTTCGGTAGCCCGCTCGACCCACTCCAGAGGACAGACCCGCTGTCGGGATCGCTGGGCTTCCGGATGCCGGCCATGTCCAACTGCCAGAGTAAGTACCAAAAGTTTCGGCTTCTAAAGGCTGTGTGATGTAGCTTGTCTCACTGTGAGAAGAAAGAGAAAAGAGATATGTCTTACTTCGTCTGTGTTGTTATGGCGATGGGGGAGTGGAGAGATGCCGTCCGTCCATCCAGTGGCGGAAGGGAATAGTTGATACATTCTATAGCGCAAAATAAAATAACAAAATATCTCTCTTCGTACTTTGTAGTTCCGTCACTGAGCTTGTCTTTCAAGAAACTGAGTTCCGGCACCCTGTACAATAACAAGATTTTGAAAGGAATCCTGAAAATTACAATCCTCCTATAATCTCCACCCTCATTTGAAGGGACTTGGTTTTATTGCTACTGAGACAAGATAAACCTTACCAGGTATAGTTAGTACTGCGCAAAGCTGTAGATTATAGAGTCGAGAATGGGAAACTCTGTGAGTGATATTGAAATTTGAGCTACAGTTAAGTATTTTTCAATAACGTGTTCTCCGATAAGTTAGTTAAACATTAAGGCAATGAGATTGCGGGATTTATTCCCCCTATTAACTTATCACTTATATGCGGGGTATATAACCCTTACATATTTTAATAAATAACGAACGCTTTCGACCTTAAAAGGTCGTCTTCAGGTTTACATTTGTGAGAGCATAGTACTAGTGATCCATGACTTGTTTCATGTGAACTATGCATATGTGTGAGAACAGAATAACTTGTAACAATTGTCATAAAATAATTAAAAGTTATAGATTAAAATATATACAGATTAAAATGACTAGATTAGATATTACTGTGACTGTCTTTACATTTTTCAGAAAGTAATACATTTTAATTAGAGCGTGGCAAGGTTGCAGCAGATTATCCCAAAATGAAAGCAAATTCAAGGTTGATGCTGCCAGTCAAGAGTATCTGAAAATATGGTATAGAAATAGTATTATGGAAATTTAGTATTATACAATTATACGGTGAGTTTAAAAAAAAAATCTGACATGATTTTTTTTCTTGTTAGGAGGGGGGAGCGAGGGAGGGAACATTCCACGTACTACAACCTGAGGTCTATTGCACACCCCCCGATATGGGATGAGTTGCGTGCCCACCGATCCTCTACGCGCACCGACCTAACCACTTGACCCACTTAACTACCGGTTCCTACAGCCAACAGAGTCTATGTACCACTCCTGGTTCGGCAAACCCCTCCCCCAAGGCTCCCTTAACGGTCCGAGAAGGTCTGCCCTGGGTTCCGTTGCAGAAGCTGTCCATCATCACTTGAATACAATACACGGAGGCCGGTCGAGAGAGCCAGCAGCTTCGGAGGGCCGCCTGTACAGCGATCTGAAAACCAGAATAAGTAACGGGATGATGAATGAAAGGATGATAGGGGAGGAAAGGAAGTGGCAAAGATGAGTGGGGCTCCAATCGCCTGATAAAGTTACCTTAGGAGTGAGGGAAAAAAAAAACGAAAAAAACCTCAGCCAGGCAACTCGTCCCGACCGGGGATCGAACCCGGACCCGCTGGGTTCGGAGTTAGACTTGCTAATCCCTCAGCCACAACGATGGACGACAAATGATGTTAGTTGCGTAATGCTTACTGTTGGTCAAAATATTAAGTTAATAGGCGGAATAAATCCCGCAATCTTGGTACGGTTAAGCAGTGTGATGAACTTTCAGCTTCAACAGAAATTTCCATCATAGGAAACCTATGCGGACCCTGTTTTGAATTCCGGTGGTGGCGAAGTCGTATCCATGGTAGACAAAGTTTGTGAAGGTTTTTCTTGGGGTTCTTCCATTTTCATTACATTACAATATTACCCTCCATTTCAATATCAATTATCATAATTCCTATAACATTAACCAAATCGGTATCGTCGTGATGTAGTATTGTAAATGCCGTACAAATGGCGTCAGTATGAAGAGGCCTAGTGCGTTTTTGGGAATAGGATGACAGAGCACTCTAGTGGAACTTTACTGCAACCTTAAGCGTACATGGCTGAATCAACAGATGGAACCACATGGCTGAGATGATATTGCCTACAAAGGAGGGGACGTCCGGCCTTCAACAACTTTAATAAATAAAGGATTGATAAGGCACAAAAAGCTCATTCGAGATTGCGGTGCTAGTCTTCGGGCTCCTGCTCCATATAAGGAAATATATTGTAATAAGACTACTAATAACAATAATATTATTTATTCCACATTGTTATTAGCTTGAAAAATGTTTACTATGTGAACTTTCGATAGGTTGAAGAAGAAAACACCGGCCGATGTAGTAGATTAATTTACTCTTTGTGAAAGCTCCTTTATAAATAAAGACAAGATTGTATGCCCAGCTCCGTCATATTGTTCTTAGCTTGGTAAAATTTCACCCTATAACATTTCAGAAGACTTGATTTTACTGAGAGTGGCAACATATTGAATTATTATCTCTCTGTAGTACTGATTGTGATACACTGCTACAAATTGGATATGGCTATCAATTCGAGTTTAGAAGAGCTGTTGAATTAAATTCGAGTACTTGACATTAAAATATAAGCAAATTATTACTGTATAAATGTGTAACGATAAAACGTACACTGTTTGCATAACAATAGTTTTATCTTAATCTGGATAATGAGTTTTTTCTGTAGATAATTGAAATTATTCATAGCTTTATACGTTATATTTGTGATAGAGTCTTACACAGGGTGTATCCGAATTCTACTGGTGAACTCTAATAGAATAGAATATTTTATTTTCGCTGGCAGAGTTAAGGTCATAAGGCCTTCTCTTCCACTCAACCAGCTTAATCAATACAATAGTTACATACATATTTAAATTATGAATATTTACAATACACTTAAAAGATTCTCCAGCAATAATCTTCAGTTAAGTTTTAAGGACTAGTAGCCTACATGTTTATTTAAATTGAGAAAAAACTTATAAGATAAAGTAATAACTTAATTTATGAGCTAATTTAGTTCAATTCAGTCTAAATGCAATATGTAAAGAATTATAATTAAGTTTAGATAGCTAGTTGGTTAAAATGATTATAATTAATTTAAAATAAGTTTACTAGAACTATGTTATAGGGAGAAAAAATATAGGCCTAAATCTAAAATATAGGCCTATTTATATAATGGGAATATTAAGGTAATGAAATTTTGCCACTAGAGGGTTTGTATTCTATTTAGAGAAATTAATGGTAATAATAAGAATGGACAGATGTAGTTTCATTATAAGTAACAAATATTAATCAGTAATTAATCTGTTAAGTAAGAATTTATGTAATTTTGACCTAAATGAAGTTATTGTCCAACAACCCCTTACATGACTCGGAAACGAATTCCAATTTCTAGCAACTGAAACTGTATAGGATGAAGAATATAAATATGTCTTGTGGTAAGGTATAATGGGTAAATTGTTGTGATGAGACCTGGTACTTAACTGATGATATACGGATAAATTTTGAAAACGAGAAGCCAAATAGATTGTGATAGCGGTGCGCAGAATTTGAAATAAGAGAATAAGAGAATGCAGGGCTCGTCGGTCACTTAGCCTTAGCCAAGACAGATTTTGGAAAGACGGGGAAACATGATCATACTTACGCATATTGTAAATATAATGGACGCACGCATTATGCACACGTTGTAGCCTGCTGCTCAAATTTGCGTTTAGGTTACTTGAGATAATATCACAGTAGTCGAAGTGTGGCATCACGAGTGTTTGTACAAGGATTAATTTTAGTTTATCAGGAAGAAAGTGCTTAAGTCGCTTTAATGGGGATTTTAGGTGGATGAATGATGTTTAGTGATAACTTAGGCGATCCATAGACAATAGATCGAAAAAATACACATGTGGGATTAGTCTCTATTTATTTTATTGGGTTATTTTAAGACGTTGTATCAACATCTAAGGTTATTTAGCGTCTGAATGAAATGAAGGTGATAATGGTCGCACCAAGAATTGACGTACTCCTGTAGCATACCAAAAGTAGTGTTCACCTCCTCACAGGCGGCAATAGTATGAGAAACAAGATTGAATTCATATTCTACAGGCGTTATGAACACTACACTTTCAATTTCTTTTCACAAAAAGTTCATTTGGCATAAGGTCAGGTGAACTGGCTGGCCTAGAGATATGGTACCCCATTATAAACAGAAACTCGTTCTTTCATACCCAGAGCATGAAAGAGGAGGAGGAATAATATAAGCCATTGTTAATTTAGTTGTCACACAGAGTCCTATTTACCAGAAAATATAACCCTATCATTCTAAAACAGAGCTATAGTGGTCATTCGTCCCTTGTCTCAGAATGTTCAGATACGTCCTCCGAACATCCTCTTCAAGCTTGTCGGCAGAGTTCGGAAACATCGTGTAGTATTTCTTTACACAAGTTTCGTTTGAACATTTTCCTGCCTTTTTTGATCCATACATCTAATCTTTTTGGCCCTAATGGAAGTCTAGTAGGCCTAGTTACCGTTCCTGTCGGAGCCAGGTTCTATTAATTAAAAAAAATCCAAAGCACTAGTTCATCCGAATCGAACATGTTGGTGTGGATCCTATTTTATATATTAACATAAACAGTAAGTTCGCCAAGAAAAAGGTCTTTTAAGTAAATGCTGTTACAGATCGAAAGCAACTGCCGAGAAAATACTGTCTTCATTTCCCCTGGATCGGAAAGATTTTGTATTGCTTAGTAAAGACAGATAATACAAGCTGAAGGGACGTCAAGGTTAGAGTATTAATATACATCTGACTTCCATTCTGTATATAGTTCAGCCTATTTCGTAGCAAACTGGTTGGAAGAGCGAATCTTCATTTATGACACGTGTATTATGAAGAAATCGTACAGAAGTACAAACGTGTTGAGCAATATTTCTATTGAAATAAAACGGACCATGTGACTAAGATTACAGTTTGTCGAAAGAGACGAAATCCCATGTGTTTATATAAATATTAAAAAATGTAATGTGAAATGTGCATGAGGATGGTCGAGAGTTCTAGCTTTTATTGTAAGATAGTTAATAAATTAATATCTGTTATGGAAGTTAATGTTTAATTCACGATATTTTGTCGCTGAAAGGTGACGCTCTGAAATCGTCGCTAAGCGGCTGTTACTTGCCCATGTCACTTTTCGAGTGGCGTCGTATTAAGAGAAACCTGTTTCCAGACGTAGCCTACACGCGTACACTGCACAATATTCTATCTATTAGTTTTATAACTAAGCTTAAAAAAATGTGTACCTTCCGCCTATATGTGCTATTTAACAGCTGAAGATGTCACTAGGCGTATTAGCTAATCCTCAATTTTGAGCTCAGTTCTATAATTGCTGTACGAGTAGGAATTATGTAAAAATAATCATTCTTGGATCCGTTTTGATAAAGTGCGGATGTACCTAAGCAGAATTTACAATCATATATATTAAAGCCCAAAGAATAGTTACAGCAATTTTTATTATAGTCGGTTATCATAGTTTATTATAATAATAATATCATAGCTAGCCAGGTATTGTGGGTCCCTATCACCACGGCATGGTGCGTCCTCAGGTTGCGGATCGAGGAGACGACCTCTAGATATGGAGTAAATATATTGAATAAGCAGTCGCGGACAGCTGATGTCGGGTGGTTCTCCGGTTTGGGGTTGGGCGAAAGGCTAAAAACCCATCACCATAAAAAAAAAACAGCTTGTTACGAAAACTCAAAATAAGAAGAAAAAGAAAGCGGATGACGTGAATATGTTAGGAGAAAATCCACAAAGGCTTAGGAAAACACAGTAATTCTACTTGAAGCAAGTAAAGAGATAGGTTTGGAGGTAAATCACGAAAAGACAAAGTATATGTTTATGTCTCGTGGCGAGAATGTTGTACGAAATGGAAATATAAAAATTGGAAATTTATCCTTTCAAGAGGTGAAAAAATTCAAATGCCTGTGAGCAACAGTAACAAATATAAATGATACTCGGGAGGAAATTAAACACAGAATAAATATGGGAAATACCTGTTATTAGTCGGTTGAGAAGCTTTTATCAACCAGTCTGCTGTCAAATAATCTGAAAGTTAGAATTTATAAAACAGTTATATTACCGGTTGTTCTTTATGGTTGTGAAACTTGGACGCTCACTTTGAGAGAGGAACATAGGTTAAGGGTGTTTGAGAATAAGGTGCTCAGGAAAATATTTGGGGCTAAGAGGGATGAAGTTACAGGAGAATGGAGAAAGTTACACAACACAGAACTACACGCATTGTATTCTTCACCTGACATAATTAGGAACATTAAATCCAGACGTTTGAGATGGGCAGGGCATATAGCACGTATGGACGAATCCAGAAATGCATATAGAGTGTTAGTTGGGAGGCCGGAGGGAAAAAGACCTTTGGGGAAGCGGAGACGTAGTTGGGAAGATAATATTAAAATGGATTTGAGGGAGGTGGGATATGATGATAGAGACTGGATTAATCTTGCACAGGATAGGGACCAATGGCGGGCTTATGTGAGGGCGGCAATGAACCTCCGGGTTCCTTAAAAGCCAGTAAGTAAATAATATTATACCGTATCTAGCATTTTATAGTGACATTGAGTTTGTAAATTGCTTAGTAGGACGTCAAAATCTTCCGAAACGAGAGAGAGGATATGGCGTCATTAATATAAGAGGAGAAGGAGGAGTAGAAGAAGAAAAAAAAGATGATCATGATGTGATAATGATTGTGATAATTTCTTTTAGAGTTGTCTAATGAGAAAGAAAAATCGAGACCGGGATATTGTTATACTGGACCTTCAAGAGTACTATAAGTATTGCGTTATATTACGAGATTGTCCTGTCATAATTTATTGTTGAGAATTGAAATACGGACACAAGTAAGTCTTTAATTATTGTGCTGCATTTCATAGGATTTTATTGGAGAAATGAGAAAACGATGAACAAAATCTGAAACGTTGTGTCGCTTGTGCGCTGTGCGGCAGTGGTGAACCTCTTCGCCCGTGCGATGGCGGAGTTGCCTCGGGGCCGCTAACGACCCGCCACTCCGACAAACCGCCGCCCGCCCGCCCGGTCGCACGACCTGCCCGCTGCACAGCTCTATCGGAGCCTTGCCTTCACCTCCATGTCCATCAGTGTTAAAGATACGGTGCTAACAAGACAGCAGCTACACGTGTTTCTGTCGTAATTCGGCTCCAGTATTGCTAGTAGCGACTGTATTGTACAGAATACAGTCCTGTATTGAGGATATCTGTTCACAAAGGGATAAATATCGAACAATTATTTGCCTAAGAACATTTGAGAGATGTTAAAATTTCATTCGAGTAAGTTTTCAGCTGCGATCAGGTAACAATTAACTTCTCTGAAATATATAGTTTGATAACATACAAAACACACCGTTTTATTTTGTATTTTTGTATTATATATCTTCTTGTATACTAATAGACCTAATATAAAGGGAGAGAGTTTGTAAACATCTATTTATAAGAGGTTATCTTAGAAACTACTTAACCGATTTCGATAATTCTTTCACCATTGAAAGTGTAATTTCTCCACATGGACATGTGCTATAATTCATTACAGCAACTCCTGAGTGAATCGACGACTGAGCAAAAATTCGCCATAAAGTAGGATTAAACAGTTTCTTACGCACAGAAAACTTGTTATACTGTCCAAACTAAAGACGTATAAGCGATTATATTTAATGCCGTTTGAAGGTAATCAAATGTATGAATTTTCGAAAACACATCCCGATTAATGTGGTGTCTTAAGTGAATATTTTATAGAAAAATTATAAAAATGCTTAAGGGAAGTCGTGGGAATATGGGCACCTTAGTACTATTTCGGGGGCAATATCTCTCTGTTTTTTCTAATAATTAATTTTACAGCTGGGATATGTTTCTTAAACATTTAGATATATTATATAAGAATCCTGGCTGCTTACTCCTAAACTTAGGCAAGTAAAACTGGAAAATGCAAGTTAATGTGTTTTGCCCATATTCCCCCGAGCGTGGGGGTAAAATGGGCATTAATTATGTGAATCACAGTCAACTGAAAGAAGTGAAAAACCACTTAAAATACTTGGAAATATAACTGCATTAACTATATTATATATTGTATATGCAATTTGTGATGGTTATTGCGTAACGCCTTTGGTAACTAATAAATAACATTATATTTACGATATGTTCGTAAACTTAATTGTTTTTTGTTCTTGAAATATTTAGCTATATGATATGATATGATATATATTATATGATATATATTTCTTCACATCACTTCTTTACATGTAATGGTGTACCTCACATTTCTGTATCCGGTGCCACCATTAATATATTATTACAATAACATATTATTTGCAGTACACGTCTACACAAATACTCCCAATTACACTATGTACCTTTTTTGTTCCTTGGTCAATCTCCGCTACATTTCAATTGATATTCTCTATTTGTTCATTAATCCTAATATATCTAATATTGTATACTCCTTTCACACCCCCCTTTTCCTCTAACTACTATTCACTAAAATCTCAATTTCAATTTTTCTCTATAAATTATCATATTGAATTATTTGTCCCATTTGTTCTTTGACCTTTTATTCATTTACTGTTCCAACGTTCAAATGTTAGTACTAATTTTATGCTGTCACTTGTTCACTTCTCTTAACCCTTTCTCACTATTTTCACTCATTCCTATTTGCGCTCACTTCCACTTTCTCACTATTCTGCTTCCACCTAATCCATTGTCACTATTCTCTCTTCCTATAAATACTTATATTTTATTCTGAACATCTGCTTATACACTTTCTCTCTCCCCTATACTTCTCAATCTTTTCCACTTTCACTTTACTTGCACTTTTTATATCACAACCCCAATTTTTTTTTACACATATCAAATATCTCTGCTAAATCCTCAACTGTCGCAAGTTCTGACCTTTCATTACTGTTCGTCTCTGTCTTATTTCTGTTTTTGTCTTTCTTTCTATATATTTCTTCTTCTATTCCAATTTTATTTCCCCCCCACGCTTTCACTTTCACATACTAGATTTCCACTTACACTTGCACCCTTATTCTTTACACTATTTCCTTCCCTATCACTTCCCGACTCTTGGCTTCTCTTTTTATCACCCCTCGCCTTTTTTCTAGCGCCCGTGTTGTTTGTTCCGTTATTGTCAGCATTGCTTCTGGAGTGCGCTAACCTTACCGCCATCGTATGGAGATTTGGAAACCGCTTACGCTGCACGATCACGTTACTGTTTTCTTCTCCTTGCTGTGTCACCATCTTTACACTTCCTCGTACGTCAATATGTGGGTTCCTGAACTCATTACTAATCACTCCTGTTACCATGTGTTTATCTGCGCCAATCACTTATTCCGTCCTTGAAGTTGGGATGATTTTCTTCTGCTCCTGCCCTCCGCTTATGTAGCTAACGTCGACTCTCTGTTGCCTTCTCGTCGCTTCCCTCTGGAAAGTTGAAATATGTCCACTGTCCTCTTTCGTTCTTCTCGTTAGTCCAAATTCTGGATGATCTTCATTCCTCAGGCAAAACTCCAGAACATACCATTTTCCGTTCACTTTCAGTTTGTCCTCGTACATTTTAGCAAAGTGACCTTCGCCCTCGCTGCTTTCATATAAGGTAGTAGCCGTTTTCTTCTATTTTTTACTTCAAATGGCATATCTGTTTCCATTCTCACTCTGAACTACGGAGCCTTCCTAGATTATTCAGAATAGCTTCCCTAATTTTTGTATTCATAAAGCTCAAGAAGATAGATCTTTTGGTTCCGTTCCTTAACCTGTACGTATGGTCGACATGTTCTTCTCTCAACTTGATATTAAAGATCACTTCCATAAATCTCTCACTTTCTCAAAGGTATCCATCTCTTTTTCCCGGCCCCTTTGTTCGACCCCGAAAATTATTGAGTTATTTTTCCTCATCTTGAGTCGTAGTCACTCATCTTCTTCTTTAATTTGTTATTCTCTGTTGTCAACTATTCTATCTTTTCACTGATGTTTTCTACCTTTAGTCTTAAGTTTTCTAAAGCCTGGTTCTTCATATCTCCTTCTACTTGATTCAAGCCTGCATTATTATTCCTTTCCTCTCTACTTAATTCACTTACTTTATCATTTTCTGATGTCTCTTTCTGTAACCACTGTTCCATCTTCTCTTACTGTATTCTTCGCTTCTTCCTCAGGCCAATAGCCTTTATACTGTGTTAGCGAGTTGTGCACACGCGACTGCTCTCTCCGACGTTCTGCTGTGAACTGATTTAGCTATATAATATTCTCCTGCAACGTTAATATTTCTACTGTGATTAATTAATTTTAAAATTTGTAGAGTATCTTTAAAGTTGGTGAGTTCATGATCATTATTAATCAAATATGTTGAAAATTTGGATTTGTTTCCGTTATTACGCAAGTCTGCTATATGTTCTTTGGGACGTCTTTTAAAGTTTATTTTAGTTTGTTCAATGTATATCTTAAACGAGCAACTTGTGCGGACTTCTGGAAAAATAACTAAGCAAAGAGACTAATTAAGTACTGTGTGTGGAGTGTGGGATTATATGGGGCAGAAACATGCACTTATGACGAAGTGAAGAAAAACAACTAAAAGTGTTTGAAATTTGAATTGGCCTGTGGAGAAAAATGGAGCGTGTAAAATGGACAGAATAAGAAATGAAACAGTACTAGAAAGAGTGGATGAAAAAAGAATAATGCTGAAACTGATTAGAAAGAGGAAAATAAATTGGCTGGGTCGCTGGTTACGAAGAAAGTGCTTAGTGACGGATGAACTAGAAAGAATGATGAACAGGAGAAAAGTTCCTGGCATAAAAATATATTAGAAGATAAACGACATTAAGACACATGGATCGTATGCGGAGACTAAAAGGAAGGCGGAAAATAGGAAAGACTGGAGAATGCTGGTTTTGCAGTGAAAGCTCTGTCCTTGAGCAGAACACTATGAATAAATACATTTCACATTATAATTCCTACAGTTCAGCAAATATATTTCGCAATTTAAACATCTATCATTTTGATGCATTTTATTAGGAATGATGCTGTTTAATTTATTATTTGTTTTGAAAGCTTCGTTAATTTTTTCCTTTTAAAGAAATTGTATAAAATGTCAATAAAGGTAGCTTTAAAATATCCGCCCTCTTCCATTCTTAACTGATAATTAATTACATTTTTTGGTAATTATTGTTCTATGATTTAATGGACCTTATTTCTTTTAGATGTTATCTTTCCATGCTTGTTTTCTCCAAAACAAATAAAGTATAAAGATTCCAGGTATCCAAAGTACGTGCAACCTTCAAGTGAGAGTGACAGCGATAGTGATCGAGTCCACACCTGTGGAGTAACGGTTAACCGCGAAACCAGGTGGCCCGGGTTCGATTCCCGGTCGGGGCAAGTTACCTGGTTGAGGTTTTTTCCGGGGTTTTCCCTCAAGCCAATATGAGCAAATGCTGGGTTACTTTCGGTGCTGGACCCCGGACTCATTTCATCGGCATTATCACCTTCATCTCATTCAGACGCTAAATAACCTAAGACGTTGATAAAGCGTCGTAAAATAACCTAAAATAAAAAAAAAAGATTGTGATCGAAACTAGTGTCCTGCAATATTCGAACATGACACAGGCAAACAAGACATTACAAACTTCGTCTTATTTCATGTGAAAAACTAATGGAAATATATGTCCTAAAATCCTTAAGCGGATAAAACATGAAGGGGTGGGAGTGCAGGACAGGACAGCGAGTATTCTTATAACAAGATGGAACAATACTCGACAGACCATCTTCTGCAGAGCGAACATCGATTTGGAACTTTATCTTCTTGTCTCTCATGATGCATTTTCATACTGTGTAAACGAGATAGCTAATTACCTAAAGATGAAGTTAGAAACAGTCTTTAAAACGTAAAAAAATGTAGTCTACACCTTTATTAAATAATTAACCTTTGCATTTTCTGTCGTTTAGATCAAAGTAATTTATTATTCTATCTTCTAATGATTAGATCTGTAATAATTGTGCAAAGTTACTCATCCAGATTGTTTAACGTGAGAAACAGCAACATTTGCCTCATAATATGATCAGTATGGCGCAAGAGTTAACGCAAAGTAGATGGGAAAACAAGACAAGGAATACAACTTATTCATATAAGAGAAAAAAATCTTAATTTCTGTACTCGGAATCGAAACCGGATATTTAGGACTTCTAGCCTTATGGATTATTATAGGGCACCCATATATAAGGTGAGAGGAAAGTAAATGGTGTGAGGGGTAATAATATTGATGGTTCTGGACAAAAACGTTTATATGAACATATGTCCTGTTCTTAACAGTAGGGTAATTCCGGGTTGGATGGCCATAGTTTTTTAAATCACTTAGAACAGGGTAACCGATTGGTAAAGAAATACGAAACAAATCAAATACGTTCCTTCTAGGTTATGTTTCTCCACTACAGTGCCTCAGGGCGCATAGAATTCACTGATGTAATAAAAAAATACGTTTGAAATATAATAGGCCACTGGCCATCTCACCCAACATATGTGGGTGAGATGGCCATAGGATATAGGGATAGATGGCCACCATAATTTTTAAGTAAATTCATATCAATTTTTTGTAAAAGAATGTGGTTTTATGCACTGGACACATAAATATAGTGTCTAAGTGCATAATTATGATTGTTTGAAACTTTTCAACAACTTTATTTTTTGTTTTTTCCTCTTTTAGTGAATTTTCCTTAAAACAATACAGAAATAAATTGAAACGCTTATGAACATATTATTATAATAATAATAATCCGAGGCACGACAGCCCATGAAGGACCATGATCGACCAGCCGGCTGCTGGCCTCACGTCCACATGTCGAAGCAGAGGTGGACGATCATCCAACCAAATGGCGGAATCGTGTGATTAGCCCGATGATCCCCCCAGCCGCTACAGCAGGCTTTCTTAACCGGATTTCGCTACCTATCGTAGTTACCCAAGTGCATCACGATGATGGGTGGGCACCGGTCCCATACACTGGCTCAAATTTCATGAGATAATTTCTTCTCCCATGAGTTCGAACCAGCGCGAATTCCGTAACGCGAGTCCTAGGCAGGATGCCTTAGGCCACGACGCGGGACCTTATGAACATGTTAATGAAATAATCCAGAAAGTGATTTTACCTGGGGCCGTTTACAGAAAAAAACACAATTACATGGAAAGATTTATTGAAACAGATACAGCAATTGTTGCGCTAATTGTGTAACGTATCTCCCACTGGAATTGAGACATTTGTCATAACATGGGATCAATTTTTGTACCATTGTGTCGTAGAAGTCAGCTTCCTGGGATCGAAACCAGCGTTGGACAGCCGCCTGCACCTCTCTACCGATACCATCATATGACAAATATCTCATTCCGGTGGGGAATGTGTTGAAAAAATAGCTCAACAATTGCTATGTCTGTTCAATAATTTTTTTAATTAAATTGTGTTTTCTTTCTATTAACGATCCCTGGCAAACTTTTTTACGGCCCTCGTAATTGCGGTCAAGTGGCCAAAATTTTTATAAGCACTTCTTTTGACGTTATTAACATGGTGAAAAAAAAATAACTTTTTTATCTGCTCCCATCAGAATGCTTGCTTGTCAGCCAGTCAGAGAAATTGACAAGTTCTTCAGCAAAAATGTAAGCGAGACTATAGACATCGGTCCCTGTAAGGGAAAATCCATGTTCCTGCATATTTAATATGGCGAACAAACCTACATCCATTGTCATTGCCTATGTGTCACTTGGTCCCATTGCACCCTTTGTATAATTGTGTTTTAACTCTACTTTCCAGGGCTTTTCTTGGAATATGAAATGTAATGAAGGCTTGACGTACAGAAGTGCCATATTTAATGGCTTCAAAAGCACGGTATAAGTCATCTTCATTCCAAAGATACGTTTGCTGCCGGGCTTTGCTTTATATTTTATCGGAATCTAGAAATAACGATACTTTTAACATAATATTCCTCAATTGTAGGCCATCTATCCCGGAAAAATGCTGGCCATCTCTCCTTTTTTACGGGAGAGATGGCCATACCGCGTAATAAAAACTGGCAGCAGTGAAGAGAAGAAATACAGTTAAGATAGAATGTTTAAAGATGCCTTACCTCTTTAATAATGTTTCCATCAAATTTCCTCACAAAATGCAGTATTTCTCTATTGTTATTTCAGAAGGTGAAAAATTATTGCTTGCTCACAGACTCACGAACGGCTACAAAACACGGAAATAATAACCTTCCGTTTTCGCAGGTGCAACAATCACTTCGTTTAATTAACATCTGGCGGCAAACCGATTTTCATTCGAAACAGATGATTAGAATAAAAATAAGAGCGGTTGGTCGTCTCACCCGCATGGCTATCTCCCCCGGAATTACCCTATCTGACATACAGCTGTTTGAAAATCACGGTCGTCAGTCTCATGTCCTTCATCAGCACTCACATGCACAGACAACCGACATTAGGTTGTATTAGGCTCAATGAAACGTATCCTGGGCGTTAGATCGGTTGCAGTAGAGTCATTTCTTGGCCACCGAGGTCACCCGACCTTACTCCACTGTATTACTGTGCGTGAGGTTTGCTTAAGAGCGAAGTCTACAAGCGCAAAGTGGAAACAAGCGAGGAAATTCTCGCTTTCATTTTACATGCTTGTGCTCAAGTAAAGGAATGTCCAAATCAGCTGTCTACAAGAGCTGCAGGTGGCCCGGGTTCGAATCCCGGTCGGGGCAAGTTACCTGATTGAGGTTTTTCCCGGGGTTTTCCCTCAACCCAATACGAGCAAATGCTGAGTAACTTTCGGTGCTGGACCTCGGATTCATTTCATCGGCATTATCACCTTCATATCATTCAGACGCTAAATAACCTGAGATGTTGGTACAGCGTCGTAAAATAACCCAATAAAATAAAAAAAAACAAGAGCTGCAAAGTGTATTGAAGTTGACGGTGGGCTTTTTGAACATGTTCTGGAAAGAAAAGTACACATTTAAACAAAGCATAAGGTAACAATGTTTTAATTTACTATCATCTGCACTTTTCTCGTTCTTCATTGTTTCAATTAGTTTTCTCCGAAACCGTTCAGAACAAGACATATGTTCATATACATTTTTTGTTCAGAATCACCAATATTATCATCCCTCAAATCATGTATCTTTCATCCAGACTCATCCTGTATATGACGCTTCCCTCACACCACACGTTCAGCGGCATTTTATGTAATATACGCCTCACACAGTTCACGAAATCGACCGCCGTTTCTATGGTAATAATTTTAGTTTCTAAGACTTGTTTATCGGGAAAATGTTCACGAACAATTTAAAAATAAATACAAGTGCATCTTACCTGCATCACAAGAGATCTTCAAAGTGTCCTTCTTCTGCTTGAATACATTTTTTACGTGTCCAAATTTATTTATTTATTTATTTATGTAGATTAGATGTATTCCTGTTCTTAATCTGTCATCACCCACTATATAATGATTACAAATTAACAATACATATGGCAACATCTAAGTATAGCCCTATTGTATCTTTTTAACACTTTTATTTTATTATTATTATAGTACTAATACTTCTACGTTTGCTAATCTAATATCATTTATTTTTCTAACTAATTTATATATTTCCCCATCAACATATATTATTATTATTATTATTATTATTACTATTATTACTACTACTACTACTATTATTATTATTATTATTATTATTACCATTATTATTATTACTACTATTATTATTACTATTATTATTATTATTATTATTATTATTATTATTATTATTATTATTACTTACTGGCTTTTAAGGAACCCGGAGGTTCATTGCCGCCCTTACATAAGCCCGCCATTGGTCCCTATCCTGAGCAAGATAAATCCATTCTCTATCATCATATCCCACCTTCCTCAAATCCATTTTAATATTATCTTCCCGTCTACGTCTAGGCCTCCCTAAAGGTCTTTTTCCCTCCGGCCTCCCAACTAACACTCTATTTGAATTTCTGGATTCACCCATACGTGCTACATGCCCTGCCCATCTCAAACGTCTGGATTTAATGTTCCTAATTTTGTCAGGTGAAGAATACAATGCGTGCAGTCTGTGTTGTGTAACTTTCTCTATTCTCCTGTAACTTCATCCCTCTTAGCCCCAAATATTTTCCTAAGCACCTTATTCTCAAATACCCTTAACCTATGTTCCTCTGTCAAAGTGAGAGTCCAAGTTTCACAACCATAAAGAACAACCGGTAATATAACTGTTTTATAAATTCTAACTTTCAGATTTTTTGACAGCAGACTGGATGATAAAAGCTTCTCAACCGAAAATTGTTCTGAAATACTCGACTAATATCTTCTTGAGAAATGTTCGAAATAACTTGTGGAATAGTTCCTTCCACATTTGTGTAACTTAAAAATAATAATAAAAAATATAGAAAACTCGCTCCAGTATGCTACATACCATCCTCAAACAATAAGAAAAAAAGAACATTAATTTACACTATATTACGGGCGAATGAATAATCCCTTCAGTGTTCTCAAAGAATTAAATGACACAATAGCTTGCACTGCACTACTTACCAATAAGTAATCTCTTTAATGTTCTCAAATAATTATAAAGAAATAATAGCTCACACTACTCTTCTTAGAAATGAGTAATCCCATCAGTAGCTCACAACACACTGAGATGTATTGCAAACATGTAACACCCGAGAAACTTCCTTGAACTTAGGTGCATGCGACAGGCGCGATGTGGGGAACTTTTCTGTACTTTCCGTTGCGCTATATACGGAGGACTCTGTATTAGTGTCACAGCAAAGGACATTCCAATATGAAATGTATTTAATAATAGAATATTAATTTCTCTAAAAATTGTTTCGCCGTAATGAAAGACATTTTAATTTCATGGTACTCGATATCTGCTGACTACTATAATAAATATCTCTGTGGCCCATAACCTACCCCTGACTCTCGCTTTCTGTTTGTCTTTCTCTTTCTCGAGATTTTGTGCTAGAAAATTAGAATGGTTTCACTGGTATTTCTATACGTTAATCAAGCAACACAACCTTTATGATCCGGATAGAAGAACAAAATAGATCAGATTCCTGAAGGAAAATGTGTGAAATTGAGAAAATTACAAAGCTTCAGAATGCCTTGATTTGAAAGATGAATTCTCGGGCGTACAGACCATGTTTACCCTATGATGGTCCAGTAGTCTGATATCGCCAAGCTTCTACACAACCGCCTGTTTCGATCCCCCCGACCACCCCTTTGCTCTACTACCCCTTGTGCTAATTTCCTGCTGCCTGCTTTTATTAATGTCCTGGCCTCTCTGCCCAGCCGCCGGCTAGAAGAGTGCCGAGACTGGCTGCAGTCTGATTATTAATTAATTTTTGGGTCGCCTGAGGGGAAACCTATTCATTTCTGCGCTTAGAAGCTGCTGAGAGCAACGATTTCTACTGCCTGTTACGAGCTTGCCCGTCTGTCCGTCCGTCCGTCCGTCCGTCTTCGACCTAAGCCACTCGGCGTGACCCTTAGTGGTGGTACACATGTTGGACTCCTGAAATAAACAAGGAATTAACTTTGTTAATCAGGATTAATACTGTCAGCTGTAGAGACTAATTTCAGCTTTATGCTCAACTCTCTAGCCGTTCGAAATTTATACTGTGTTCAGTCCAATTTTGTCAACTTTTCTTATGTATTTCAATTTTGTATATATTTAGAGGTAGCCTCGCTCTTCGTTGATGTTGTTTGGCGTTTGACCTAGCCACTTTTCAATGTCCATATTTTCTTTCACGTATTATTGGGATATGATCTTTAGCTTCGATTGATTGGTGGACTTGGTCTGGTTTTGTTTCAGATTGTACACTGCTCCGACGATTTAGTAGAATGCGTTTGGGTTTAAAGAAAGCATCAAAACATTACAACGTAGTCTGTTGTTGTGACGAGAATCCATGTCCCCGCATACCGCTAAATCATGTCACAAACACGTTTACGTCTGAGTATTTCTGACAAAGTAAATAGGCTAGTATTCAATTCCTTGAAAACGGAGCAAATATTAAGAATATTGTTGGAGAATTTAATGTATTTACTTATTTACTTACTTATTTATTTGTTTATTTTATTTATTTATTTGTTTATTTATTTATTTACTTATTTATTTATTTACTTATTTACCTATTTATTTATTACTTATTTATACTTTATGTATTTATTTACTTATTTTACTTATTTATATTTTATTTATTTACCTATTTATTTATTTACTTACTCACTCTTCACTTATTTATTTATTTATTCATTCATTCATTCATTCATCCATCCATTCATTCACTCACTCACTAATTCACTCACTCATTTATTTATTTATTTATTTATTTATTTATTTATTTATTTATTTATTTACTTACTTACTTACTACTTATTTATTTATTTATTCATTTATTTATTTATTTATTTATTTATTTATTTATTTATTTATTTATTTATTTATTTATTTGCTGGACAACAGTCATTGGCCAATAAAAGTCCAGCAAAGTGATACAATTAATAGGCCTAATAAAATGAACAACTATTGAGATAATAACAGCAAAATAAAGAACAAAGATTACAATGATTAATTTACAAGAATTAATACTATTATATATTATGGAAAGGACTTGATTCTTACAAGATGTATTACCAATTTGTGTAGAAAGATTATGCAAATAATATTAAGCAAAGACATTGCCTCTAATACTTCTATACATTGAATGGATCGAAATCGGCTACATGTATGTTACCATTTTTAATATATTTGGAGACTGGAGAGAAAGATTTAGAATTTCTAATATAGAAGAGTTTGTGATGTCTCATGCCATTCATAGGAATACGAAGGATGACACTGTTTAAGAAAGATTGACAATTAACGTCACCTTTAACGACCTTACATAAGAATAAGTAATCGAGATCATGACGTCTAGCATACAAGCTTCGGCATTTAAAGTACTCGCATTTTTGCTCATGGTTATACCCAGAGTTATTAGGCAGAAATCTGTAAGAACGTAATGATATAAATTTCCTTTGAATATTTTCCAGCTTTGCCGTATTAGTAGGCCTACTTGCAATAGAGTTCCAAACTACAGGTAAATATTCCAGTATCGATCTCACTAATGTATAGTACAGTATTAAAAGAGAGTCAGGTGTTGAAGAAGAATAAGTAAGTGACCGAATTATTTCTAACATTCTTATTGCATGAATATAATAATAACAATAATAATAATAATAATAAATTTATTTATTAATAATATTTGTGTGCTGGACAACAGTCAGAGGCCAATTATAGTTCAGCACAATAAACAAACAGAAGTTACAAAGGTGCAAGAATAAATAAAATAATATCTTGAATAAGAAAAACATACATAAATAAAATTGAGAACAAGGACAGTAAATACTGATAAACGAAACTGTACTTTAAAAGAATCTGAATTGTTCCCATGCAAACGGGCATATTTTATGCTTCTACAGACTGGAGAAAGAGATTTTGAATTTCTGTTGTAAATTTTTTTTTGAAATCTTAAACACTTTGTAGGAATATGAAGGCTGTTATTGTTTATGATAGACTCACAATTAATATCACTCTCGTTAACTTTGCAAAAAAATTGATAATCAAGATTTTGACGTCTAGAATGAAGGCTACAACAGTTAAAATATTTACAGGTAATCTCATAATTAAAGTCAGAAGAAATGGGTATAAATCGAAGAGCACATAAGGAAATAATTTTTTTTTTTAACAATTTCCAATTTCACCGAATCAGTTGCAGTAGGCCTAATGGAATTCCAGGTTACAGATGCATATTCAAGTCTAGATCAAACCAAAGTAAAATATAGAATTAATAGAGACGCAGGAGTAGAAAAAGAATAAGTTATAGACCTTATTAAACCAAGCATTCTTATTGAATGATTATAATGAATGATTATAAATATATTGGATATATCAATAACCAAAAATGTATTTAAAAATAGGCTTAAGGACTTTACTAATAGACGGTAGTATATTATACACACTACTTAAAGGGTGTAATTGATATCTTGTTATTTGAAGTCCACACCTGTGGAGTAACGGTCAGCGCGTCTGGCCGCGAAACCAGGTGGCCCGGGTTCGAATCCCGGTCGGGGCAAGTTATCTGGTTGAGGTTTTTCCGGGGTTTTCCCTCAATCCAATACGAGCAAATGCTGGGTAACTTTCGGTGCTGGACCCCGGACTCATTTCACCGGCATTATCACCTTCATATCATTCAGACGCTAAATAACCTAGATGTTGATACAGCGTCGTAAAATAAGCCAATAAAATAAAATAAAATAAAATAAATTGTTATTTGAAGTGTTCTATCAGTGAGGAAGTGTGTTGTGTCAGTGAAGTGTGTAGTGTCAGTGGTCTATTGTGTAAGTGAAGTGTGTTGGTGTCAGTGAAGTGGTTGTGCAAAGTATTTGAACAGTGAAATGGTTAGAAGTGTTAGTGAAATCAGGTAGAATCAGTGCAGTGAGTGAGCTGACAGCGAAATAAGTGTAGTGCCGAAAGGTACTTGTACAGGTATGAACCTGTCGCACTCGTGGGTCTTAGTTCGAACTTAAGGTTAAGATACAAATTAGATTTACTTTAAATGTTATTTTAAGTGACCATGCTTCATTTAATTTAGGATGCTCCTTGTTGTTGTTATTATTATTATTACTATTATTATTATTAATTATTGTTTTTTATTAGTTGTGTTTTTATTAATTATATTATTGAGTGTAATTAGTTACCACTGCCACCGGGTATATACCCATTTGCATAAATACATACATACAACATGAACATTTAAAATATAATTTAGAATCAATAATAATAATAATAATAATAATAATAATAATAATAATAATAATAATAATAATATAGAACATTTATTATCGTTCTAGCAGAACATTTCAATTGAGAGAATAAAATCTGAACAGTCTCTCGCACTACTAGTGGAGAACGAACTCCATTTTCTCAAATAGAGGGCAGACTCCCATAATCTGTGCGATGTAATGCCCTTGCTTGACACGAGGGTATATTAGCAGATAAATTAGGGGCGCTATAAGGTTCTCAAATTGCGAGCTGCCAGTCAGTTTGATAGTGCCCACACCTCAGACGGACCTGCCTAGTGTTAGTTGATGCCACTCGAGAGAGCCACCATCTGAATGACCCTCAAGACCCTCTCGCCCCTTCCACCAAGACTTCATTATACTGTCGCACTCTTGGGGGCTACATTTCCCAGAGCAAATACTACAGAGACTGCCATAAAATCCAAAAGTGATGGTAGCCTGTTAAGAGAGCATTCAACAAGTTTGTGCAGCTCAAGTCCTTCTGTGGACAGATTTGTCGCTTGGAATGGGACGTCAATAACAATAATACAGACGTGGACAAATTATTATTAGACTAAATTAATTATATGTGCAACGAAGCTGTATTTATCGGTAGAAATAATGAACAAAAATGTATTTTGCACAGATTTAATGAACAGAAAATTGAGCCTGGAGGTTACTAATATTTTGTGAACATTCCTTTATTCTTTATTAACACGTTGATTTTGTCAGGGATGCTGGAAACCAAAGTTTGACACTTTCTTTGAATACCAGCATCATTTAGCCAGATATCAGACAGTGCTTAAATGAGTCCATGTTTTGTTGTAAGCCTCTTTGTGTTCACTTTCTTCTTCAGTATAGATCACAGATTTTCAATTTCGTTATGTCCGGTCTTCTTGCAGGCCATGGGAGAATATCTTCTGCAGTATATAATTAAAACACCAGTGGTACCAACATAGCCAGAAAAAAATACTTAACCATTGGAAAAATATACCAGAAGATGTAAACAACCATATTTACAACAATAGAGACTCCGTGAATTACACTGATATAGGTCTCGCAAGCAGGGATTACCGACGGAAGGAATGCGAATCAAACACTGCGATAAAGAAGAGCGGGCGACAGGAAAGGTCACGAGATAACTTGAATGATATTCAAGAGTACAGTCGGAAGAGAAATGACATCGATAGAATCAGTCTTGCTTTGTGATAGTTACATTACGACTTTAGTTTGTTCCATTGCATGTGAATACGTGTCTTGTATCGCACGGTATTATTATTTAATTCGTAAACATATGTTACGCGTTTAATTAGCTTCGAATTTTTCTCTTGCTACGTTCTTTATTTCCACAGCGATGTTCTCATTTGTTCATCTTCTTGGAAGAGGCAGTACTTCCGTCGGCTCACATCTCTCCCCCCTCGGTGTGCCTATATACACTCGTCAAAACAGACAGCAACGCCACCATTGCTTTTCGGTAATCGTTCCTTGCGCGAGCTGTAGTTGATATGACGAATTATATTATGTCTCCAAGAAAACGTTTTAGTCTAATAATTTGCCCACGTCTGTAACAAAAGAGCATGTCTCTAACGAACTTGTTTTAACAATATGATTCCCAGAGACGTTAATTTTATTATTATTACGGCGTCTTGTAAGTAATGTCGGCTTTTAAGTTTCATGTTTTGTAAGAGTTTAATGATTTTTTTACTTGGGCATTGCAATTTACAGGACCCTATGGTTATTATTGCGCAATGTGCGCATGTGATAGTCAATTCTTAATGCAAGGAATATAAAATGGCGGTGATAAAGTTTGATATTAGAATCCTTCTACTGAACTACTGTAAACAAGATTACAAAGCTGTTGCTGCGGCTCAAAGAATATGTCAAGTTGAGGATGATGGTGTCATTAGTGAGCGTGCAGTAGGCCTACAACGATGGTTCCAGCGCACGTTTCAGTAATGAAGAGGAGAATTAAAAATTTACAACGTTCTTAAAGACCTTGAGCGCCAGATATTTGAACTCCCTGCGTACAAGGCTATATTTCTCGATAAATTCATTGTGACAAAAATGTGAAGCCTGCTCATTAAACATTATACATAATACAGTGAATTAAATATCCTTAATAAATTTACAGTGATATTAATTTCCGTTTTAGCTTTTGAATATAATTTGAAAATATTTAAATACAAAGTAATTTTACGTTAGATCATGTATCTGCTGCGAAAATGAAACCGCTTCTTACAATTACCATGAGGTTATTAGTGGTATGGTTGATATTGGTTTGCGAAGCCTCGCGTGTTTACTTCAACTTAAGTTTACTTCTATATTTGTTTTCAAAAAGACTGAGGAAGAAATGATATCTCGCACAAGTATGCTGATGCAAATGATATTAAGTGTTGAATTGCAATTCGGGAAACATCGGTATAAATGAGTCGTACATGCACCAAGTTTGTAAGAAACCGACTCGAATCAGAAAATAATTCTAATAATTCCATCATCTCCTCTTCATTTTTGACTGACAAACTGTTATTTGTTTCGAAGAAGTGATTTTTTCATAACAATTTTTTTTTTATTGGAGGACGAGTAATTTGCTTTTAATTCTAAAGCCAATCAGTGAAAGTATTTCTTTATAAGTCAAAGACATCTGAGGAGAGGTCGTCATAACGTATTGCTATAAAGTCGCTGGGAGTGGGAAGTGAATCGAATTCTCGGTTAATAACTGAGCGAGATCACGAGTTTAATTTCTTTATAGTTGATTCAGTCTTATTCTGAACGGTGAATACAGTTACAGTTGAATCCTGAAGATTAAAATTTAAAAATACAGTCAACTCCGGATATAGTGAACCTCTGCAGACTTGCATATTTAGTTCACTATATCCGAAGTTCACTAAATCCAAAGTGTCTGTCCCCTGACATTAAATGACAGGAATGAATGAAATCTTAAACAAGAAAATAAAATACTATACAATAATTAAAATATTTCATTTTTGTGGAATGGATTACACTGTATACTGTTTCAGTTGATTCACTTAAACTATGCTGTCGACCCACGTCCGCTTGCGAAAGACCATGTTCAATATCACTTATACTAATCGTATTATCTTCCAAAGAAAACACTTTACGCTTCGACATTTTTATACAGTACATTCACTGTTCGAACACTAGAAACAGACTGATCAGGTAGAAATAACAAACGCTGTCATGATGTGACTGCGTACTTAGCCTTGGGAGGGGGTTGATGGAGTTTGAAAGCCATCGGAATCTTATCTTCATTTATGCTCTGGACATAATGTCCGTCCCCTTTTAATAAAAGAAGGCAATTTCATTTTCCGTTGTTCCGATACTACCCGTCATGATGGAAATGTTTCTGAGAACAAAAGGCAACCCTTTGATGGCGGAGGATTATAAATAACAGTAGATTAGTGTGCCTGAGAACAGAATAACAACCCTATGACCCTGGAGTGAGGCAAGATCGTCACGTATTGCCTGGATTTACAGTACATCTCATTGTCTAGGAATCACTAATCCTACCTTTGTCCTTCGACTAAAGGAGTAAGAAATTTATAATGTTGTTCTCAACACATTATTTCAATTTTATACAAGAAGGACTGACTTCAAATAAGAATTTGCCAGGATACAACTCTTATAACTTCAATTTTTAAGTTTCACTATAACCGAAGCGAGAATTCATTATATACGGAATTATTAATGTACTTTTTAATGTATGCAGATCGGGACAACGATTTAGGTTCACTATAGCCGAATGTTCACTATAACCGAGTTCACTATATCCACAGTTAACTGTATAAAAATATCGGATAGTTATGCAAGATTTCCAAGCCAAGCGAACTCATTCCTGTTAAACTTTATATCTAAAAAATATGAGATAAACAAAAAATATTCCAGGATGCTGACAAATATCAGAGAATGCCATCAAGTTTGAAGCTTAATTGAAATACCATTGGAAAACACACTTTGATTCCGCGGACCCCTTTCAAATCACAGGTTGGGAACCACTGGTCTACAGATTGGGCTCGAATATGGAATGCAAGTAGTTGTATACATTCTTGTAGTAAGAGTTGGAACAAATAGAGTATTTTCGCTGTCAACATTTTTTTAAACTTCGCAAAAAATAATTGGTGGATCTATAATAATGAGACCGCAGAAAACATTAGTAACCACTCATAATGCATTAATTATAATTATTTCGTCATAATTAGAAAATACGTTTCATTTAATTATGCCCTAGTTTAAACGTGTTTTTAACAACGGAACTATTCATAGACAATAACATGATGATATAGGGGTAATGGGCAATTTTTTGAAGTGGAAGACTATTATAATTGCGGAAGAAGAACAGAATACTACAGATATTCATATTGCCTAGCTCTTTGTGTGGTGGTGGTGGTGGTGGTGGTGGTGGTGACAACGATAATTTTTATTGAAGTACCGTGATTCTCGGAGACGAGTCTTCTGCTTCTAGTGGTAAAAGGTGCTTGTTGCAACACGTGCTAATGTATAGGACACGCTTTTCCACGAAGTGAGGGGTCATCACCGATATCTTAAGTGAAGTACAGAGAGGGCTGCTCCGGAAGTTGGCAATAAACTACAGTGATTGGATTGCCGAGGGGTGGACCACGGCTGTTGAAGAAGCAGGTCACGTGGCCGGCCATATGTGTGTCACCAAGACGAGCAGAACTTAGCACATGTGGACGGAGATGAGTTCCGCTTTGCGATTTCAGATTTACATTCAGAACTTTCCTGATATACTTACTTACTTATTTACTTACTTATTTATTTACTTACTTACTTACTTACTTACTGGCTTTTAAGGAACCCGGAGGTTCAATGCCGCCCTCACATAAGCCCGCCATCCCTATCCTGAGCAAGATTAATCCAATCTCTATCATCATATCCCACCTCCCTCAAATCTATTTTAATATTATCCTCCCATCTACGTCTCGGCCTCCCCAAAGGTCTTTTTCCCTCCGGCCTCCCAGCTAACACTCTATATGGATTTCTGGATTCGCCCATACTTGCTACACACCCTGCCCATCTCAAACGTCTGGATTTAATGTTCCTAATTATGTCAGGTGAAGAATACGATGCGTGCAGTTCTGTGTTGTGTAACTTTCGGATTTCTTTCCCCATAACTTTGGAGCGGTAAGCGACGAGCATGGGGAAAGATTTCGTCAAGAAATATCTGAAATGGAAAGCCGATATAAAGGAAGGTCATCATCCAACTTGCTTGCAGACTATTGTTAGTTCCTTGTAAAATGCAGTCCCGGGTCTAGTTATAAACAGAAGTCATCCAGGAAATTATTTTAAATGTAAGTGCAAATTCCGAGATTTTTCTCATTTTACACATGAAATATATTTATTGTTCCTGTGTTTTAAACTATGTAACATAATTTTTGTATCCAGTACACATTTTTCAATTATTATGAGGAAATTTAAATCCCTAGTGTGCTGTAATTTTATTAGTAGCATTGAAAAATGAAAAACAGATCATTCTTGTCATAAAAAATTCTATTCATTTTCCCCGGAAAATGGTATGTGATGGGGCAATTTGAATTTAGGACACATAAGTAGTAATATTCACCTATTTTTATTTTGGTTCAAGATAAAAAAGTAAAAATTTGTTGTTCAGTGTATTATTTACAACAAATATACTTGAAGACAAAGAAAGACCTCAGATAAGTAGCATGAAATTCCTAGAAATGCTAAGTTGCGAGGGTTAAGTAGGAACATAAGAAGAGAAATAAGTTAAAAGAACAATTCAGATGCTTAAGCCGTATAGAAAGATTGCAAAACTAATCAAATCTGACTATAAATAAACTATTACTGTGGTTTTACGTTGTTTCCCACCTTAATATTACATGAAAACCATTCTATATAAAACATTAATATAATTTGGTCGCCAAAGGGTTAAATTATATGGTGAAATGTTGGTTATAGTCTCAGACTTGAATGCCGAACTCCCCACCTCCGATATATTTTTTATTGTTATTCTGTTTTAAACTACGTAACATAATTTTTGTATCCAGTTCACATTTTTCAAGTATTATGAGGAATTTTGAATCCCTAGTGTGTCGTAATTTTATCAGTAGCAGTGAAAAATGAAAAAAAAAAAAAAAAGTTTTGCCATAAAAAAATGCAATTCATTTTTCTCGGAAAATGGTATGTGATGGAGCAATTTGGATTTAAATTCAGATTTAAGGCACACATATTAGTAATATCACAGCCTACTATAGGCTATACAGTCACGAAGCTTGAGTTTTGAGGGTGCTAGAAACAATAGACTGTGACGGTACTATTTTGTGTTGCCTGTAATGAGGAGATATTAGCGATCCTAGTGGTGAGCAACTATCTATTGTTTGCATATTTACTACATATTGAGCTTCGCGACTGTATATACTAGACTGTGGTAATATTCACCTATTTTTATTTCGGAGCAAGACAAAAAGTAAAAATTTGTTGTTCAGTGATTATATACTACAAATATACTTGAAGAGAAAGAAAAACCTCAGATAAGTAGCATGAAATTCCTAAAAATGCTAAGTTGCGAGGGTTAAATAGGAACATAATAAGAGAAATAAGTTAAAAGAACGAATCAGATGCTTAAGCGGTATAGAAAAATTGCAAAACTAATCAAATCTGACTTGTAATAGTCCACTACTGTGGTTTTACGTTGTTTCCCACCTTAATATTACATGAAAACCATTCTATATAAAAAGTAATATAATTTGGTCGCCAAAGGGTTAAATTATATGGTGAAATGTTGGTTACAGTCTCAGACTTGAATGCCGAACTCCCCACCTCCGATTTTTTAAATATATGAGTTTGATGGTATATGGAAGTGGGTGGGACGACTGGCCGTTTAATATTTACATTTAATATTTACATGCTGCAGGAGCCGTTATTAGACCGGTCTTGTCGGACGCTGCAGCCTGCTAATCAAAGCTCAAGTAAACATGGGGACGGCCACTTCATAAAAAATGGCGTGGCCCACCCCTCACCCCCCACAGTAAACAGGCTCTTGCTCGAGCAGTGTTTGTGGCTTACTCGCTTTGATGTCGCCTGGCGCACTACCTACTGAATACACAGGCCCGCCCTCTGTGTGACTTCCAGGAGACAGGAGGCAACGCTCTGCCATGCAGCCTGCAACGTTTCCTGCTTCTATGATACACGAATTCTTACTTTGCCAAGATCAAGTACGTGAATTATATTCTTGGAGTTCGAGACAACGATGTTTTGTTTACGATATGCACAGCTCTCAACAAAGGAAACTAAAATCAAGGAGTTTTCTTTCATATCTAACAGTAAATACTCTAATGTACAAGATGTAGCATTTCTGGTCAAAAATTCAACGACCTCAGATTTTATTTTTCAGAAAAAATAAATAATTTGTACTTACTTTCAGCGTCCATACTAGTTCTGTTGGGTTACGACGACAGTGGAACCGAATTCAATTCTCAGAATGGCGGAATTGTGTTTCTGAAGAACAAAGTAAAGTTGTGAGGGTTTTTACACCGAATTTTTTCAATTTTTTCTACTCATTCCATCAGCATACTCCTCTCTCCCTTTCATTAATCTATTTCTCCGCCTCGAAAAATATATCTCAACTTGTGTTTACATGACGCCGAATCGTTCTCCATGGTAGGTGTAGCTCGTCGGCTTCTCGAAAGATAGAATTTGTGATGGATTCTGGACGAACCATACATCTGTTTAACAACTACTGGAATCCTATAACACAAGTTATGGTAAAAAAAATAGATCTAGGCTAGTTCTTTCTACACTCGCTTGTAGTTATCTGAAAATTTTGAGTTTACGCGACATATTGCTTCCAATTATATTTATATTATATTATTTTATCTATTACTCTCAAGATGTTGATTTCTTACGCATATTTTCATTATTATTAATTTTAAGAAATCTTTAGCCTGTACAAATGTAATTTCTGTCATGTTTGTTTCATACTACTTTATGTGAAGAGTCCATTACTTAGAGTTAATACTCTATTTCGTGTAATCCGGAAAACAATGGTTACTTACAAATGGCTTTTAAGGAACCCGAAGGTTCATTGCCACCCTCACATAAGCCCGCCATCGGTCCCTATCCTGTGCAAGATTAATCCAGTGTCTATCATCATATCCCACCTCCCACAAATCCATTTTAATATTATCCTCTCATCTACGTCTCGGCCTCCCCAAAGGTCTTTTTCCCTCCGGCCTCCCAACTAACACTCTATATGCATTTCTGGATTCGCCCATACGTGCTACATGCCCTGCCCATCTCAAACGTCTGTATTTAATATTTCTAATTATGTTAGGTGAAGAATACAATGCGTGCAGTTCTGAGTTATATAACTTTCTCCAGTCTCCTGTAACTTCATCCCTTTTAGCACCAAATATTTTCCTAAGAACCTTATTCTCAAACACCCTTAATCTCTGTTCCTCTCTAAAAGTGAGAGTCCAAGTTTCACAACCATACAGAAGAACCGGTAATATAACTGTTTTATAAATTCTAACTTTAAGATTGTTTGACAGCAGACTAGATGACAAAAATTCTCAACCTAATAATAACAGGCATTTGCCATATTTATTCTGCGTTTAACTTCTTCTCGAGTGTCATTTGTATTTGTTACTGAAGACGATGGTACATAGTTTTATTTGGATGCAAATTAATTTATTTCAATGAGATACAGTGTGTGTAAGTTTATTCAAATGTCACGAGCAATTTTAAAATCAAACAACTTTGTTAAGAAGTAAATGTATAGAAATATAGTGGCCCTAATACAATTTTGTCCATAAAACAGTAGGATTTATGAAATACATTTCTGAGAATATGAAACACTGCTGCTGTTGCCTCGCAGCTTGATTCCAACTGCATGATCCATATTTTGAATTTTGCCTAATTTTCTGGTCTTTTTGTAAAACAGTCATAGCATTCCTATCATTTTCTACGGACTTTGGTCCACCGCAACGTTTTTTTATCTGCTATGAAACCGGTGTCTTTAACTTTTGTTACGAACTTCCACAATGACGACAAATTTCAGGATCCACACCTCAATCTATTTTAAGAGTTCCGAATTTTCTCAGTGCAGAATCTATATTCATGGTAACACCGAATAACACCAATTTTCATTTGTAGAGGCAAAACAATTATTTTGTGGTATTAATTTCCAAAAATACATATACAGTAAAATTTCTTATATATGTTCCGCATGCAGGCCTACACGTTTTTCGCACTTAGGACTATTCGTTTTCTTCTGAGGTCCCGGAAAAATTTCCATACTTTTCATATTAACTTATTTCGGATATACGCTTTTCGTTTCTTCGCTTTTCACGCTTATTGTTTAGTCAACTGTCCGAAGACAGGTCTGAACCTCACAAGTGATATCAAGAAAGCATCACTTATGAGGCAACTAGAACAGAAGATAATGGGGTAGTGTGGTCAGTTCCTTTCCCCCTCTATTGCATACATCGCCGACTAGTTACATTTTACACTAATCAGACTTCAGATACGTACAAACAATTCTTCCTCTGACACACATCGTCAAGTGAGATGTACTGCCTGATAATAGATATACATATCAGCCAGAACCTCAATCAGAGAACTTTTATACCAATGTATTTTAAACGCCAGGAGATACGAAACGTAATTTATACATTCTAAATCAATCTTGATCGAAACTAGGCTTCTGTGAAAATGTAAGAACGCGAAAAAAAAAAAGAGTAAATGATTTCGACGCTAATGAAGATAGTCATGATTAGAGGCTGTATTTTGTTCCAGAGCGTACGGAGGTAGGGTTAGGTGTTCATAGAATATATTGGCGTGATGTCATATTTGGCGCATGTCACAGGTATTAATAGGGAAAACTCCGAACTTGTTTGTGCTCCAATTGAGATTCTATTCATGGTTCAAAACTAGATCTCGAATACTGCTGAAAATGCATTCTAGTGATAAAGATTGGTACTAAGATGATCTTTCATATAATTTAAATTATTTTTTCATTTACTTATTTAATTTATTTTTACTGGTACTAGCAGAGTTAAGGCCATAAGGCCTTCTCTTCCACTCAACCAGTATAAAAATACATAGCAAATATAAATAGCACCAATACAGAAAACAATGAAATAATAATAATAATAATAATAATAATAATAATAATAATAATAATAATAATAATAATAGTAAGAGCAAAATGTAAATGTGTTTAGTTACATGTAATTATAAGGATTAATTAAAATTTAGTGTTAAACTAGCCGTACCCGTGCGCTCCGCTGTACCTGTTAGAAATAAACATAAAGTAATTACATAATTAAAATAGGACGTTTGATCCTGTTAGGACCAATTATTTTTGGAAGAGCGAAAATTACCAGAAAAATTTCGGCTACAGATTTATTATTAGTATTAGTATAGATAAGACAATTTGGATCGAAAAAATGATTAATATAATGAAAGAAAATTGATATATTAAAAATAAATAGCCCATTCCACAAAATGAATATTTGAAGAACGATAATATTCTAGAGACGGAAAGCAGTCTTTCTCACATTCAACTTTTTAAAGTAGTCAATTTCTGACTGCCCTTTACACTATGTACACTAAAATATCCTTTTTCACTATTGCACTATTATGAAGAATGAATGCTTACATTGATCAAACATATGTACTCTATTATACATAATTTATAAAATAAGTAGGTAATAGTATTACGAAATAAAATACCTGCACAATACTGTGCATAAACTTAATAGTGTTAATAATGTTTGATCAATGTAGGTCTACATTCTTCATTATAGTGAAATTTATGTAGGGCCTATACATATGTAGATTGTAATGGAAAATTAGGTTCACTTATTAATTAGGTTATTTTATGTATTATTATTTATTATAATTATTGTGTATTTTGTAATTATTATGTATTAATTGTATTGTGTGTTATTTTTATTTTGTGCAATTAAATTACCACTGCCACTGGGTGTTTGCCCACTTGCAGTGTAAATAAATACCTATATATTAAAAAAAAAAAAATACTATTTCTGATATTATTAAATGCTATTTCAGTTATACGTTTTTTTCACTTACGTGCTCTTTTTTTTCCTTCAGACCCCCATAAAACGTGTAAATGAAGCTTCAGTGCATCAACTCATTCAAGAATAGCTTGAATTGCTCTTTATTTGAAGGCTTCAGAGCCATAGTGGGTCAAGCGCCATTTACTAAAACCGTAGAAAACAAGTGTTAAATGAAGTTATTATCATAATTCAATGGAAAATTATAGCAAGTAATATAAAGTAGGCCTATACACATTCAAACTAAATAGTATATCAATTTTCATTAAACTATGGTATTCACTTAACTTTAACCCTTGCTTTCTCCGTTTTTAATAAATGGCGCTTGGCCCACTATGGCTCTGAACCCTTCATTTGTTTCATTAGTGATTACAACAATAATGACATTATTGAAACAAAATTTTATGAGAAATAAACACCATTCTTTTGTGAAAAAACCTGTATCATTATTTTCTTATAAACTTACTGCTTGACAAATTCGATGACTCTAGAATCGTTCCTGACTCTTGAATAACACTATGTTTCGAATATTAATCCAAGAAAATGAACCTACACATCACGACAAGAGAAAGACTTTCCAACTTCGTGGCTGTCATTTGTTTGATATCGTTCTTCTCCTTTAGCTTAAATAGTAAAATTAAACTTGTAAATCTGGCTTTCAGGTAAAGCTCTCTGTGAAGCAGATTTCAATAATTTCAAGGGAAAAATTGTTCCGGGGCCGGGTATCGATTCTGAGACCTTTTGCTTAGCGCACGAATGCTTTACCGACTGAGCTACCCAGGAACTACACCCGACACCGTCTCAATTTATTATTAAAATTGAACTTGTTTAATTCATACACCGTTAACTTTTTGTACCAAATTTTATATTTCAGATAATTGAACTTTTAATATATTATATCACAATTTTGTATTAAATATTTTGGCGCAATGGATGCAGAACCATAGTTACGTGAGCTTTGTACACGTGGAATTATACCACGTAATACAAGAGCAAAATCGCTGTGCGAGCTGATTCGTAATTCATGTTGTTACGCTCCGATACGCATTCGAGATGCATGCATACGAGTTTGGGTTTGGGGCACAGTGGCAGGTAAATGAGTGACATCATCATCAGCATCATCGTCATTGCCAGTGATTGCAATCACCAGCAATTACTTCCTGGGCACAGGTCTGATGCATCGCGTTCCAATTTTTTTATATTCACTTTGATTTTTTCCTCTTTTCAAAAATGGAAGTGGAGTCGATAATGAATGCTGTGCAGTGCGCACCCCAGTACAGTACTGGCCACGCGGTAATGAGGGCGATTTGGGGGCGGATATTGGCACGGGGATTACTTCCTCACTCGAAGAGGTGGGGGCGAACTCCACACGAATGCAGAAAATAAACACGCAATCATGAGGTTTTCGTGTCAGAGGTGAGGAAGGGAGGGCGTTTGAGGCAAACCGAATTGAGTGTCTGAATTAATATTATATTTTTTCTCCTGCTTTTTTTTTCCTCCCTCGCTCCAGCTCCCATTGTGACCTTGTTGATTGTAAAACGAATACCAAATTAACTGGCGTAATTGGAAAAATTGTAACAGACAGTGTCTGCAGATCGTAATTCAAAGGTTCCCGAGTCGAATATAACGACCAGCCAATGCGCTTTGAATTTAGGGAAAAGAAATACATAGATACTGAAAACTTTCAAGAAATAAATTCGTGGTAACAACATAATATTAATTTCATTAATATATATATATATATATATATATATATATATATATATAATTTCACAATATTCACATTTACAAATCAAGAAGACGAGATTTCTCTGCGGCAGTTTTTCTTTGTTTAAGACACAATCAGTTGCCTCTTACATGTCATCTGTATTGTATTTCTTTCAACATTTTACCCTGCGATTATCTGCCATCTGCAATATACAGTACTCGGCATGCACAATGTCAGAAATATACATACAGGGACATCATTTTATTTTCACTAACATTTCTAATATTAACCTGGCTATAACTTTGGATTAACGGTTGAGAACCGGAAACACTCTTTCTTATACCCCCCTTCCACGACCGGAGTTTGATGATACTGGCGTAAAATACAAACAAATCACTTTACTGGGTATAGGAGGAAAGAAAAGTAGTTCACTAGTAAACTAGGAAATATCACGATTTTGAGTTTGATAATTTTCGTTAGGGTTTTCTTTAATCAGAATACAGTACAGCAGTAGCGTCAGAGTTGTAAGCTCCAATACCGGTTGTGGAGTTAGATCGGAGCTTTAACTTGCTTATGTCTGAGGAAACACCGGAGCACGCAACCAGTCTAGTGGAGCGCTCCGCTCCGTTTAGTCCCTGTCTGACATCGCTGCAGTACAGTATTAACAATAAGTGATTTTACTCACGAACTGAACTATCCATGCGGACGTATTCATTATCGAAAGTGTATTATACCGTCTACATCACATTAATGTACAATATAGAGAGTGAATTTAAATTGAAAAATAATTATAATATGGATATTTAAACACATTTTTGAAAATGATGGCCGTTCATTTCGATACAGGCTTCAGTTCTTCTGTGCATATTATCGCACTGTAGCCTATTGTACCTAGTTCCAATTACCAGTTTCGTCCTTCGTATCAGTAACTCATGTTGAAAGATATTTCTGTACCTACTCCATAAAAGAGTACTTACGTACCTTACGTACTGTAAATTGAATCTTCACTTCTGCCGGATCCGAAAAGGTAAAATTACTCAGACATGCTGTCTTCTGTCCGTCCAAGTGGTTTTGTCGCAGGGTCGTAGAAAGGGGGGAAATCACATGACAGTTAGGCTAATTACTTAACGAGGTCCTTTTATTTAAGTTACTTTAAACAGTTGTATAATATTACGTAGACGTCAAATTCCTAACAGAAAATGTTTTCAGAAAATAGCTAAGACAGCCCACTCATTAACCTTTACAGAGGGCGAGCAGAAGCAGGTGAGGGAAACCGAGATGCGACGTAGGTAAACGGACGCACAGTATCTGCGCGAAAATATGATTCAATATTGGAAGCTCTTTCTTCACTGCAAGACGCAACCATATTTCTGGAACGTACTATACTCATTAACTCAATACTGTTTACTATGACCGTAAGGCGACTTTGACTGCATATGCGGCCTTGAGTCTGTGTGGAGGACGGTTGGAACTTCATTAGTAGAAGGGTTGGGAGTGAAGTACATTAAAACCTCAGGTACAATAAAAATTGAATTAAAAAAAATGATGTCCCTGTACTATGAATCAATCAATCAATATTCCCGTCATTCCTATGTGGAACATAGGGCTCTCAGAAAGCTTCTTCATCTGACTCTATTCCTGGCCAACTCCTTGATCTCACTCCATGTCTGCCCCATCATTTCTACACACACAAATATTTTACGTTTCATGCATTTAATGTTTCTTCTACCATAGAGTTTTGTTACAGCATGGCCTCAATGAATGGAAAAAACGCTAAGAAAATAACCTCCCGAGATAAAGCTCTGTTACATAATCAGTGCATTGATAAACATATATTTTTCACCGATAATTATACTATATCAGTTCTTACCATTGAAAATAATTTGGACCACAAAACACAGGAAAAATCTCTTCTATTAACAAAGGAATTCGGATAATGTATTCACTCAAATTCAAAACTATAGATCTCACAACCCTTAAAGTAATTTCCAAAAAATCTACTCAGAATTACATTTGCGCTGCTATAATTTTATAGTAAATTTAAAAATAAATAACACGAAAATAGCCGAGTTTGTCCTATTGTAAAAGGAGACAGCCTCCAGATATGCGAACATATTGAGTAAGCAATCGCGGACGGCCGATAGGGGTGGTCCTCCAGCTTTGGGAGTTGGGAGAAGGACTAACAACTCACATCGTAAAAAAAAAAGAGGTTGTTGCAAAACCCCAACATAAGCCTCGGAATGGTACTGATTCTTTGGCGCGACCACAGCGAAGGAATGAGGTTATGAGCAGGCTTAGGATCCGAGACAACTTAAGAATGAAGTGAAGTTAAAAGTGCAATGGAGTATAGATGGAGTGAGGTGGCGCAGTGAGTTTTGTTTACCTATGCGTTAGAGTACAATCCGGTTCGTGATCAGAGGTACAGTATTCTTCCGTCTCTCCCTACGAAACGAACTCAGGCCATCACAGTGTATTTTCAATTCATAGTGAACAGTTTTTTTCGAACTAGTTGCAAGCATGTACTAAATGGTTGTTCACTGTAACGCTAACGACTTCAATGTCGCCGAGGGACATGAAAACTTGTGAGATATGTATCCTACTTCATTTTCCACCTTAACTAGATTGTACTATTAACAGTAGAATATAACGAAGCACCTTTACGTCGTCGTTTACTTTCACAGTATGTCTGCCTATTATGTTCAAGGAACTCTATAGTCAATGTACATTGGTTGCTAAAGTGTCCTGAATCCTGAGCCTTGTGTCACCCTCGGTAGCGTAGTTGGTATAGCGCTGGCCTTCTATACTCGAAGTTGCGGGTTCGATCCCGGCCGAGGTCGATGACATTTAAGTGTGTTTAAATGCGACAGGCTCATATCAGTAGATTTACTGGCATGTAAAAGAACTCCTGCGGGACAAAATTCCGGCACACATCGACGCTGATATAACCTCTGCAGTTGCGAGCGTCGTTAAATATACCATAATTTAAATTTTCCTAAGCTTGGTTATAAGATTTGGTACTTTAAATGTCGCAAGTCTTTATAGAACAGAAGGAGTGACATTATTATTATTATTATTATTATTATTATTATTATTATTATTATTATTATTATTATTATTAGTGAAATAATTGGCTAGATATAGAAAAGACCTTACGGGAGTACAGGAGGTTAGGTTAGATGGGAATGGCATGTCAACAACAGGAGATTACTTGTTATATTATGGGGAAGAAAACAATAATCACCAACTAGAGACAGAATGCTTTATTCATAAAAGAATAAAATAGCAGTAAAAAAGGATGAATTTATCAGTGACAGGTTATCGTATTTAGTACTTAAGGCTAGATGGTGTGATATCATAGTTATAAATGCTCTTGCCCCTATAGAAAATAAAGACATCCATATAAATGATAGATTTTGTGAGGAACTGGATTACACTTTTGATCAGTTATGTAGATATTACATGAAAATGTTACTGGGGGATTTCAGTGCTTAAGTAGGACGGAGGATATTTTTAAACCACTATTGGAAAAGAGAGCCTAAACGTAACTAGTAATGATAATGGAGTTAGACTAGTCAACTTTGCACGTCAAGACTTCGATAATTCTAATGTAATAAGGGATAATTTTATTGTAATTTACTGATTCCATATTGATTACCAAATTACGAAGTTAACCCCTCACAAATTTTTAATCTAATGTAGCCTAATGTAAATTATTAAGTAAGACTTTTATCTCTTATATTTTGTGTTTATTACGTAATTTTAATCTATAAATATTTGGGGACCTGGTGCTGCATAGTTAGTTGAAAACGTTTGTCCTTGCATCTACTAAAGGTAGCTAATCTAAATCAATAAAAAACGATAAGCTTTTAGACTGTTGTTATTATTAATCACTTGTTAGTCAATAACTTGGTTCGGAAGTAGAGTTGATTTCTTAATCTCCTTTTGAATGTGTATTTTTCTAGTTATAGCTTTCAGCTTTTGAGAAATGTAGATATTACATTCACAAGTTAAAGATGTTTTAAATTGGTGCATCAAATGTTAAAAGTAACTTAATGAAATGCAAATTTTTAATAAATTTTTAAATAATAATAATAACAATAATAATAATAACAATAATAATAATAATAATAATAATAATAATAATAATAATAATAATGGTTTATTTAACCTGGCAGAGTTAAGGCCATACGGCCTTCTCTAACACTCAACCAGGAGTAAAAAGGCGATACAAAAAACACTACAAATTTACAAAGTAAAGTACACTACAATTTTACACACAAAACTGAAGAAGATAATCATAATATAATTAAACAAATCAGTAGAAATCAGACATAATATATAACATATAGAAAGAAAGGGAAATGCATAATAAAATGTGAACAGTAGGTCAAAATAAATTACACATACAAAGTATAAAAATATAAGACAATAATAATATTGATGATGATGATGATGATGATGATGATGATGATGATGACGATGATGATAGCAGTAGTAATATAATAGTGAAGTACAAAGCATGCAATGAACATATTGTATAGGCCTATTGCTTTTTTAACGGAAATAATTTATTTCGCTCTAAAACATATCTATCGCAAAAATTCGCAATAAAATATTCTCATTTTCGCTATACTCAAAGAACAAGAACTTCCTTTTTAATGAACGATTTGTCGCTTTTATCGCTAGTGTGATAATCTGTGGTCTGTATCTAGAGCAATTCATTTGTTCTCACCATTTAAGTAGACTGTTTCGTTTATATGACATCATTCCACTTTCGACCAATGAAGTGGTAATGAAATTCTGAATTCATATCAATCGCAGTCATACATCACGATAATTTTTGCACCTAGATTTATCACTATCAATTTATCGCATGGCCGTTCTTTTGTTTAGTCAGTGTCGCCAACTGTTTCTCCGTAAATCGATGAGCATGAATTCATTGTACTAAATAAAGTTCGAAATCCTACTTTTATATCTACATCTTCATGTTCTAATTCCATGTCCATTGTATATAAAGAAAATGGCACTCCTTCATAACAGCTGTTCATTTAATTAATGTATTTTTTTCAACACTTTTTCTTATTGTTTATTGTTGTTAATAAAATAACATGGACAAAAATACAATCTTAGTTCTTCCCTGAAGGAGTAAAAAACTCGTGCTCAGGGAGATATCTAAACACAAAGATAATAATTAGGTTATTTGTAATTATGTTATAAAATGTTTAAATTAAATCATGGTATCAGGAGATAATGAAACAATAACAAGAGAAAAGCATTGTTAAACCTATATTTCACTTTTCTCGATTGGCATTACTGAATAACATCCAATTTCTTTATTGCAGTAATCGATATTCGTCTGTTTCAACTTCACAGTGTCTGAATAGGTTAAGTATCCATAATTAATGTACAATTATTGACATTTAGTGAGCGAATTTTAGGGATAGGCTATATTTACATTTTTATTTTATGCACGAAATAGTCCTAATAAATGTCACTCAAGGTCTGAGATTTTTTAATCTTTCTTTACAAGCATGTTCCATTACAAAAATGCAATTCTACATGCTAATAGATTACCCATTACAATATTGCTAACTCTTCCGAATACAATTTATACATATTATTGCTAGCCTATTCTACTTTCCCTAAATTTACTATTTAAAACGTGTCAACATCTGTGCTACTGTTGAATCTTTTAAATACAATGTACAACACTATTTTACAGCCTATTCTATTTTTCCATTTACAAATTTAAAAAAAAAATCTATACTATTGTTAATCCTTTTCAATACTATGTTTAGAGGTTTACTGTTTAACAAATTAACCTATTTTCCTTAAATTTACTACTTACAACGTGTCACACAGATTACTATAGATAAATATTTGAATATATAGTGTAGTAGCCTATGTGTATGGCTTGTCATAGAACAGCCATCGTCAACTGGCCTGCATATTAGTTCGGAACTCTGAGACGCTGGCTGAAGAAGTAGTACTGTCCGATGTGCAGTGTGTAGAGTCCAGCCATCATAGAAGCCAACTTTCTGACCATAATTTACAATGTCTTCTTCGACTGTGTTTTACACGAGCATTGACACCTAACATTGACCAGTTAGTGAGGGAAAAACGAAAAAAAGAAATCCAGGAAAACCAATGCTAATGATCAGCGAAAATAATTTTTATCACTTGTTATTTACATTGTAATAAAATAATTTAGACCTACTTCTGTCTTTTAACAGAAACGACTGTATGTTTCATCTGTTATACATAATAACAAATAATTGGTTTTGTGATATATAGTTTGAGATAAAAAATGGATAATTAATTTTATTTTATTGGCGACACTCGAACAGAGGAATAGGATGACATGATTTAAATATTACTAATGGATTCGATTTGTTTAATATTTTGTAACAGTGAAAATGCATTATAGGTCTGTAAGTTCTCAATTACTTTAATATGAAAAAAGAACTATTTACTTTCAAAACCGTTACAATACATAACGGAAAAATACAACTTGTTTCTTGTCTTAAGCTGAAAAGTGATTTACTTATTACCCAGTTAGTCTTAAAATAAATTAAATACATGCTTCTTCCGTCTTTATTTGCATTATAATTATTAGAGACTGATTGAAAGGATTGAACAAGTGAACGGATGCCATTCTTCCCCCCCAACTCCTACTGCACAGTTGATGTCTATGGGACAAAACTGAGCTAGCGAGCAAACTGTGCCTGCACTGTGCACTGAGATGACGACTTCTATCATAGAAAGTTTAATAATGCCAAATCTTTTATCCAAACACGTGGCATACATATGTACGTACAACCCCACGCACTTAATTTACATCAGGCACAACCTTGTGTAAGATACGTACTGTATAGTACTGTATATCTTAAGCAGCATAAAGAGTGTTCTGCGCTTGACGTCGCTTTCTTGCTTTATTGTCTCGGTACCTCCACAGGCTGAATTACAGAAACTGGGCTGACACAGGTCGAGCTGGGGAAGGCTCGTATGAATGTGTGACGCGGCTATGTCTTTGCACAGTCGATGTGTACACTCTAGTGACACGCAATAACGCACCGTGCTTTGACACTACGTCCAAAAGAGAGGGCAGTTGATCCACAAAGACGCGCAGCTCTGACAGGTGACAGCAGCCCTCCATCGGGACGGACGCCACTGTTCATATCAGCAATATCGAAACCAAAATAACCCCGAGAGGTTTAGAGTTAATCAACTGGAACAGTACGCGACTTCGGTTAGTCCGATAGATCCCCGTGTTCTCCAAACTGTGGCTACCTGCCACCAAATTGATTTGGTTGCAGCGGAATGAAACAAAATATTAATGAAACCGAGCCTGTAGCTCAGTGTCCTTCAAGATCGATGCCCGACTGAATGTGGAGTGAATTAACTTCATTATAAAGCTAATTATTGTAGTCTTCAGTATAACATTTCGTATTTATAAATACTTACCTAATTACTTACAAATGCTTCTAAGGAACCCGCAGGTTCATTGCCGCCCTCACATAAGACCGCCATCTGTCCCTATCCTTTTCAAGATTAATCCAGTCTCTATCATCACATCCCACCTCCCTCAAATCCATTTTAATATTATTCTCCCATCTACGTCTCCGCCTCCCCAAAGGTCTTTTCCCCTCCGGCCTCCCAACTAACACTCTATACCAGCCGTGGCGAGAACGTGACTCGCGAGACATTGTGGCTCGCAGTGATAGCTGTGCTTGCTTCTAACCTCCACCAACCCCCACCCTCTCATTCACTGGAGTCAAACTCCGTTCCATTTTTGTATTTGTCTCTGACCTGCGAGTGGCCTGACCTGCGAGTGGCATATGTCTCTCTCGAAACCATGTACGAAAGTTCCAAGTAGGATGGGAGGACGCATTTTTTGCTGTCAGTATGATGAGAATATTAAATGTATTATTTGTTTACAAGTATTATGAGGAAAACGGTTGTATAACATAAAACGGCTTATACTACATGTTACTGATGAAACATTAAAAGGTTAAGTGTTATTGTTGTTGTTATCATCATCATCATCATCATCTCTGTACGTCGACCCTTTTTCAGCAGATGTACGAATAATGCGGTTAGCTCTTCAATTTGAACTCACTGATTTACTATGTGATGTCAAATGAAAGTTAGATGTAAGGACTTGACAAATGTTAAACTTTCAGATCTTTGCCAAAAAATAAATATCCGAAGCTTCGTTCTTTCGCTTCCTCTGTTGCTCTCGCTACAACTTACGTTTGTGAAAAATTATTTTCAACAATGAAAATAGTAAAAACCAAATTTAGATCACGACTGACAGAGAAATACCTTCGTGATCAACTACGATTGGCAGTAAGTGACATAATTCCTTATTGTGAAACTTTCTCGCAGAGACATTGTGAAGAAAGTTAATTTTATGTGGTGATATTGTTTATTTATTGCTCATTTCTTTCTTCGTTACACGTACTAAACATAGTTTGTAGCCTTGTACTGTATAAAATTATGTTTAAGTGCTTGACGTAAGGAAAACGAAAATCCGTTAATAGGTCAGACAGTTGCTTCACTTCCCCTTCGGGTGTCCGCCTCCCTCCATAGGTGCTATGACGTTGCAGGTTACACAGTGGCTCGGCGCACGATTACATTTTCGCCACCGCTGCTCTATACGCATTTCTGGATCCGCCCATACGTGCTACATGCCCTACCCATCTCAAACGTCTGGATTTAATGTTCCTAGTTATGTCAGGTGAAGAATACAATGCGTGCAGTTCTCGGCCACATCTCGCCAGCCAAATACCATCTCGCTATCACAGAGTTCGACGACGTTAAATAACTTAGTAGTTGTTACATCATGTTAATCGATTTAAAAAAAAACTTAATTCACATCTGATGAGTACATAACGAGCAAACGGAGTTAATTATAATCACAATCTTTCATTTTTTGTATTACAAAAATTTTTACGTAGCTTCTTATATGCGAATCGTACACATCGCCAATAAGCCAGTTAAGATAATCCCTGAGTGTAAATCTGAAACTATTCAACCAATCCTTTTGAATTTCTACTACACGTTCTTATAAATTACAATAAAAAGCTGACAAAACTTGAAAACCCTAAGCTAAAGTATAGTTTCTGAGTTATAAAATAATTTATATATTTTATAATTACGTCACAAAAATATCCCTCCTGTTATAATTCTTTTACATCTTGCTTTTTTTTTTTCTGAAGACATTCCCCATGCATATATATAAATTTCAAATTTTTTATCAGTTTTTTATGTATCTTGATCAGTTTGGCATGTAAAATTTTTTTTCTTGCGTGAGTTTTCATAATCTGAATAAAAATAATCATGATAGGCCTATATAAGGTAGGCCTATAGGCTCACATCGATTTTAGAAATGTCAGATTTCTTAAAAATTTTGGTAAATAATGTTTTTGCATCACCTGGAAGCTCATTTATTCTAGTATTAAAAAATATACAACTTGTAGCTGTCCATTATTTCAATAATTTTATAATTACTTGGACATTTATAATATAAGTGCACTACATTTTCTACATCTTACGGCATCTTCAGTGTCTGTTTTCTCCTGTTTTACGTTTTCCGATATTTGTTATTCTTTCGACGGACAAAAAGTAGTCTTCCATTTGGGCATAAGACTTCATTTAGGTGCCAAATTGCAGCTTACACATGTGGCTATGTTGTAAGTTAGAATTTAAGAGTATAAAACAGTTATATTAACGGTTGTTCTGTATGGTTGTGAAACTTGGACTGTCACTTTGGGAGAGGAATAGAGATTGAGGGTGTTTGAGAATAAGGTTCTTAGGAACATATTTGGGGCTAAAGGGATGAAGTTACAGGAGAATGCAGAAAGTTAGAAAAAAGGTATGAATATATATATATAGGATATAAGAAAATATGTACTACAACTAATAAGTGAGTGTTAAAAAATTAGGCAAATTTTGATAGTGCAACTGAAATGGGAAGAGAAAGTTAAAATTAATAATGTATTAAATTGATTTTATAGTGTGTGGGTGTGTGTGTGGTGTGTTTTTTTTCCCTGCTTAAACAATGGGCTGTGGTATACGGATAAGTTTAGGAGAGGGGTTGTGTTTAGTCAGTAGCTAATTGAATGTGTTGTGTTAAAAAAAAAGTATATTGAACTAGTTCTTAGGACAGGCATGTCAATTGATGCCCACAGGAGCAAGCGCGTGCTTTAGAGCCCAGGAGAGCCTGAGCGCTTTACAGCGGAAAGGAAAGAGACAGACGAAAGAGGTGGTATATGCCGCTTGGTCGAGCTATATTCAGGGATGGCCAGCACTGATTCAATAGATAAAGGGAAGAGAACTTATTAAAACTGTATCCATGTTAATTTTTAGATTTTCCTGAGAAGTATAAGTGCATTATAAGAATATAAGTTTTAATTTTAATGCTCATTTTTCACACGTTTGATTTTTTTATTCAAAATAAATATTTTCTCAACTTTTCGTATAGAAAAGTGAAATTTTCAGGTATAGGCCTATTTATTTAGTAGCCTTACAGAATGTTTTCGTAAATCTAATATACCGTATATGTGTATGTATTACTGAAGATAGTGTAGTGAAAATTTTTAAAATATTCGCATGGAAATTGTTTGTAAGGAAATGAATTAACAAAACAACTACTGTTACATCATAAGCAAAAGATACGTGCCCATGTGCTGTAAAAATGTCAGCTCTATAGCTTCAGCACATTTCGAGAAAATAATTTAATATTCTGATGATAGAAAGTTGCTCACAAATATCACCTTAAAAGCATAATGCGATAAGAGTTTTGTTATGTAATGTTAGTTACATTTAAAACAGATACAGTACCTAGGTAACTTTACTTTGTACTGTAATATTGTTTTGATTAGTTTATTGATTACTTTTGTAAGGCTAAAGATACCATCAATATAAATTCCAACTTATCATGTCATACTCAATCTCTTTCTTTGGAATATCACTTTCTTTATGAATGATGTGTTTCATCCATTTAATACAGTATAATATTATACTACTATGGAATTTAAGTGAATATTCCTTCTTAACTCTCTATTATGTTATTAAGATTTAAAACACAAGTGCAGTATTAAGAAATCAGTGTTAGTACTTTTGTTTTACAGACAATATAGATAAAATTAAACAGAAAGAAGCCATATAAAAATAACGACATAAAATTTCACGTTCCATTTGAAGTTTGCGCACCACTGTTTTCTTAATCCAACAGGTTGCTTATTCATATACACAACCCTTCCTCTTTCCATACTTAGCGCTTGCTGCCCGCGCACGACGTCAAGGTCAGAAAAATGTGCTTGCTTTGACATCACTGTCTTAGGGTAATGTAAGACTTGACATAGGTTTGTAAAGTAAGGCAGATCTGGGGTAATATAGAATTGTAACAGGTCTGTCTTACAGATATATGATCGATGAATAAATATATCATATCATATCATATCATATCATATCATATCATATCATATCATATCATATCATATCATATCATATCATATCATATCATATCATATCATATCACATCACATCGTATATCAAATCATATCACATCATATATCATATCATATCACATCATATATATCATAATTATATCATATCATATCATATATACCATATCATATCATATCATATCATATCATATCATATCATATCATATCATATCATATCATATCATATCATATCATATCATATCATACCATATCATATATACCATATCATATCACATCATATATCATATCACATCACATCATATCATTTAGCGTCGATGTGATTTGTGATAGCCAGATGGTATTTGGCGAAATGAAACCGAGAATTCTCCATAGATTACCTGACATTCGCCTTACGGTTGAGGAAAAACTCGAATAGAAACCCAACCAGGTAATCAGTCCAAGCGGGAATCGAACCCATGCCCGAGCGCAATTCCGGATCGGTAGGCAAACGCCTCATCTGACTGAGCTGCGCCGGTGGCTAATAGTTATTTTTGTCAGGTCTATTTTCTGTGCTCTAAGATAAAAATATATAGACATAGCAATGTGTGGAATCCGTACTATTGTAGGCTGGAAGACGTGGAATAGTTACGACACTGTCTCGTTCATCAAGAGTGAGGGAAAGTGATATGTTCGCCGCACCCGGCTATATCTTTGCGTGCCCCGCTGTTATTACCTTTATACTAATTGCAAACCAATGAAACATGTGCTTGATCCTCTTCCCCCTGTAGACACAGGCAGCTTGTCGTGCCGTATAGTTGTTTGTGTTCCCTGCTCTAACGTGATGTACACATGCACTTCTATGAAATAGAGTCACGGAAATTGCAATTCTGAGAAAATCGGTGTCTATACAAATTCGATAAACAGATAGGTGCACGTCATTCCTTGCGGGTTTCACGCCAAACAGATCAACTTTGAATTAAAATAGAACGAATCTCCTATGGTAATTTATTTTTCCTGACGATGGAAGCTGTACCCGTTCAGAAACATTGTACATATTAAGTTCCAGGACACGGTAGTTTACCCGAAAGTTTATTTCTGATCCTAATAATTTGTTTTCGTTCATTAAAATCTAATTTCAACCTTGTTCCCTCTATTCACAGCTTGATTCCGAGACAATGGGAATTTTTGGAAAGAGAACGGCTCTAGAGGAGATCTTTTCTGAGGGATTTCCCGTCTTTTTTATTCCATCATTATTCCGATATCTTTGTCGTGTCTGTTCAAGACATATATAACATCCGACAATAGAAACAAACTCAACATTTTTACACGGTCGACTAACATATCTAAACAGTCTGCGCACACGATATGACCAAAGATGTTAAAGCGTGTATAAGTAAATAAATAATTAACTTCGGAATATGTAGTTTATTGCTTTCGCGTGTTAAATATTAGGTGCAGTACCTGTCGACTAGTTTCAGCCTGTTGTGGGCTATCTTCAGAGCTGGTTCATATAGTCCACAACAGGCTGAAACTTGTCAACAGGTACCGTACCTAGTATTTAACACGCGAAAGCAATGAACTACTGTACATTCCAAAGTAATACAATGTTAAAAGTTGTATAATCAAGATGTAAATAATACATTTTCTGTCTCACAGACGTTCAGTCCCAAAAGTATTATTTATTTTAAAGATATCTGTCTTTAAGGGTATATGTACGTGAACGACCACAAATATTATCAGAAAGTGCAGGCTCTAAATTTCTAAAATTTTAAAAGAAAATTAACTCACAATTGACAAAAATTATAAGGTTCCACAACAAGACTTAAATATCTGATAAAAGTGTAAAAAAAAAGGTTACTAATAATATTTTTCAAACCAGTTTTATCAAAGTATGAAAAAAAAAAAAAAAAATTCTGCAGGTACATCATTTGGTAAAATAACATTGTTTTGGTCTCTCTGACATCTTTAATATTTTTCTGCATGTAATAAACATATATTTCTGAAAAGTAGACTACTCTCAGACATGTGGAGTTGTTTATTTTAATACAATTAACTTTTTATTTGTCATATACAAAATATATTAAAACTTACATAATGTTTTGTGATCTAATTTTTCTGCATTCAACGAAATGGGCATTATTATAGTCTACCTTTTGTATAAATGCATGTTAAATCAGTATACAAAATTTCAGAGTTCTATCTCTAATGGTTGTGGAGTTATGAAATAATATGTGTGAAAATTTTCAAATATTAGAAAATTTAATTTAAAGTAAAAAATGAATTCTAAAAAATATTATTAGGAATCTTTTTTATACTTTTATCAGTTATTTAAGTTCTAATAAGTCTTGTTGTGGTACCTTATAATTTTTGTCCAATTGTGAGTTCATTTCCTTATAAAATTTTAGAAATTTAAAGCCTGCATTGTCTGATAATGTTTGTGGTCGTTCACGTACATATACCCTTAAAGCAGAAAATTTAGCTGACATCATCATCATCGTCATCATCCTTCAGCTTTTTCGGGCCTCACAGAGATTGGAATTGATCAGCGCACCTTTTTCCTTGTTGCCTCACTCCTCTTTTTTCCATATGGAATAGGTATATAATGGCAACTGTTTGGAAATGTATCATCCGGTCCTTTGTATGACCCTTCCAGTCCTGTGTATTCTTAATTTATTATTCTCTGATATAAAAACATGCACTTACTTTCTCATTTCTTCATAGCGTTCTTTATTTAAAGTCGTGTAATTAGCGAGTTTAATTTGTTTCCTTGTTTTTCTATTGACATAGAAATAGATCTACATCTTTCCGTTCAGTAGGTATGGGAAATAACTTACCATCACAACCTCTTCCTTTCCTCACTTTGTAATCTCTTTCTTTTAATTTTATTTTTTTAATAGTAGTAACATATAGGTCTATATAATAATTGCAATAATTCTCAACCGCAGCTATTTTTAAATACTAGAGGTTACTTAGCTGTTGTTCACTTAACTGTCCGAAGACAGGTTGGCATCTCTTGAGTGAAAAAATGAGTTACCACTCATGAGGCAACTAAGTAGAAGATAATGGGGTAGCATGGCCAGTTGTTTTCCCCCTCCCTTGCATGCATTGGTGACTAGTAACATATTACATTAATCATGCTTCAGATATAGGCCTATACAAGCAATTATTGTTCTTCCTCTGACATATATCGTCAAGTGAGATGTACTGCCTGATAATAGATGTAGGCCTACATATCAGCCAGAACTTCAGTCAGAGGGTATTACTTAATTACTTAATAAATGACCAGACTGCGGTGTAGGGTCACCGATTCGCGAGACTGAATTTTGGAACGCACGGAGTATACGTGACGTCATGATCCATGGGGGTGGGATTGCACTGTGAGAGTGCAGTTGGTTTCGTAAGAAATTACATTACCGCCTTTATTATTCTGCTTGGCGTGAGTCCTTGCAATCACACGTACTTGAAATCCTGTAAACAAGTCTACTGGTATTTAATTTCTTTTCATTTATTTATTTGATTATTTATACATGCATACTTGTGTTTGTCTTAATTTCCCTGTTTTATAATTCGAAAATTAAGAGCACCAAGCCTTCCTATCAGAACGAACTTATAGAGAAGTTCGGAAAGGAATATTTTCTTATTAAAGGAAAAAAAAAACACACTGAATTTAGCAAATTGTTAAAAAAAAGTATAAGGACAGATAAAATTCGATTCTTTCAAAAGCAGTGTAATAGCAAAAGGTACATGGAAAAGATTTAATTATACAGTCAAAACTGGCCTTCAACATCGAAATCAGACATAGAACATCAAAAAGAATTTAATCGAGATTTGGGTATAATCCCAACATCCCTTTCAACAGTATTTCAAAGCGTTTCTTGAAAACAGTTATTTTGAGTGAAAGTAGCAGATACTTTTCTTTTGAACGTTGCGAATGTACCTTGTAATTCGGTGCGTTGAATTGTGAAGAAATGTATTTTATGTAATTACTGTATATTTTTTTCTCTTCTGCTCACTCACAAATGATTATTTTATGTTAGGCTATTAAAACTTTTACAGTATAATGTAAATTGAAACATGTAATGTTAAGCAATTATTTTTTGTACTAGAAATGCACTGTAGCTATGTATTATATTTGTAAATGAAACATTTTGTGTCCTACTGTGACTGAATGTTTACATGTTGAGGCAAGGAGTAACTGCACTTTAAATCTCCCATTCCCCTCGATCGACGCAATACAGTGGTCCGTGCGTTCGTAACTTAATGCATTTCGGTACCCTGGGCCGAAATCTGTAAATGACGAACAACCACTTCTTAAGACAACGGACGAGGTAAACAGGAGAATGTAGACCTACTATATATATATATATATATATATATATATATATATATATATATATATATAACATAGGCCTATTTAATAACTATCAATGTGAAATAAATCTCTTCTGTATTTGATTCGAACTCTGTCTACTTAATTTCTATTGGAATGCGCTCATACCGGATCCACACTGGAGACAAAAACGTTAGATTACGTACAATTATTATCAGTTTCTCACCATAAGACTTCTAACTTAATCTTTTATCGTGTTGTGGTGAACAGTATTTTCGGTGTTTCTCGTTGCAAGTTTGTATTAAAGATATTCGGAATGTTTTGTGTTGACGGACAGTCAAAAGATGTCAGTGAGTACATATTCGGACGGCTGCGACCTCACCTGGCGAGGACTGGAGTCTAATACGAAGAGGAGCGCTCTGTCATCATCCCGGTACGAACATCGATCTGAGCAACGCTCGCTTGGCTGCAGCACCTGCCCCACTGGCCGGTCTTTCTCTGCCTTCGCATGCGGACTCGAGCGGCCCCACGAGAGGCAGTCGGAATTTCTGTCTGCCCACAGGCTAAACGAAGAAACTGAGGAATTCCATCAAGAGAAATTTATTTTATTATTTGATATGTCTTAATGTCTTACATAATTTTTACGATTATAAAAATAACAAAGAAGGAAAGATTTATGTGCTATTTATTGCTAAATAACACTTCCAACTGTTCCAATTTGTCTTAGTCTTAGAAAATAATGTATACTGTACTTCCCTTCTTAATCCTTCCACAAGAAATAATTTAAGTAGAATAACTGTATATTTTAAAGTAGGGCCTACATTAACTTGTAGCCTAAGAAATTTTATATTGCGAAATTGTTATCTAATTCGGAAATCTTTAGAGAACTAATATAATATTCAGGGCCGATTTCACCATCCATACTTAAATTTAAGTCTTCATTAAATCTTGGTTTAACTAAGACTTAGCCAAAGTTGCAATTTACCGCACATTTAAGGACAAATTAGCGAGCTAAGTAAGACTTAGATAAGGACACGATTTTGGCCATTCAGCTAATTTAAGTCTATGAAAAATGGCGGTGAAACTGGCAGTGAATTATATAAGCCTAGGCTTAATTAATAGCAAAGAGTCGAAATTATGACTATTCTGTGCAAAATAAAAAAGAAAGATTTATTAGAAAACGAAATTACTTCTTTACTAAACTGACGACAAAGAGTTTATTCTCAGTTTTCGCCTGGGTAAAACTTCAGGTCTTGAAATCCTGGAGTAGATTCAACATAGACGGGGGACCGAGGCAGAAAAGTGAATTTATTTGCCCTGTTTTGGTATATATTTCAACATTCAAGTATATTAATTATTTATATAAACTTTTGAAATTTCATAACACTAATCACAGTATGCAAAATTAATAGTCGTATGTAATTGCTGTGTCTCGCACCGTGGCGTCTTGGTCTAAGGCATCCTGCCTAGGACTCGCGTTACGGAATGCGCGCTGGTTCGAGTCCTCATGGGGGAAAATTTTTTCTCATGAAATTTAGGCCAATGTATGTGACCCGTGCCCATCCAGCATCGTGATGCACTTGGGGAGCTACGATAGGTAGCGGAATCCGGTTACGCAAACCTGCTATAACGGCTGGGGACTCATCGTGCTAACCGCACGTTACCTCCATTCTCGTTGGATGATCGTCCACCTCTGCTTCGGCATGTGGCCGTGAGGTCAGCAGCCGGCTGATCGGTCTTGGCCCTTCGTGGGCTGTAACGCCACGGATTATTATTTTACGTAATTGCTGTAGAATGTAAAGTTTCGATACTTTCACTAACCTAACTTTTGTAGCCGAAAATCACATCTCAATGTAAATTAATCTTCTACTGTTTTGTTACGGACCAAAAATCTTTGTCATAACTATATTCAGGGATGTAATCATGCTCAACAATTCAAACATGATATGCTATGAAACTTGTTCACTATAATACTGTCTACTGGTTGTAAAGCATATTAATTAGTAAGTTTTTATATCTTTTCAAGATATCACGCTGTTTCTCGTATCCGTTTCCTTATTTTCTACTGTTGTTTTTTTCATTACTAATTTAAGCCTGAAAAATAATCCCATATCCTCTTCCCGCTTTTTCCACTCATATTTAATCAATAACAATGCTCGTACGTTTTTCTGATCGTCATGCTTTCTAAGCTCTCTTGAAATCGACACAGGGTTCTGTATATTAATCTATGGCAGGGGTCATCAGCACACTGCACCCTCGGGCTAGCGTCTCTTACCCGCAGATAAGAGACTGCACTGTGGTACATCCGTGGTTGCTGGCGGGTATGCTCTCTCCCTCTCTGCCTGCTGCACTACGGGGCATATTACATTGTTCTGAATACCCTTTACCCATTTCAGCGAGTGCTGACGACCACTGATCTGTGGTATAAAAACATAAAAACTGCTTGATTCTTCCTCAAAATGTGTTCTATTGGCTATACTGCAATAATAAGTCGTCATTAGTAAAATGACTCTTAATTTGACACGGTGAAACGCGGAACGATTTAAAAGAGGACTTACATTTAACATTTAAGTAGTCGCGTGGGGGTCATGTTGGCCCCCAGTGCTATTATGGTACTAATGTAAAAAATAGTTTGCGGCTGCTTAAATGTTAATGAAGAATTAGCTGTAGCTAAGTGTGACTTAACTCAGTTTTTGTGAAATCGGCTCTTAGTTGTTTTATTTTAGGGTAATTTTAAAGATTTTTTTATGTAAGTTACGAAAAAACTTAGTCCAAAAAATAGATCCCCATACCTATTACGAATCGAACTTGAGTCCTCTGGATTTGTAACCTGACACTCTCACTACTTGAGTCAGTAGACGACTGTCAAAAGTAAAAATTCTTTCTATTTAAACAAAATATAGAACAACATAATTTGTAAGCAGGTTCCTGTATTACTTGACGGTTAAATTGAGCGAAAACCGTACGGACATTCAACTTGTGTTTATCCGTACATCGCATCGTATCGGTTGTATTGGTATCTGCGCACTGGATTTTTTTTAACTGTCACCGTGTGATTGGGGTAGCACCAGAGTATTATTCAGGGTAACAAGTGTTTGTTCGAATTACGATTTCAATTGAAACTGACATCGATCAGTAGACCTGATTCCCTTATCGAATTTAGCAAGGCCACATTACCTATTCTCTGAGCGTGGATCTATGAACGCAATAATGATCATCAGCCACTGTTCAGCTTTTACTATCTCTTCAGTGAAAATGTAAGGAAAGTGTAGTGCAATACAGTAGGACTAGCTGCGTAATAGAATCCCGATTTGTTATTCAGGTTTCGATTCGAGTCGCTGTCCATTTAATTTTATATTTAATGAATCAACAAATCGAAATCAAGGATTTAATAGTAGATTAATTAAGGTAGTTTTGACCACGAACCGGCGTACTTAGGTGTTGGCGAGTTCTACTCTTCCTACGGGTTCGATCGGATATTGGTTCGAACACAGGTTGGGCTGATTACCATGATTATAATTTAACATGAAACAGTCGACCTGGTTGGCGAGTTGGTATAGCGCTGGCCTTCTATCCCCAAGGTTGCGGGTTCGATCCCGGGCCAGATCGATGGCATTTAAGTGTGCTTAAATGCGACAGGCTCATGTCAGTAGTTTACTGGCACGTAAAAGAACTCCTGCGGGACAAAATTCCGTCACATCCGGCGACGCTGATATAACCTCTGCAGTTGCGAGCGTCGTTAAATAAAACATAACATTTAACATGAAACATTGGCAAAATCTCATTACATTAATATTCTCATTATATCAATACATTTTAGATTTATATTTTTCTCTCTATAACATAGTTCTAGCAAACTTCTATTATATTATTTCTCATCATTTTAACCAACTAGCTGTCTCCACTTAATTATAGTTCTTTACATATTGGATATAGACTGAATTGAATTATATTAGTAATTAGCTCATAAATTAAGTTATTACTTCCTTTTATAGGTTTTATCTCAATTTAAATAAACAGGTACTAGTCAGCTGTCAAAAAATCTGAAAGTTAGAATTTATAAAACAGTTAATTACCGGTTGTTCTGTATGCTTGTGAAACTTGGACTCTCACTTTGAGAGAGGAACAGAGATTAAGGGTGTATGAGAATGAGGTTCTTAGGAAAATATTTGGAGCTAAGAGGGATGAAGTTAAAGGAGAATGGAGAAAGTTACGCAACGCAGAACTGCACGCATTGTATTCTTCACCTGACATAATTAGGAACATTAAATCCAGACGTTTCAGATAGTCAGGGCATGTAACATGTATGGGAGAATCCAGAAATGCATATAGAGTGTTAGTTGGGAGACCGGAGGGAAATAGACCTTTGGGGAGGTCGAAACGTAGTTGGGAGGATAATATTAAAATGGATTTGAGGGAAGTGGGATATGATGATAGAGATGGGATTAATCTTGCACAGGATAGGGACCGATGGCGGGCTTATGTGAGGGCGACAATGAAGCTGCGGGTTCCTTAAAAGCCATTTGTAAGTAAGTAAGTAAGGTACTAGTCGGTAAAACTTAACTGAAGAATATTGCTGGAAAATCTTTTAAGTGTATTGCATATTCATAATTTAAATAACCTATGTATGTCACTTTTGTATTCATTAAGGCTGGTTGAGTGGAAGAGAAGGCCTTATGGCCCTAACTCTGCCAGCGAAAATAAAACATTCTATTGTGTTCTATTTATGTTTGAGTGTTAAAATGTTATGTTTCATTCAACGACGCTCGCAACTGCCGAGGTTATATCAGCGTCGCCGGTGTGTCGAAATTTTGTACCGCAGGAGATTTTTACATGTCAATAAATCTACTGACATGAGCCTGTTGCATTTAAGCACACTTAAATGCCATCGACTGGCCCGGTATCCAATCCGCAACCTCGGGAATAGAAGGTCAATGCTATACCAACTGCGCCAACCAGGCCGGTTTGAGAGTGTTTCAAATGTTAAAAACATTACAATATCTAATTCGATAAAGATATTAAGCAAATAATAATTTAAAATATATAAATTGTATTAAATTTATTTCACTATCAACCATATTCAGACCTTGTAGATAAGAAGCGATTCCTTAATAATCTAAGTATTACAATAACACCCAACAGAGAGCATAACATTTTCACTGATTACAGGGATTCTATGAATTCCTTTTAAAGGAGATGAGGATTAAATTTCCGTTTTATATATATCTTTTTTAATTAGATACTTCATTTTTGGTGAGCATGCTCCTATTTATATCAGTAATGACTTGTTTAAGTTTCACATTTATAAATCAAGTTGTTTAAGAGTTATTTAAATTAAATAAAATAACTTGCATATTTTCAGAATTTTTCATCTTACCCAAATTTCAAGTAACATGTTTGAAATTTTATCAATAACTTTGATTTCTTTAGAAAGTTCGTAAGCTTATGTTCTGATCAGAGCAAGGAAGTTGGTACCAAAACTGTTAAGTTGTGTGAGCTTGGATTGTATCTCTACCAAATTAAAATAGTAGAGCAGCTCTCAATGTCAGTGAACCAGAGGTCAAACATATACTCCCGGATGGTAACCAAACATGTGCTCCAATAGCCCACGGCCTTAGAACAAGAAAATAATAAACCAATAATATAAAAAACAACAATTTGTAATTATAAACTTCGTAACTCACAATCTAAAATAATTTACTCATACAGACAAAGTATAAAATTATAATTCTAGCCTCATTATAATAAATAACAATGAACATTTTCATTTTATCAAAAGAAATACTTCTTTTTGTTCAGAAGAAAAAAAAATATATTTTGTACTCTGAAAATAGGCCTATTCGTTCTACGCCACAACATGTTACTGGGGTAAATCTGAAATATGATACAGTATATCTTATTATCATCAGGTGAACAACTACTTTGTGAATCTAATAGTGTATCTAGTGTGTGGTACATAATATTAAACCCATAATATTGTTTTCAAGAAAATTTTTCATTTCTATTGTAATGAGAGCTAGGAAGTTCTTATCGTAATTCCGATGTTGAACTTGGGCTGTAATGCCACCGAATGCATAGCAGCATGATACGTCAACATTTAACGAAGAATAATCCGGGAAAAAATAAATGTGTTACACACTCCTGTTTGCATAATTATTTAATAACAGATGACTTTACTTTCTTGGAATCATGCATAATATTAACATTACGTAAATAATATAATAATAACAGAATAGCTCAATTGCAGAACCCAAAATATTAATATAAATTAACAGTGTCCTTGAAACTATTCACGACTGTACACAGCTCCACAGAATACATATAATACAGAATATACTACATTAAACGAACACAATAGAGTAAAAATACAGGAAAAGAACATATAAATAAGTTTAAACGTTACTATACTAATGATTTCGTAAAATCCGAATGGATCCCTTTAAGACACTAATGGGTATTTTTCTAATAAAGGTAGTGTTGAGGCCTAATTTTTTGCATGTTTTGGCAAAGAAGAAGATTACGGTCCCCTTGCTCCCACCATCAGTCCGACAACCTCGATTTCTGAAGAATGGTATTTTTCTTTATAATATGGCGTCGGTTCGTATATGTTTCTTTTTTCAGCATCCACCTCGGCGGGATGTTCGGCATGCGTTTCGAATCTGATGGTGTGGACAAGAATGAAAGCTGAGTAATTTTTTATGGTAATAACGTCGATACGTTGAACACTTCCTTGTGTGGCGAATCCTTGAACCTCTTGGTAAACGGTGAATCCAATCTCATGCAATTCCTCAGCAAGCATGGAGCGGATTGTGTGGTAACATATGTTGCAGAGGGCCTCATCGTAAGGGCAGAAACCAAGGATATGAGGAAGGGTTTCGATCACGCTGAGGCAGCGTCTACAGTGGTTATTATCCTGACTTCTACCCGGTACAGCTCGGACCACAAAAACATAGCCATCATTTTCAGGGCGTCAGTCCATTCAGAAAGAATGAACCTTTCGTGATTACTTATCGATATAAATATTTTAATTTGCAGAAAATGTTATTTCAGCTTCATAAATTTTATTTATTTATTTATCTATGTATTAATTACTTACTTATTTACTTATTTGAATATACGTTTATTTAACACTTAACTTATGAGTATAACTAACAATATTTATTATTTACACTATTATTGTGTAATAGAAAATATAATGCCAGAATGTAATTTTCTGTATTTTAATGTAAACTGCTAATAACAAGGGAGCATAATATTACAAAGACAGAGGAAATAGTTGTGTCGCTCTGGGAAGAATAATGGATGTATATCGTCGTGCGCACTCCCTGATCAGTATAAATGAATAACGAGACACGGTTTTGAACTCGCGCGCTTAATGATTTCGATCGCATGCACAATTTATCCGCTAAATTGTATGTTATACAACATTTATATTTGCATCTATCGTTTCGCAGTATTGCTACAACTGCAAACTACTTCAATTATTGTATTAACCAGGGTTAATTGTCGTGCACAAAGGGTGAACATCACACAGACTTCTAAATTTGTATGTCATGTATGTATGTATGTATGTATGTATGTATGTATGTATATATGTATGTATGTATGTATGTATGTATGTATGTATGTATGTATGTATGTATATATGTATGTATGTATGTTATTATTATTATTATTATTATTATTATTATTATTATTATTATTATTATTTACTTACTTACTTACTTACTTACTTACTTACAAATGGCTTTTAAGGATCCCGGAGGTTCATTGCCGCTCTCATAAAAGCCCGCCATCGGTCCCTATCCTGTGCAAGATTAATCCAGTCTCTATCATCATATCTCACCTCCCTCAAATCCATTTTAATATTATCTTCCCATCTACGTCTCGGCCTCCCCAAAGGTCTTTTCCTCTCCGGTCTCCCAACCAACACTATATGCATTTCTGGATTCACCCATACGTGCTACATGCCCTGCCCATCTCAAACGTCTGGATTTAATGTTCCTAATTATGTCAGGTGAAGAATACAATGCGTGCATTTCTGCGTTGTGTAACTTTCTCCGTTCTCCTGTAACGTCATCCCTCTTAGCCCCAAATATTTTCCTAAGAAACTTATTCTCAACACACACTTAATCTCCGTTCCTCTCTTAAAGTGAGAGTCCAAGTTTCGCAACCATACACAACAACCGGTAATAAAACTGTTTTATAAATTCTAACTTTTAGTTTTTTTGACAGCAGACTAGATGACAAAAGTTTCTCGACCGAATAATAACACGCATTTCCCATATTTATTCTGCGTTTAATTTCCCCCCCTAGTGTCATTTATATTTGTTACTATTGCTCCAAAATATTTGAATTTTTCCACCTCTTCGAAGGATAAATCTTCAATTTTTATGTTTCCATTTCGTACAATATTCTGGTCACGAGACATAATCATATACTTTGTCTTTCCGGGGTTTACTTCCAAATCTGTCACTTTACATGCTTCAAGTAAAATTCTCGTGTTTTCCCTAATCGTTTGTGAATTTTCTCCTAATATATTCACGTCATCCGCTTAGACAAGAAGCTGATGTAACCCCTTCAATTCCAAACTCTGTCTGTCATCCTGAACTTTCCTAATGGCATATTCTAGAGCGAGGTTAAAAAGTAAAGATGATAGTGCATCTCCTTGCTTCAGCCCACAGTGAATTGGAAAAGCGTCAGATAGAAATTAGCCTATACGGACTCTGCTGTAAGTTTCATTGAGACACATTTTAATTAATCGAACTAGTTTCTTGGGAATACCAAATTCAATAAGAATATTATGTAGAACTCTCTCTTAACCGAGTCATATGCCTTTTTGAAATCTATGAATAACTGATGTACTGTACCCTTATACTCCCATTTTTTTCTCCAATATCTGTCGAATACAAAAAATCCGATCAATAGTCGATCCATTACGCCTAAAACCGCCCTGATGATCTCCAATAATTTCATCTACATATGGAGTTAATCTTCTCAAAAGGTTGTTGGACAAAATTTTGTACGACGTCAACAAAAGTGATATTACCACAGTTAATTATCATCATCATTATTATTATTATTATTATTATTATTATTATTATTATTATTATTTAGTTGAATGAGTAATGGGAAAACTTTATTATGAGTTACTGAGTGGATAAGTATGTGACTGAATTGGTAATTTTATGAATTATGGGAAAACTTTGTGTTTGAGTTATTGATAGAATGAGTATGTAGTTGAATGAGTAATGGGAAAACTTTGTTATGATATACTGAGTGGATGAGTATGTGACTGAATTGGTAATTTTATGAATTATTGGATAATTTTGTGTATGAGTTATTGAGACAATGAGTATGTAGTTGAATAAGTAATGGGAAAACTTTGTTATGAGTTACTTAGTGGATGAGTATGTGACTGAATTATGGGATAACTTTGTATATGAGTTATTGATAGAATGAGTATGTAGTTGAATGAGTAAGGGGAAAACTTTGTTATGAGTTGCTGAGTGGATGAGTATGTGACTGAATTGGTAATTTTATGAATTATGGAATAATTTTATGTATGAGTTATTGATAGAATGAGTATGTAGTTGAATGAATAATGGGAAAACTTTGTTATGAGTTACTGAGTGGATGAGTATGTGACTGAATTGGCAATTTTATGAATTGTGGGATAACTTTGTGTATGAGTTATTGATAGAATGAGTATGTAGTTGAATGAGTAATGGGAAAACTTTGTTATGAGTTACTGAGTGGATGAGTATGTGACTGAATTGGTAATTTTATGAATTATGGGATAACTTTGTGTATGAGTTATGGATAGAATGAGTATGTACTTGAATGAATAATGGGAAAACTTTGTTATGAGTTACTGAGTGGATGAGTATGTGACTGAATTGGTAATTTTATGAATTATGGGATAACTTTGTATATGAGTTATTGATAGAATGAGTATGTAGTTGAATGAGTAATGGGAAAACTTTGTTATGAGTTACTGAGTGGATGAGTATGTTGACTGAATTGGTAATTTTATGAATTATGGGATAACTTTGTGTATGAGTTATTGATAGAATGAGCATGTAGTTGAATGAGTAATAGGAAAACTTTGTTATGAGTTACTGAGTGGATGAGTATGTGACTGAATTGGTAATTTTATGAATTATGGGATAACTTTGTGTATGAGTTATTGATAGAATGAGTATGTAGTTGAATGAATAATGGGAAAACTTTGTTATGAGTTACTGAGTGGATGAGTATGTGACTGAATTGGTAATTTTATGAATTATGGGATAACTTTATGTATGAGTTATTGATAGAATGAGCATGTAGTTGAATGAATAATGGGAAAACTTTGTTATGAGTTACTGAGTGGATGAGTATGTGACTGAATTGGTAATTTTATGAATTATGGGATAACTTTGTGTATGAGTTATTGATAGAATGAGTATGTAGTTGAATGAATAATGGGAAAACTTTGTTATGAGTTACTGAGTTGATGAGTATGTGACTGAATTGGTAATTTTATGAATTATGGGATAACTTTGTGTATGAGTTATTGATAGAATGAGTATGTAGTTGAATGAATAATGGGAAAACTTTGTTATGAGTTACTGAGTGGATGAGTATGTGACTGAATTGGTAATTTTATGAATTATGGGATAACTTTGTGTATGAGTTATTGATAGAATGAGTATGTAGTTGAATGAGTAATAGGAAAACTTTGTTATGAGTTACTGAGTGGATGAGTATGTGACTGAATTGGTAATTTTATGAATTATGGGATAACTTTGTGTATGAGTTATTGATAGAATGAGTATGTAGTTGAATGAATAATGGGAAAACTTTGTTATGAGTTACTGAGTGGATGAGTATGTGACTGAATTGGTAATTTTATGAATTATGGGATAACTTTGTGTATGAGTTATTGATAGAATGAGTATGTAGTTGAATGAGTAATGGGAAAACTTTGTTATGAGTTACTGAGTGGATGAGTATGTGATTGAATTGGTAATTTTATGAATTATGGGATAACTTTGTGTATGCGTTATTGATAGAATGAGTATGTAGTTGAATAAGTAATGGGAAAACTTTGTTATGAGTTACTGAGTGAATGAGTATGTGACTGAATTGGTAATTTTATGAATTATGGGATAATATTGTGTATGAGTTATTGACAGAATGAGTATGTAGTTGAATAAGTAATGAGAAAACTTTGTTATGAGTTACTGAGTGGATGAGTATGTGACTGAATTGGTAATTTTATGAATTGTGGGATAACTTTGTGTATGAGTTATTGATAGAATGAGCATGTAGTTGAATAAGTAATGGGAAAACTTTGTTATGAGTCACTGAGTGGATAGTTATGTGAGTTATTAAATGGATGAATGTATGTATAAATTAGAGCCTACCTTTGTTTGGGAGTTTTAGAGTACGTGTGAATGTGAATAGTTTTCGAAATGAATTAGTAATGTAATCAGTGAGTGACTTTTTGATTTAATGCGTTACTATTATAGTGCGTGAGTGGTTTGGTGAATAATTGTGTGAGGTACTGAGTGCATGATTGAGCGAAGGTGGAAGAGGTGAAACAAGAGAGCATCAACGCCAGTTGCTGTGCCACATTTTTTTTGTTGCAATAATATGACTAACATTTTCGCGATATTAGATTATCTTATAAAATAATGAGGGAAACTGCGATGCTCTATCAATACCCGTTCAGTGCTGCTTGGAGGCTATGTGAACATACCGTGAGACGAGCAACGCATCCCACATACCTCCTTAGGAGCGCAGTTGTACTGTTTTGCACAGAGAGCAGGAAAGAGAGAGATTGTATGCGGATAGCGTAACGAGCAACATCGCCGGTAGCTGAAGGGTAAAAAAGATTATGCAACGCGCGGTACAACACAGATAAACACATTAGCGCGCGCCTAATTACTGCCAGGCAGGCATTGTCGAGTCTGCAGGGGTGGGAGGAGGGCGTCTAATCCAGTACAGAGACTCCTATCACAGACCACTGCAGTACCACCTCAATTCAAAAAAGGGGTAAAAAAGTACCCCTATCCACTCATCCTGCTTTAATCCGCGAGGTAATAATATTTTTAAAGCTAGTGTAATAAGATTTCGTGCTCGAAATTTTTACATATCAGCCCATCCTTTTCCTCATAACGCCACTTCTTGTTTTTCAACCCCTTCTCAAAAAGAGAGAGAACCTGCAGCCAATTAGGGACAATGATAATTACGTGTGACAGATAAATGGAATCCACCTGCCTGCAATGGGATGAAATAAAAACGCGCCTCTGAAGTGGCTTAGCTCGGGATTACGGCACCACAAGTAAAAGAGCAAAGAGGTGTGAGGACTCTGTTTTGTTTCGCTACGGGCCTCGGTTTACGGCGCAATATTAGACAGGGTTAATTAGAAACTCGAGGATTGAGGGAGGGAGGTATGGACTGAAAAGAATACGTCAACTTCTGGATACAAAAAGTTTGTTTTGAAGTGCTCACACAGGTTTAATACTGCATATCCTAAATCCTGGAAGTAAAATTTGTTTGCAAGCATTCATTATGGGCGTATTTCAAACCAGAAAACGAAAGATTGTTTAAAATGCTGATATTCACAGACCACAGCTCTCAAATACAGCATTAAGCCTCTTACACTTTCGCTAGACATATTTAATCTCGTTATTTTCCTCTCTTTCTAACCGCTACTGATAGAAGCAATATTTTCACGCTCGTAATGCCCACGCAAAATGACAAAAGACTTTAGATTGTTATCAGTTCCTGTACTCTATACGCTCTTCGTTATGTTGTGTTTTACCTTGTTATAGCTATTGCATTACGTAGTGATTTAGAGATTTGTCTTTGGCCACGGAAATATTACACCATCTTGAGAAATAGCTACATTTTAGTATATTTTAGTATAGGCCTATTGGTGTAGTAGGTCTAATATCCTCGTCTTATCCTCTGCGATTGCCTTCTTTCCATTTTTTCTCTTTCTTTCTATTCTTTTTCTCTTAGTTTCTATTATTCCTCCTTTTCATTCTCCTTTCTTTCCATTTTTCTTCATTTATTTCTATTAGGGACTATTCTCTTCTCAGTTTCAGTTATCCATTTTTTCGTTCTCCTTTCCCTCCATTCTTTTTCCTATCTTTTCACTCTTCTACCTTTCTTCTCAGTCTCCTTTCTTTCTTTCTTTCTTTCTTTCTTTCTTTCTTTCTTTCCCTTTTCCTCCTTTCAATTTTTCTTCTCTCACTTTCCATGACTCTTCTCTTTTTTTCGTATTCTTCTTAATATCTTTTCATCCTTCTTCCTTTCCTTTTATCTTCTTTCTTTCCACTCTATTTCCTTTCTTTTCATTCTTCCTTTTTTCATTTTTCTTTCATTGTTTTCATTCTTCTTTCCTTGTATTCATTCATCTACCTTTGTTTTCATTCCTCTTCCTTTTTTCCCATTCTTCTTCCTTTCTTTCCATTCCTCTTCCTTTTTTCCATTCTTCATCCTTTTTTTCCATTCTTCTTCCTTTCTTTCCATTCTTCTTCATTTCTTTCCATTCCTCTTCCTTTTTTCCATTCTTCTTCCTTTTTTCCATTCTTCTTCCTTTCTTACCATTCTTCCTTTTTTCCATTCTTCTTCCTTTCTTTCCATTCCTCTTCCTTTTTTCCATTCTTCTTCCTTTCTTTTCATTATTCTGTCTTTCTTTCCATTCTTCTTCCTTTTTCCAGTCTTCTTCCTTTCTTTCCATTCTTCTTCCTTTCTTTCCATTCTTCTTTATTTCGATTTTTCTTTCTTTCTTTCTTTCTTTCCATTGTTCTTCCTTTCTTTTCATTCTTATTTCTTTCTTTCCATACTTCTTCATCCTTTTCCATTCTTCTTCATCCTTCTCTAATCTTCTTTCTCCTTTTCCATTCTTCTTCCTTTTCATTCTTCTTTCTTCTTCCATTCTTCTTCTCTTAGTTTCGATTATTCTTTCCTTTTGATTCTCCTTTCTTTCCATTCGTATTCTTTTTTCAATCTTCTTCCTTTCTCTATATTATCCTGCTTGTTGTTTCTATTATTCTTTCATTGCAGTTCTTCTTGCGTGCTTTTTTTCTTCCTTTTCATTCTCCTTCCTTTCTTTTTTCTTTCTTTCCATTCTTCTGGTCTTAGTTTCTATTATTCCATCCTTTTCTATTATCTTATGCTTCTTTTAGCTTCTATTTTCTCTCTCTTTCTATTCTCTTATGCTTTTTTCATTCTTCGTTCTTTTCTTTCCATTCTTATGCTCTAAGTTTATATTATTCTTTCCTTTTCTATTCTCTTGTGCTTCTCCCTATTCTTCTTTCTCTTTATTTCCACTATTCTTCTTTTCCTTTCCTTATTCTCTTACTTTCTGTTTTTTATTCCTATTCTTTTCTGCTTCTTTCTATTCTCCTTCTAGCATTCAAAATTTTATTCTCCTTCTATTCTTTCTTCTACTTCATCCATAATCACTTATTGTTTGGAAAATTTCATACACTGCCGCAACATAACTTAAGCTCATAATGTGACATTTTTGTGACTTGTACAATACACGGAGTGACACAAGGAGTAGGCTAGCTTGTGGGGTCAATATGATGCTTAATATCACACTTTCAACGAATAAATGTCATTCTCCAGGCGAGATTCGAGCCCACGAGTCAAAGCAGCGAATTAATTGCTGCGTACATCACAACGTATCGTTTTACTTAGAATACAACAAGCAGTTGGTCGATAAATTTCAACTTCAGCTGTAGTCACAGCCTGTGCTAAGTCTACCTCTCTAGCAAAAAGCATATCAATGCAAGATTCTGATCCGTTGCTAAGCAAGCGACGTCAGCGTAATGTTACGTAACTCATTGTCATTGCTGAGCAAGTGACGTCAGGTGTTGCAACTTAGCTAATTTGTTTAATTTATTTTGTTGAATATCGAAATCACAACAACCCTCTTTTACCTGGAGCTACATTAGTCTTAGAGATAAATAACTGTGGATGCTTATTTCAGCACAATTAATTAATTATTTGCAGAATATGTCACTAGTCAGTAATGCATGCAATGGAGGGGGAAAGAACTGGCCAACCTACCTATCTCCTGGCTTAGTTGCTTCATGAGTGGTACCTCATTTGTGTTACTTTTGAGATTCTAACCTGTCGTCGAACTGCTGACTTAACAAGAATGTCTGAACGCATCCTATTTTAGAATTAATATTATACAACTCCAGTGCTACTTTATGGCTGTCAAACATCGTCTTTGATCGAAAAGCTGAGACAGATGGTGAAAGTCTGCCAGAGAAAAATGGAACGAAAAATAATGCAAGTGACGCTAAAAGACCGAATCAGCAATGTGAACCTCAGGAAGAACACGGGCATGGAAGACGCAGTACAGGTTGCAGACGAACTCAAATGGAAATGGGAAGGTCACGAACCTAGGATGCGTGACACTCAGTGGACATACAGTGTGCCCATATGGGACCCCAGGATAAGGAAGCGGAGTGCAGGAAAACACAGAACCAGATGGGCGGATACATTCACACAGAGAGCGGGGAAGCAGTGGACGAGGTGTGCAAGAAGCAGATCAACGTGGATAAAACTGTCGAAGGAAACTTCAATCGGTGAAAAGTGAAATGTGCCAGCAGCAACGCGAATGAATATATGAAATGATGCAAAGTGCGCGACAGAATCAGTGAATAGTGACCGTAAACTATTGAGAGTGCTTCATACCCAACTCGAGAGACGATGAACAAGAGAACAAGGTCGAACACTCTCTAGGCTAGCTCACCTATAGAGTGAATCAGAGCTATCCTGCCTACGTGCAGGAGGCCTTAGCCCTCAAGGGATGTCACAGGCTAAATTCTAAATTATACAACATATAATAATACACAACATTAAACAAAACGTGTTAATTAAAGAAACCTCTGAAAGAGAAAATACTGTACAATAAAATAAATGCACTAGACCTATTTACAAACGGAAAAAAGTGTTTGTGACCGTGATTTTTGGTGAGAGTTTTATAGAGGGGCTTAATATCTTCAATACAATTTTAGTTCAAGTACAAAGTTAGCTTAGGGCTATAGGTCTATCTTTAAAACCATGTAAGTAATACGTAAAGAGAATATGTTAAACTTTTCGTTCATTTTCACTATAATTACAAATGGTACAATTTGTGATTTCGAAAAGGTAAAAGTATTGCTGAAATTTACCATGTCTAAGTGTTTTTTTTTCTTATAAGGCCGTCGTAAACTTTTCTGATTTGATATAATAGTGCTATATTTTTTTCATGATAAACGTTTTCGGTTTTTTTTTAAACCTTCAGGCCATCATTAACCCTTAAAATGAAAAGTTTTTACATTATAAACAATCAAGACAATGGGCTACATAAAGGTGAATCATGTTGAAAGTGTGAGATCTTACAAAATAATGAATATCATAAAACATTAAATGTATATACAAGTTTAAATAGTTTAAATATTAAAATCATGCAATGGGTCCAATATGAAAATTATGTGGTATGAACAGCATGCATGCGCTTCCTTACGATTAAATGTAACAGGTATCTTGTAATTTTGTATAAAAGATGTCATAATGTCATAATACAAGCCACAAGTTAATATACAGTTACAAAATAGTAAGAAAGAAAAGATAATATATATGCAGCATCATGCTTATAGCTGTATACGTAACGTCTGGAGGCACGTATGGTCTTGTAGTGGTGGAGCAGAAGAAGTATGTCCAGTGTTGTAGAAGGATGAAGCACCATGTCCAGTTAAAAATTGAATACCTCCCTGGAAAAAGGATGTAACTTCAAATTCCTCAAATATGTGATGTAGGTGGAAAAGAAATTTTAAAGCATTTTATAACTAAAAATTATTGCATTGAATGGCTGAATAAACTTGTATCCTTATTCAGTCAAATGATTGCGATAGTCAATGTACTTTGGCGTAATTAAATATGCCCCTGAAATAATTTTCCTTTCTCCTGAAACATAAATAACAGTTTTCTATCAGAGAGAGAAGTGATTTTTCATCATTTTGTAGATATGTATGTATTTATTAACACTACAATTGGGTATACACCCGGTGGCAGTGATATATAATATACAATAATTACAATTACATGAAATAAAATTAAATAAACCTAAATGAAATAAAATAAAATAAACGTAAATCTATAAATAGTAGATGCAATAAACCTAGGACTATAATTAAAAATTATTCTATAATAACGCCTACGATAAGCAAAAGTAAATCTAACTTATAAGCACTTCTATTTCACCCAACTATTACCAATTTAATTAATTACATATCACCTTAATTAATTACATACCAACTTAATTACATATCATATTAATTAATTACATATCACCTTAATTTATTTACATATCAACTAAATTACATATCATCTTAATTGATTACATATCAACTTAATTATTTACATATCAACTTAATTATTTTACATATCAACTTAATAATTACATATCAACTTAATTAATTATAAATCAATTCAATTAGTACATGACACAACTTAAATAATTACACTGCACCTCCAATTACATTTTCAGTCTAATCTTCTCAACCTTTCCTTAAATGTATTGATTTTAAGAGGACCACCCTGAAAGATTGCCGCAGGTAAGCTGTTCCAGTCTACTATTGTGCGGTTAACAAAAGTTTTGTTGTTTACATCCTTATTCCAGGGAGGCATCCAATAATATCAGGATAAAATCTAACAACAATCTTTTACGTCTAATCGTTTCATGTACGGTAGGGAAGAATATGGCTATAGGTTAGTTATTTATCCTTTTGCACTCTTTTATCCATTTGACCCCCAAGCATAAGCGTTTTACGTTAAAATAGAACGGGAATTTTTGCCAGCACCTACCTAAGCATGTAGCTGAGGTGTACTACTTGTGTTGCAGACATGGGACAGTTCGGGCTGAGTGCCACCAATAGCCACTGGGGCTACGGCGCCGCGAGTCCCTACTCTTCGTACCTGGGCCCTGCGGGGGCGCTGGGGAGCTGTGCTGCCGCCGGTGGCGGCTTCAACGCTCCAGCCCTCGGCTTCTCCACGGCCGCCGCCACAGCTGCAAGTGACCTGAACGGAGGCGGCCAAGGCGCCACCGCACACGACGCCTTCGGCGCCGCCAGTGCCGTCTCTTCTCGTGAGTATTTTCTATTTGCGCAGCAATTAGCATCAAATCGTTTGTAAGAATAGTCGTACTAAGTTCCCTGTTCAGTGTTTCCGCATATTGCTAACTCATTCATTCATAGTTTTCTGCCCAAGGGCAAATCTTTCACTGCAAACCCAGCTTTATCCAACCTTTCCTATTTTCTGTCTTCCTCTTAGTCTCCGCATATGACCCATATATCTTAATGTCGGTCTATCATCTGACATCTTCTTCTACCCCGAACTCTTCCCCCCTTCATAATATAATTTATCTAATATAATTAGTATATTTGACTTCCAATCAAAAAGTTTGTATAAAACAAGATAAATAATTGTATTAACAAGCTATTCTTTTATGTTAAAAATTAATTTGTTGTTTTTGTATATTTTTGTTGATTAATTTTTTTTATTTATAGTTTATTTTTACTGTACAGGATATTTTATTAATTTGTAAAAGTAGATTACAACGATTATTAACAAAATAGAAAATGGAGAAGAAATTCCAAATGATTGGAATAAATCATATATAATATCGATATACAAAAAAGGTGATAAGAAGAATGTTAATAACTATAGAGGAATAAGTGTCCTATCTTCTATGATGAGATTATTTTCTAGAGTTATAAAGGATGAAATGAACACATTCGTGAATTTTAAGGAAGAACAGAGTGGGTTTAGAGCAAATAGATCATGTCTAGATAATATTCATTGCATAAGATTATTAATAGAGAAAAACAAAGCAAAAAATATAGATACACATATGACCTTTATAGATTTGGATAAAGCGTACGATAGTGTACCTAGGAAAATGCTTTGGATAGCAATGCAAATAATGAATATACCACTCAAATGGATAAACATGGTAAAACAAATTTATAAAAATACAACAGCACAAATAAAACTAGGTAGGAGAATTACTCAAGAAATAATATTGACGAAAGGTTTGAAACAAGGATGTACTCTGTCACCAATGCTTTATATATATATATATATATATACCAAGCACTAGAAACATGGTACAAGAAATGTGCTGGAATGGGTTTTGTAATAGGGGACAATACACTACATTCATTGTTATTTGCCGACGACCAGGTGATATTTTCACAAGATGAAGAGGATATGGAATATATGGTGAGGAAAATTGATGAGTATAGTAAATGGGGTCTAAATATTAATTATAACAAAACAGAATATCTGTGTGTAGGAAAGGAAGTTTCCAACATAGTTATAAATAATGAAATAATAAGGTACACATATAACCTCAACAGGAACATGTCAAAAGGATATAGATAGTAAAATTGCTTTAGGTAAACAGGCCACAAAAATATTACATGGATTATTATGGAGCTTTAGTTCCGTTACACACTAAAGCGAGAATGCGTTTGTCGAGCTATAAAAAGTGCTTTCGTGTAGCACTCATTGTAAGTAACGGTCGAAACAAGGCACAGCTGACATTGGTCCTGCTTCCACAGGTAGGCCTAACGTAACCTATAAAATTGTAGCCTATAACATTTGTATTGAAATTAAACAATTAATAGACGTTCAAATTTATGTAACATCATCGCATATCAAACTCAAAGACTTTGCATAGTAATAATGTCTTTGTTCAAACTACCTTTCGTATGGCGTAATAAAATTCGTGTTTTAATTAGGCCTATCTATACAGAGATGGCTTCACTGTGTAGCAACTTGTCTCGCTGTGAATACATAAGCATTGGTATATAGCTGTCCCTACTGTTACTGTTAAATTAAATTATGATTTCAGCAGATAATGAAAATGTATTTGTTATAATAATAAGAGAAAAGTGCAGTACATGTAATTAACATTGTTAAACTTGTTTTTCGCTTTTCGCAATTGGCATTACTGAATAATAACATCGAATTTCTTTATTGCAATAATCGATATTCATCTACGAGTATTTCAACTTCACAATGTCTGAATAGGTTAAGCATTCGTTAATATACAATTATTAACATTTTGTGATCGAATTTTAGGTATATATTATTTAAATTTTTATTTTATTCACGAAATAGTCCTAATAAATGTCACTCGAGGTCTGAGATTTCCCAGATAAATCCACTCGCTTCGCTCGTGGATTTATCGGCAGATCTCAGACCTCTCGTGACATTACTACAGATAATCCAGCGTGTGTTAGAAATGTGCATTATAGAGGATGGTCGACTGTACCAGCACTTACTGTAAGGTAGGGTCAAACCCTGTAATACGACCAGTCTATTAAAATTGTCAGAAATTTAATTTTGAATTTGTAGCGCCTTGTAAGTTAATTCGTCTGACGTACATGAGAATACTCTGGCAAAGAAATGTTATCCGTTTTGTTTGCATATGAGCTGTGGTTCGACTGTGTAGCGAATATTGTAGGAAATTAAGGAATTTATAATATCTCTTGCACTTAGAAGGGAGTAAGAAATTGTACTATTTTCTTTTCAGTGTATATATTAAGTTACCGTCAAAACGTGAAATCCGTCAAAACCAGTTTCAACTAGCAAAACCTAGTTTAAGGAAACAAAAGCATGAACAAAAAGGGTATATACAAGGCCTACCAAAAGCCTAAACAAACCAAACCTAATCTGTTACTGATTCTCGACTTTACGAAAAGTAGCTTTCTATGTATTAATTAATTAAATTACTAGTTGAAACTGGTTTTGACGGATTTCAAGTTTTAATTGTCACAGATACATATTAAATTTATTCACTTTAAGAGCTACATTTATTCATGAAATATAGTTTACTGAAATAGTAGCTTTTTTTTTTGTTCACTTGGCTTTGGTCGAAATTTCTATCCATAGTGCCATTAGTCCTGCAGATCATTAACTACATCGAATGCACCTTCTTGTAATGTGATCACATTGTGACCATTTTACAAGATTGAGTGGCCGAATTACAAGACTAAGAAAGTTCTGTAAGGAGAAGAGGTTTTGGTAAAAGAACGTATTAAATATGATCTGTACATTGAAAAATAATGTAGGTCTACTGATATCACACTGGAGTACGGAAAATAAACAAAAAGCAGGCAAAACTTAGTTTTATGCTTTCAAGAATTGTCATCCAAAACTGTCTCGATGGCAGTGCTTGTCATTCGTGGATTAAGCAACATTCAGAGAAAAGTACAATTTTGCAGTTTGGGATGTTGCTTTCCCAAGCTTGAGTAAGGGCATGTTCCATGGAAAATCCTATCAATTAATTCCGTGCATGTGGGCTGTTCCTTACAACCCTATGGCAGTTCCAGAATCTCCGTACATTGCACCTGAATACTTTTCTCAGGTGGAAAACGAAAATTCTGAAGATGGGGCAATATGGAGCAAATTCAGCAACAATGGAAAATTTCCAAGGTTGTCTGAAAACCCCAGCACATAACCAACAAAAAGGAAAAGTTCATCACCAACAGCGTCTATCTCGTCGGATGAGTCCACGGATGACAATGAAAACAACATTATGCGTTATTCGACATGCAACAATGAAAAAAGTGAGTACATAGTCGCCTGGAATCTGAAAGCATAGCGGCCATTAGCTTCGTCTGTAAAACAGAGTGCGCATGCGCAAGCATATACTATAGTACTGCTTCTATCCACAGTGTGACGTCACTCATGCTTGCAGATCCCAGGCAGGAAGTGTACAAGGAAGCAAGAGGCGACAGTTTTAACTTCTCCTGAACAAATAAAGTAAAAACTAGAGAAGAAATTGAATTCCAATAAAACAAAACCAACCAAAACAAAGTTAAACTAAGTAAGAAAAAAGCATCCTACTGCTGCTAGCAAGAACTTTATGTGTGGCTACTATAATGAGTTCTTCAGCGATGACCATGATGGTGAGGTGTGGGTGTTCTGTGCTCTTTGCAAAAATTGGTTTCATGAAGAACATGCAGGAGCATCAGGAATGAAAAATTTTGTGTGTATTAGTGTGAAAATGAAAACCAAATATAGTATGCATTTTCGTGGCCACATTACAAGATTGTCCTTTAAAATGGCCAATTCTGTGGTTCTGTAATAAAACTGTACTTTCATATAAATGTATTCGAGTAAAAATATCAGTACTTAATGTATTTTATGAGTAATGTTCGAACCTAATACAATATAATTCATAAAAATAGCCCCAATTGCTTATAATAAAGCGCGATAGAAGATTTTGGTGTGCATATTACAAGACTTGATCCTAAATAAATAAATTTCATCTATAAGGTAATGTATAAGTCGAGAGATTTTATTACCGAAATAAGACGCTCTGAATCACAGCTAAGCAGGTGGTTATTTGCGCATGTCAATTTTCTCAAACGGCGCCTTACTAAGCGAAATCTGTTTTCAGGCGTACACTCGTTATTTTACACCGTTATCTTGTATATTCTAATCATTCCTGATATATTTTATCTTACGAAACTATATTCTATTATATTCTTAAAATGATATATTACGTGAAAGTAAGAATTCCTATAATTGTGACAAAACAAGGTGGATGATTTCTGTAAGTAACTTTATTAAGAAAACGTAGACTATTGTTTGTCAATACTGGATGTCGAACACAGAGCACCTGAGGAGAGAAAAAGCACTGTTGCTTAAGATTTTTATTATAATGGTGTCAGAACAATCATACGCGCTTGTGCGCTAAGCACTTCATAATCTATTTCCTATAGTTGCTCATTCATTCCAGACAAGGAAGACTGTACAAATCGAAAGTGTTTCCCTACTCAGAGTCGCGAAGATCTGATTGTCAAGATGAACAATGTTACCACCATTATCCCCACAGCCTTTGAGTGCATACTATCATCAGGTACACCAACATCCGTGTCTCAATATCTCGCGTAATAATACAGTGAGGGGCGTAGAGGGGTGAGGTGGTGAGATTTCCCTTGATGATGCTAACCCTTTATCCAGGACCAGCTCTTGGTTCTTGGGTTTGTATTGTATGCCACACAATTACCCCTCCCCACCCTGTACTTAACCCAGCAGTATCTTGCACACTGCAGGGCTGAATATTGTCTGCTACATAATGCCACTCCAGTAAATGATACTGATAAATCTGTCTCGCGGAGGTGGAAGACTCGAGTAGCTGCAGCACTTTGGCTGTGTGCTGCACTTCTTTTAAAGAGATGTTCTCGTCGCGTGACAGTCGCCATTTCCAATTTTAACGTTTGCGATAAAGATCTTAATTGCTCAGTGGTTCAGGAGCAGATTTGACGCCATAGTCATGGGTTTCAATCTCGTCTACATCTTGGATATTATTCACTTGGCAATATGTTTTGTCCTGCGTCTAGACGAGAGCTGGTGCCATGCTGAGTCGATGTCAGGGAAAGACCTGCCCTTGGATAGAACACTAAATGAATGAATGAATGAATGAATGAATGAATGAATGAATGAATGAATGAATGAATGAATGAATGAATGCAGTGGCGGTTCCTCGGGGGAGGGAAGGGAGGAACGTCTTCCTCACATTTTCTTCTTTTGAAAGTATATACCAAATAAAATATGTGCCTTGAAATTCGAGGAAGATTCGATAATTTTTAAGTTCACAGCTATAAGAAAAACTCGGTTGATCGAGTTTTAAACGACGCGCGCTCATGTGCTGTAGAAAACTGTGAGAAATATGCGAGATTTTCTGTGTGGAGGAAAGGCACTCCATTCCTCCTCTACTGCAGATAACACACATAGACAACAGCGCACTAGCGGCTAGAGAAAGAAGCAGAGATTTAAAGCAAGTAAATGAACGGAGAGGGAGGAGATTCTCCTCTGAATCGGTCATGGGCGGAAAATAGAAACCCGACTGGTCGTGCAGCAAGCTCGCTACCGCTACCACCTAACGATGTTGCATTCAACCGGACTATAACACATCTAGGAGGAGGCACAACAAAAACAGTTTTAACGCAACGCTATGAAAGACACCATGTAAACTTTTTTTTTAAATTATAAATCAAAAATATTATTTATTGCACTTCATATAGGCTACTGTTCATGGTTTGAAACTTGCGTGGATATTTGAAAGTTAAAGTCGGGTTTATGTAGAACAAAGAGGAAGTAAGTTGTACGTAATTGGCCCCTGAAATTCACTTCTATTCATTGTTTACTAGGCAGGGCAACAGCCAAATTGTCAGTTTTGTACAAATATATTTGAAACTGAAAGTAGGTACTCCAAACTACATCATTTTTAACATAAAAAATTAATCGGCCACCGGCAGCTTTAAACAATAATGATAATATGACTTTACAAGAACTGACATTCTTCAAAAGCATGTGATACTGAACTTGTAAAATGTACATGTGGCAACACAGACCACGTGGGTGGGTGCAGTGTTCTCGCTTTCCTCATATTATTTCCCATTCCCATTTCCATTTCCGTAAAACGGTTCCGGTTACAAGTTAGTAGCTAGTCTCTTCCAACACGTGTGATGCTGTAGTGTGCTCGAAAAATGCTAATTGTTAATTTGCGCAATTATTCAACAACGAATGGAAGTGAAAACTTAACATATTTTGGACAATTTAGGAAACTCAGTTTACAAGAGCAGATTATTGCTATACAGAAGGGACGGCCAACCCCAACACTACATGGTATTACATGTATGCATGTAGGCTAATTTGTAGCATGTTTCATTCAAGAAGGTGTCATTTCGTGCTGTTAACTTCTTTCCTCCTCTTAAGAAATATGCAGGAACAGCCACTGAATGAATGAATGAATGAATGAATGAATGAATGAATGAATGAATGAATGAATGAATGAATGAATGAATGAATGAATGAATGAATGAATGAATGAATGAATGAATGAATGAATGAATGAATGAATATAGTACAGCGGTGACCAAAACACGAACGGCAGTGATTACACGCGAGAGACAGTCTATGAAGTAAAGAGACGAGGGAGAAGTACTTGGCATGAAAACTACAACCAGTGGTGGTTCGTGCACTAACATTGAGTTCTTCATCAATCCGCTAATAAAAATCGCAAGCTATGCTGTATCGGTAATGTCACTACTGTATCAAGAGCCAATAATATATATATACATATATATATATACATATAAATTTTCTTGCATTTTCTTTTAAATATTCCTCATGAACACAATCAGAAAGCTCCTGAATTCTCTTCTGGATATTTAGTCGAGAAAGCGCATTTTTTCAAAATTAATTAACAACTTCCATTGGACAAATTATTCCAGCCACCTTGATCATTACGCATTTAAAAAATCTTCTCCGTTGAAAGGCTTAAGAGAACAAGCTATTTCGTTTGCCACTAGTTAGCTGGCTTGCTTACATTTTATTTACGTCATCTTTTTCTTCATGACGATGATTTATGGCCGATTTCAATTCTTGGAGTTCAATAGCTCGTTTCATTATTACACTAACACTTAATATTCAATCAGTTTCTCTATATTATTATTTGTATTATTATTATTATTATTATTATTATTATTATTATTATTATTATTATTATTATTATTAAATCAATAACTAGTAAAAAACTGATAATAGTTATCAAAAGATTAAAAAAATTAAAATGGAGATATAGCGTAGTCTAGTAATTATTTTATACTTCAAGGGAAGATGTAGGCCTATATATTCAGGCACGTACAGTATATAAAAGTTATGATAAAACTTGCGGATAATAATAATAATAATAATACCTATTATGCCTGTGTATTCAGCGTAATGCCCTGTAATGTCGCTTCTACGGGGTGGACCATTTAAGTTGATACTGTACAATATCTCCAAAACTAAGCGTTGTAGAAATAAATGTCTTCAATGAAAGTTGCTTGACATTATGGGGGAAAGTAAATGCCATTTGTCGTGTTTTATTTGGAGGACGTTGTGTTGGTTATTTTAGGGTCAATTTAATTTTTTTAAATGGGAACCTACATTTTTTATATTGTTTTCTCATTCCTCATAAAAAACTAAACAACTTTTTATGAAGCACTTTGCAATAATTGTTCTTACACCAACGTAAATAACAACAAAAATTATGAATGGCTCCTAGATTCCCCGTAAATGAGAATCATTTCCACTTTTTCTTGTTGAGAAAGTAGGTCCATTTCAACCCACAGACAACTGAGTACGCTTCAAACGTTAAGGCTCATTCACAATGAAATTAAACATAATATAAGCGTTAACTTAACATTACAGTAAACTCAAGAAGTCATACCATTATTCACGATGGGAACATAAACATAACAGCAAACATACTTGGTAACCATGGAAACATAACAACGACGCCATTTCCTCATATTCTGTCGTATACTTCAGCGCTCCACGATTGTGTTCTGTTTGCAAATCACGTAAGCATAAGCATGAAAGTTTGGAGTTTGCAAACTTTCATGTTAACATCTAACGGTAATGTTTATATCAATGCTTATGTGAATCATTGTGAATGATCCCATTTGGTAGCCTGGGCGCAAACTTCTGTGTTTATGTTACGGTTATGTTTAATTTTCATTGTGAATGGGCCTTTAAACGACTTGCATGGAACTGATGGTTGTTACTCGGTAATCGCTAATTGTAGGTACGTACCACCAGTGGATCCACCTGGACTCGAAGGGGACTGCAAGTACACTAACGACAGATACAAGAAACCGTCCTACCGTGGAAAGTAAACAAAACAATGGACACAATGTCTCATTGCCTCCTCGCCTACTGTGATGCTGGACTGTTTCGAATGGGTCCAACCATTCATTGCGCTCTTCGTACACAGCCATTCATAATTTTTGTTATTATTTACGTTGGTGTAAGAACAATCGCAAAGTACTTCATACAAAACTTGTTTAGTCTTTTTATGAGGAATGAGAAAACAACATAAAAAATGTAGGTTCCAATTAAAAAAATTAAATTGACCCTAAAATAACCATCACAACGTCCTCCAAATAAAACACGACAAATGACATTTACTTTCCCCCATAATATCAAGCAACTTTTATTCAATTACTAATTGAACCGTTGAGCAAAGCAACATATTACATTTTCTCCGACAGAACAGCAAATAAATTCCTCTTTCCATTCTCTACGAAACCTTCTGTTCTTCTCGTAGAGACAGAGGGTTTATAGAGTGGCATGGTATCGACACTGCTTACCTTCAGTACGTGAGCGAGACAGAGAGCAATGTACAGGAAACTCCCCTTGCCAATAAAAATGTTTTTGATTACACGATGTAATCACGATACCCAGTTTGGTCACCGCTGATATAGTATAGGCTAATATGTTTTTTTATGATATTAAATACTTCAATTTTAAATCAAGATTTTTTAAATGGTTAGTTACAGATGCATTTTTTCCTACTGGCGAGTTTTTTAATATGCAAATTAAAAATGTGTAGTATGTTGTTATGTAGTCTGTAAGTTTGTATATTTTACACTTTCTATTGCCTGTATAGAACTTAAAGACAATAAATATATTACATTACATTATATGCGTATTATAAGCTCGATTAAGTTGAAACAAAATTAGGGTATTTATATGAGTTTATATATATTATTTTAATGTACCGAAGTACATATGATGTTTCCATGCAGATATTCTGCGTCATCGTACGATGAAAGAGTAGTGGAACGGAGAAAAATATGATATGCGTAAATCACTTCGAGTGCTATTCATAGACATTTCGCTAATCCGCGCTACAAGCGTGCTAAACTAGCCCCGGCTATCGACTGGTTACTTGTACAAGATTCATAACATATCATATCGCTAACACTGGTTTATGAATACGAAAAACGTTAGTTCGCTGATCATCCACCGGAAGACCGCCCTAAGAATGTCTATGAATATGGCCCTTCGTGATTTAAGACGGCGCTTATTCCGTCGGATCCCGGTTAATCAGTACTCATAACGAGTGCACCTCCGCACATACGTGGGCATTAGTCCTACGTTCATAGACATCTATGACGTAGTGCAGAGGGCGGCCACTAGAGGGAACCCAAGAGGTGGAACTTAAACCGAGAGATGGCAATAAGATTTTTTCTTATATTATTAGGTATATTTCCATCACTTATTCTCTCTGAGTGCCCTGTTAATATAGTACTTGCTAAAGAGAGACAATTTTGAGTATCTTTACAAAAATTATGATCATGTCATTATAACGACAAAAGAACGACGTCTACAGTAACAGTTTGATTTTGGTCATAATGTTTACCTCTTTTATAGTCCGGATCAGCTTACTTAATACTGTAAGGGTGAAACCTAACCATTTTTTCCCCCCTATTACTGCATATACTAGTGAATTATAGCGATTTTCTTGATGTCAGGTTGAATTTTCTTTTACCAACTTTGTTTCGAATTTCGAATAATGACAAATACGACAACTGGCAGTTATTTTCCAACTGTTATGTTGACAGCAACAATTTTGGTTTGCAGTAAAGGAAACTGGTGAAATGGAAGTATAACTAAGCTTGTGAAATTTGAACGTAATTAATAATAAATTAGTAATACTGGTATTAATATTAATATGAATACATAATTCAGTTGTGTTGCGTTGTGATTTCAATTCAACACAATATTCAGATGAGCGTAATTAAATAAGATATAACTATCTTGTAGACCTACTTGGTATGAAACATACACGTGGCAATTTATAGATTTTTATTAAAATATCCAAGAGAGGAAATAACATGGTAGCAACTTAGGAGTATGTACTTAAAGTAGGGTATACATTTTAGAGTGATATTTTGTTTTCGAAATTCATACTAATAATTTAGCGTGATCAAACAAAATACAATTTTAGATTAGGTCTCGTAATCGTAAACTGTTTAGTCAAAGCAATGAATTTCATGTTGTCAGACAAAATACATTTTAATATTAGATCATACTAATCTACTAATTACTAACATAATGTGCCAGAGGATTAGGAGGAAAATGTGCTCTTTCACAAATTATTGAATTATTTGCAAAAAACCATCCAAAATTAAGATGAGATGTGGTAAATAAGACATTGTTATTGTTGATACTATAACAATAATAATAATAATAATAATAATATTAATAATAATAATAATCATCATCATCATCATCATGACAATCATAATACTCATAATCAGCATTAAATCATAAAAATCACACGGATTTGGCTTTCGGCTGAATAGAATATTCTCCGTTTCACAATGTTTGCATTAGCCTAATTTTAATGCTAGATTCCTCAGTCTGTGGGGTTTTGGTATGACTGTTACACTTTTGTTACGATATACTTATTGTGACCAATAAAAAGGTACGAAAAGATGAGTTTCAACCAATCAATTTTATCACTTCCGTAGTATATTTGTTTTTATCATTTCCCTAGCATTAGTTTCTTTGTTTGCCAACATTTCAAACTGCAAATTCTTTACAGTAGGCTACTATAAAACATGCTTTGCGATAGTCATTTATTTACGGCATAGATAGCTGAAAATGGTGGCTCCGTTCAAACGTTTTGGTGAAGTTAACATTAGTGAAATATAATTTTAGTAAGTCAATTAATACTTATTTTATTGTATTAGAGTAGTTTATTTCTTCTAATCTTTATACACTTTCTTCTAATCGGGTAATAGTCAATTAAGTTTGATTCTCTGTAGATAAATCAAAAGCTCTAGTGATATCACTGTTCATAAAATAGATAATTTTTCTTTTGTTCTGTAGTTTCATTTATTAAGTGCGATCCGCCCTAGCCCTAATATCAGTAAATGCGCAGATCATTTTTTTATTATTATTAATATTATTATTATTATTATATCTATAAAATTTATATTATTTAACACATTTTCTATTGACTTCTTTCTTTTGCAGTAAGGTGAAGTAGGGTTCGGAAGTTGATGATCTAAAATTCACTGAAAATTACATATAAAATAACCTTAAATTTCTGAATATATAACATTAAAATTAAAGAAAGACCTTGATTTTAAAGTATAATACAAAAAAATATATAATAGTATACTTCCATCTGTGGAAAATGCATTGGCACCAAACTCAGTCACTAACAGTCGCAAAAAACTTTGTCTGCTTTATTTTACTTTCGGCATTTTTACGTCTTCACTTGTGCGATACAATAGGCTGACTGCGGGCACTGCAACTGCAATTGCAATATTTGTTCTATTGCGTTGATTGGGGGGAAGCACGTAACACACGTGATCAGGAGTCAAGGTTGAAACCATAAGGAAAATTCTTTTAAGACGCAATCGAATTGCGTAAGCAATCTGCAGTAGGTTCTTGAAGATAGACTACGGCTACACTGTGAAAAAAATTGTCCGTTCATAAGCAGAAAGGGGCAAAAATGCAAAAAAAAGTAGAAAATTTCCTAAAAATTGGTCAATAGACAATAGAAGACTGAAGAATGCAAAAAATAAAAAAATAAAAAATGTAGGTTATATTAGTTCGTGTTGAAGTGAAACGAGTTCGTATTTCATCTTGCATTGTCTGTGATGTCTCAGAAAAAAGATGATGTTTCATCCACTTCCGAGCCCTAATAATAAGCCAATTGTTGGAGTATTTAATTTTTCCTCCGTATAAATACTGTGTTGTAGAATACCCAGCCTAATAGTAATAATAATAATAATAATAATAATAATAATAATAATAATAGCTATTGCATAAATTATCTTATAGCATTATTAATTTTATCACCAATATTATTAAATTTGTAATAAAATCCTAACAAAATTCAAACTGGAAACATGGTCTCTTACTCTTCCTATAACAACTTTATTTCTTCTCATTTGTGATGTATATGTATTTAATTCCAAGTGCTTTTATTTTGTGGGAAAATTAACATTATACCAGACAGCAAAAGTCATAACTAGATATCGGATGTTTAGGAAAATGCCTATTTTATTTCAATGTTCATATTTAAAGGCTTTTAGTAAATGTGCACGAATCCTGAGAAATGAAGGATTCTGATGAAGTTTGATCTTGCCTTTTTTTTTTTTTTTTTGCCTTTTTTTTGCTTTAATATGTACCTTTTTTCCCTTTTTGCTTTTATATGCACTTTTTTCCTTTTTTCTTTATATGACTACTCACTCAACAATACTGCATTTATTTCTGCGTTCTAAACTAAGGATATTGCAGTTCTTATAGTAGCCATAGATATGGGACACCCTGTTGCAATGAGTCATTGTTGTTTTGCTTACTCCGGAATCGACCTTGTCCTTCTGACTCCAGCACTGTGTTGAGAACACGAAGTACGCAGTCAGTCTAGGATTGTCTTTGTGAGGGTACTGTTGTATGGTGAAAAATGCCAAAGTTGAAAACATCCAAAGCTTCTTTATATCGTCAGTAGGTAGCAGAATTTCGTGCTTTCGCTAGTAATGGAACGATTATCATCATTATTATTATCATTATTATTATTATTATTATTATTATTATTATTATTATTATTATTATTATTATTATTATGTAGCCAGGATGGTACTGTTTAAGTATGCTCCAGTCACATCAGTATACGTTGAGAGATGTTTTTCAGCTTATGAACTGATTTTGTTCCATAAACTTGACAGAAGTTTGTGTGTTAATCTTGAAAAGTTGCTTGTTGTTTATTGTAACTCAAATTATGGACGTGAAGTTGTGGATTCATAATTACAAGTGAAACAAGTCCATAGAACAGAGAAACTACTTTTCCAGTGCACTTTGTTAAGTTACTTGTGTTCTTATGGATGTTTACTTTATGAATTATGGGTGATTCAATATAATTTCAATGGCTTTTAGTACCCTAATTTTGTTGTTTTTAGAGTCTTTTTAGGCGCCTAAAATACCATTTTAGTGCCTTAACTTCCGATGTCTAGTCATAACAGAAATAAATTTAAAGGTTGTACAATATAGGCTTACAGTGTATACATTTCACCTTTCCATGCTCTCATGTGGTCAGCTGTGCTGTGCACTGCTGATTTTGTCTTTACGACCTCGAGGAGACAAATATAAAATATATGCACTATAGACAATATAGAAATCGCTCATTAAATTACTGTACGTTTTGATTGTCACTCTTACGGATAAACATATCTAGATACGTTCATAAAGAAGTCAGAAGATACTCGTACTAAAAATACGAGTATTTTAACTTAAACAGGTCTCGGGATTTAAACAGAAAAAGCTTATAATATTGATGAAAGTGTTGGTGGTGATGGTGGTGGTGGTGATGATGATGATGATGATGATGATGATGTTGTTCCCACACATTTTTCCGATTCTGCATTCCCGAATGAACGTTTTCCCGAAGCTACCTTTTCCCGAATGCTACTGTCCCGAAGCCATGTTCCCGAAGCCATGGTCCCGAATTTCATTTACTATTCAGTTTCCCGAATATATTATGCCAGAAATTCCCGAACATTTGATTACTTTGATGTCACTTACATCAGTGGCACAATGACGAGCTCGTGGCAGAAGGCGACCTGTACTTCCTCGATATGATACGACATTGTGGAACCAGTACAATTCCACATTAAATAATGAACACCGAACAAATAATCTGTTGTAAAGCTTCCACAGTAGTCTGAAAGTGGTGTTTGGGAGACACCATCCAAGCTTCTACTCTCGCACGAGAACCATGATTGCGGAATTCACATTGGGTAGACGCGTGAGGACACAACCTAAAAGAGAGTGGCTACAGCTTAAAACACGAATACGAATTATTCTGCAGGATTATCACACCTATGCAGCCGATAACAGACACCTGGATTACCTGAGGACACTTGGACATTATTTCGCTTTGTAAAGAGAAAGTGTAATTAATTATAGTTATACCATAATTATATTAAATATATTTGTGTTGTAATATCCTACACATGACTGTATCGGGAAAAAGGAAATCAAAGAAATCTGAAATGTAAATTCGGGAATTTTGTATTCTGGAAAATGGAAATCAAAGAAATCGAGAAAATGTCTGTCGGAAATGTGGATTCGGGAGTTTTGTATTCGAGAAAAATGCTATTCGGGAAAATGGATGTTCCTGAATGCGAATTCGGGAAAATGTCCTGGAATCTGATGATGATTATGATGATGATGATGATGATGATGACGACGACGACGACGACGACGACGATGATGATGAATAAGCTACAAAATTCTTCAATTCTCTCTACTGAGAGTGACCCGGCTTGCAGAGTTTCTCTGAAATTCTTAGCACATCGCTCCATGTTTGAACGTACAGAAGCATCGCTCTGTATATACAACAATAGACAACAGTCTTATGCTATTACCGTAGTTGAAAACAAGGCATACAATGGCCGACCCAATACCGCTCTGGCTAGAGAACTTTGAGCATTCTACAAGACGCATATAGTACAAACACTCTCCACCAACACCCTCCCCCTTCCACCCCAACCCCTGCTCTAAACTGTGGGCGTAACTTAATGAGTTTTGTTTGTGTTCCTACGAGACGACAGCCTCTTTACTTACAACACTGGGACCCGCCCAGCATCCCCGTTAATCGAGAGCCGAGCGACAGAACGGGAACTTGGGAGAGAGTTGTGATAGAAGCGGAGCAATTTCCATCCTTTGCTGTTTTGAATGCCTTTTCATACGACACATACAAATAGGGAAATTGTCAGGTAATCCATAGTTTGTTTCCCTTCCCTCCATTTTGATCAAGGGTTTAATCAAAGAGATTAAGTCTGAAACTATTGTTATTTCACTTAATAGGGCACAAAAGCAGTAACGCTAATGAATTATCAATTACATTAGAAAAACAAACAGAACAGTAGTTTAATCTCGAATAAAGACAAGAATTAACACTTACTGTGTCTCCTATCTCCTATATAATGGGGAAGGATTTCTTTAGAATTTAACATTGATATATTTACTCGTATATAACGCTTCAGCTGCAACTGTCGGGTAAAAACTGCAATAACACAATTCTAAAAATGCGACAGGATCAATTTGTTTAAAATGATTCCTAATAATAACAACATAGTCTACGAATAACAGGCCTAAAAACAACAAGAGCCTGTTAATCGGTGCATGTCAAAATCTCTCCTCAAACTGGAAGCACAGATCTCCAAATGACATGGATAAATAACTTGATATTTATTTTACTAAAACAACTATTTCAAAATGGCTATCTAAAAAATGTTGAATGCAATACGTGCGGAAAATGAGCATTACGCATTAGACGTGTCATCCACTGAAAATTAATCTTCACCTCTCGTGCATAAAACACATTTTACAACTCGTTACATAAATAGCAAAATTTATGCAGATGCAGCCAAACATGACCTCAATGAAATCGAAGGAAAATAGTAGACAGCAGCTGGGGGCCATTCTGAAGAGAGTGAAGGAACTAAGAACCAAATCGAGGTTGTCGAAAAGTAGAGTGATGGAGGTAGGAGATGGAACAGGAAACAATGAGGAAGGAAGAGGGAAAAAAATCAGTATGTCTTAAGGAAATGGTGTGGAGGGAAAATAAATAGAGAGAAAAGAAAATTAAGACCTAAAATAAAGTTGAAATATGATAAAGTCAGCAGTGAGGTGTAGAAGTGCTAATAGATAGAGATGTGAATAGAGGGGAAATGTGCCATAGAGGAGGGATACGGAGTTATAAGTTAATATTTTGGTGTAGTAATGGGAGAGGAGTAAGGTTAATTAAAGAAATGGTGACGGACGAGAAAAGACAGAGTGGAATAAATGTAATAATAAATTAAAACAATTAATTACCTAATGACCTGAACGAGAGGCGTTGTAAAATGGAAAGACGGCACTGTATATTAATTGTGCTGAAATATGAGCTAACATCTTTAATGGTAGTATCAGTGTTACGGCATTTCATGTCTTTTGTTGGTCACACGTTATGACTGCTTCACCAAAAAGGTATTGCTTAATGACAAATATATTCATTCATTTATTCATTCAAATAGCAATTTTCCCAATATTTTTTTTTGTTATTAAAATCTGCACTTACCTCTGTAACATCATTTAAAAATATATTATTGCTGATTAATTTTTTCCACTTTCAAATCATGAACCCTTGCTGAAGAACAATGAAGTAAAATTTGAAGAACTATGTAGGTTACAATAGGTACATGTAATTTATTGCTGCCAGGTTTGAACTTCAAATACTGTCAACAAAGTATTTCATGATGGTGCAACTGAGTAAATTAAATTTAATTCTTACTTCTTTTGTTTCCGCCTGTTGTATTACAGTCGACATGGTTTACGAGTATGCACTGCATTCTTGTGTATGCATGGTTATGTGTAGATGTTTTAAATTAAAGCACTCCTCATTATGTGACAAAAGAAGAAGGTTAAATTAAAGATGGCAGCTCAGATACCAGCTTTATTGCCTTCAAGAATGTATCACAGACATAACCAGCGACCAACTAAAGACAAGAAATGCCGTAATAATGATAAAATCATTAAAGATGGTAGCTCAGATTTCAGCACTATTGTGCTCCAGAATGTATCGCAGTCATAACCAGCGACCGACTAAACACAAGAAATGCCGTAACACTGATAGAATCATTAAAGAGGGTAACTCATATTTAAGCATTATTGTGTTCCAGAATGTATCGCAGTCATAACTTGTGACCAACCATATACATGAAATGTCGTAACACTGATAGAATCATCAAACATGACGTTAGGTCAGGTTTCAGCATTTTAACTTCCACAATGTATCGCAGACACAATGTGTGACCAAACAAATCAGAGAAATGTCGTAATACTGATAAAATCATTAAAGACGTTAGCTCATATTTCAGCACTATTGTCTTCCAAACTGTATCCCAGACATATCGTGTGACCAACTAAAGGATAGAAATGCCGTAACATTGATAAAATCATTAAAGGCAGCAGCTTAGAGTTCAGCACTATTATCTTCCAGAACGTATCGCAGACATAACGTGTAACCAAAACCAACCAAAGAAATGAATTGCCATAACACTGTTAAAATCATTAAAGGAGGTAGCTTAGATTTCAGCACTATTATATTCCAAAATGTATCGCAGACATATCGTGTGACCAACCAAAGGAAAGAAATGCCGTAACACTGATAAAATCATTAAAGGCGGTAGCTTAGATTTAAGCACTACTGTCTTCCAGAATGTATCGCAGACATAATGTGTAACCAACGAAAGAAAAGAATTGCCGTAACATTGTTAAAATCATTAAAGACGGTAGATTAGATTTCAGCACTATTATCTTCCAGAATGTATTGCAGATATAACTTATAACCAAAAAAAAAAAAAAAAAAAAAAAAAAAAAAAAAAAAAAAAAAAAAATTGCCGTAACACTGATAAAATCATTAAAGGCGGGATCTTAGATTTGAGCACTATTATCTTCCAGAATGTATCGCAGACATAACGTGTAACCAACCAAAGAAATGAATTGTCATAACACTGTTAAAATCGTTAAAGGCGGTAGCTTAGATTTCAGCACTATTATCTTCCAGAATGTATCGCAGACATAACGTGTAACCAACCAAAGAAATGAATTGTCATAACACTGTTAAAATCGTTAAAGGCGGTAGCTTAGATTTCAGCACTATTATCTTCCAGAATGTATCGCAGACATAACGTGTAAAAAACCAAAGAAATGAATTGCCATAACACTGTTAAAATCATTAAAGGCGGTAGCATAGAATTCAGCACTATTATCTTCCAGAATGTGTCACAGACATTACGTGTGACCAACTAAAGAAAAGAAATGCCGTAACACTGATAAAATCATTAAAGATGGTAGCTCAGATTTTAGCACTATTGCCTTTCAAGATGTAGCCTATTACAGACGTAAACAGTGACAGTAAATGCCGTAATACTGATGAAATCACATAATATATAGATTGACAAATCGAACTGAAACCCTGACCGAGTTACTACGTGAGCGCTGGCTGTCTTGGGGAGGAGCAAGTGAGAAAGCACGGGGGGAAGGGAGAGAGCACTATGCACTATGTACTTGCAGGTCCACTCACAGTTTGTCAAACCTGCTAACAAAAGCATTAAAAGGTTGACTAGTTTCCTGCAATGCTAGCATAATGGAACCTTCCTAGCCGACAGTCGAGGCAAAAATGAAGAATCCGTTATTGTGGTAATACTGGAGAGTGGTTCTTCTATTGGTCGCGATGCCCACACACACCCTCTCAGATATTTACGTGGTGATTGGTGACTGAATGACGAGGAGCGAGGGAGAGAGAAGAAAGAAAGAGAGAGATTCCAGAAGTTGGCGTGTTTTACGGGGTTTCACTTGAAGTTGTCAAACTATAATTAATTTCATTGCATTTTACGACAAATTATACAATTATAAACCATAATATTGACATAAAAATTGAATGAGAATAAAATTTATAAATTATTTACGATTACGAATAATCTATTTCTTTTGCTTGTAATTAGTGCTTATATCAAAGACGTTATATAGCTAGACTCACAAGGAGCGCTGATGTTCTGTCCAAAATTGAAACCGGTCTGCGCATGTTTACGCCGCCATGTTACTAGTAGAAACAGTGGCGGTAAACACGATAGTGTCATGCTTGTGCTTTGTTCTGGCTTGGGTGTTTTTTTTTTTTTTTTTTTTTTTGTGAACCCTATGAAAGTGATGTAGATTGATGTCTTAATAGTATGAATTTTTATGAAGGTCTATAGTAATATCTTGCATTTTAATGGATCAATTTGTAAGTCATCATCAGACAGCATTTACCTAAAACTATCCTTTCAAGAATCAAGAGGTATGTTGTTGTCTTTTCAAATTAGGTTGAAGTGCTTATTTAAAATTATTTTAGATTTGTGAGTTGTCTATGTTGTCATTTCAACAGCAATTTTTGTTGTTTAATTTTGGATATTCCTAGTGTATTATTTTTCGCTGGGGGTTATAAATGTATATAGTTAACCTATAAATAACCCTTTTATATTTTGCCGGATATATATCTTATTAAAAAAAAAGGCATGCAACTGACTCAGCAGATAGGTTTAGGCCTTTCTTAACTTTCTTTATTTGAAGATGGCGCAAATATGTAGGGGCTACTTAGGCCTACGAAATATTGCAAGTTGATACGCGTAGTCACCAACAAATTTCGCATTTTTTCTATTTATATCTAACTCGAAGTTCGAGTACATGTTAGATATGTGCGTGTAAAGTATAGCAGTGGAGAGGTGGAGCTGTTTCCTGCCAATTACAACACACAGCCTTGTTAGCAGGAGAAGAGTCGATACTAAGGAGCTAAATGACAGCTGTGAGCAATATGGGATGGAGATAAATACAAATAAGGCGAAGACCATGGTTATCGGAAGAAAATATTATTAGGCCTATTAAATTATTATTGCTTTTATTATTACTATTACTATTATTATTATTATTATTATTATTATTATTATTATTATTATTATTATTATAAATGACCTTTTAGATCTGTTTTGGTCTTTTGAATTTTGCATAGTTAAAATTATTTAAGCTATCTTTTCCTTAACTCTGATTGGTTGTCCGCTTCAGATTGCGGCTTTGATTTGTTTGCAGCTCGTTCTTCTTATTCGTTATTTTGTTGCGTAACTTAAAATGATTAGATTATTACAGTTATCTTCATTCATTTACTTATCTGTAATTGCGTATCCTGAAATATTGCTAAAATAAAATTAATTTATATTAACAAAATTGTACTACTTTTGGCTTTTCCTCTTGTTTCTTTTTTGTATGTTTAAATAATGTCTAAAATTTGGATATGTTAAATAAAAACTTATGGCACTGCTGTAACTGTAAAATTCTCTATTTTTGTCCTGTAAGAGTCTTTTGTTTCATAATTCAATCAATGAATAGTAAATAAATTTAATCAATTGCTAATTAAACTAAGAATAGATGTTTACGTTCGTTAAATTCATTATGCGTAATGATATTTTATATTTCGTCCTCGTTGTTGGTGGGCTCTCCGTTGGATCCAATGATTTCGCACTCAAACTCTGCCGAAAGGGATGTATTTTGAATTTATAATAGGCCTATAACTTTAGCTTGACATCTTCCATTAGGGAAATTTTGGTATGGTAGATTTACGATACGTAATAGTGCTCTAATAAAACATGTCATCCAAGTTGAATTACGACGTTGAATAATCTCTGCAGTTGAATTCGTCAAATAATATAGGCCTATTATTACTGTTTCTGTTACATTACCGTTAATCCACCCTTTCCTGTCGAAGAATCAGCACTTCACTTCACTTGTAATATACGGAGAGAAGGTATTGTTTTACTTATGACACTGGAAGCTGCGAAAGAAGTCACATGCTGATATGTTCATGCCTTGTCTGTGCAGTGCTGCCGGACACGACGGGGTCTACGGGTGCCGGCACAGGAGTCCCAGGTACGGACCTGGACCAGCACCTCGGGGCTCTTGTCACTCCGCACGGTACCAACAGTCACCACCAGACCGGGGCTACGAACAACACCACGCACCACGCCAACGCCCACACGCAACACCAGGAGCGGGGAGGCTCTTCGGGGTCCTCCAACACTACGGCAGGAGGTGGTCTGCTCGTGCCGCGATATCCCGGCGTAGGAGCTTCGTCCGTGACGGTCTCCACGACGGACTTCGGCCTCGGAGGTCCGCGGTCCTTATCGGACTCGTCCGCCGGGGAAAGCCCAGTGGGCAGCGAGGAGATTCTTCCCAGCGTTGGTGTCGGCGGAAACTCGCTCGTGGGCCACCACCTGGGATCTGGAAGTGGCAGCACCGGCACGGGTGGCGTGGCGGGCACCAACGGCACCAGCTTCTCTTCGCTCATGACCGGGCACCACCACAATCAGCAAGGCTACGGAGGCGGCTCCACGAATGCGGCGGCAGCCGGGCTGTATCTCAGCACGCCGGTGTTGCCTGCGTCCCTGCTGTATTCCCAGCTGTACAGCGCTGCCAGCAGCCATCAGAACCACCAGTTCCACCACCTGCACCACCACCATCACCACCACGCGGCCACTGCGAGCAGTCAGGACCTCATGGACCACACGAACACTGCGTCGAGCCTCGGACAGCGCTCCTCTGTGCAGCAAGTGAGCGAACTTTTGCTTGGCGGTGGCGGCGCCACGACGGGGTCCTGTGTGGCCGCGGTGACGTCGACGGCGGGTGCGGTGGTGCAGGGAGCGCGTGGCACGTCGGGGCTGTCGGACGACGAGCAGCAGACGGCGGCGCAGCAGGTGGTGGTGGGCGCCCAGCAGCAGCAGAGGTCCCACACGACGGCCGACAGCACGGCGGTGTGGAGGCCATACTAGCCCGAGAGCTGCGCCGCGGACGCGCTTTTCGACCCGCTGGTGGATAGTTTCTAGGTCCCGTCCGAATCGAACTACTCCCCGAATCTTTAAATCCTTCTATATATTTTGTCACGATATGACGCAAAGGCTTCACAAGTCTGGACAGGTATTCAAACTCAAAAACTACGATCTGTGTTGTCGAACGTGAGTTATCGGTGTGTTTTTTCGCATGAAATGTTTATTTGTAAGATATGGGAATGTTTTTCAAAATCACGACTTTAAGGGAAAGTTTTAAATATGTCACCATAAGAATTCTGATAGACTTTGGTCCAATAACTGTGGCTGCAAGATTAACACTTCTGAAAGGGTTTCCAATCGGACCATTAAATACATTCTCCACACGAGAAGTGAGGTAACTTTATTAAACCAACTGCTTTCACCTGAAGGCAGGCTGTGGAGAGCAGGAGGAATTTTGTCAACATCAAAGCATCTGTGAAGGATTGGGGGTGTTCCACAACATTGCTTGAAGTTCGTCACATTCGGTGAACATCCTTTTAACCATACCATCTTTCAAAAGATAGCTATACTTCCGAAACTTTAAGCTTAACATAATGAGATTATAAAGTTAATAATAGTATATGACGAAGACCACGTTGCAAAGGAAATAAATGAAGTGCATACATGAAATAACGCTTCATATCACGGAGACGTTTGAGAAGTAGTGCGGAACCTTCCACCAATTCCATTAAAAATTTGGGAAGATTAAATGGTTCATGTGCACTGAGAGTTTTCTAGACAGTGGTACATTACAAATACAAGTGATAATTCATTGCAGCATTAAGAATGCTGTAAAAGATAGCTGAGTGTGAAGCCCAAGATTATGAAAATATTTACGTCTTATTTTACACTTACTCTAATGCAATATAAATCCATGTCATTTTAGTCTACCTACATACCAGAAGGTCGCGAATTTTTTATGAGAAAGAATTAAAATAGAAATTCTACCTAACTCTACTGATTTTCTTGAGCTCCGATACTAAATGATATGCTTTCATCTTATACAGAGTTTAAGGAAGTATGTCTTTATTTCCAAGGCATGGGAGTTTATTCCTGTTTTGAAGAACTGTATAACAAATAATGAAAATTTCTACGAAGATAATGATTTAAAATTTTTCATAGAATACTTGTGTTTAACGTTAGCAAAGTATTCTTTCCTCTTTATTAATTCATATTGACCCAGAAATATCTATAAATAATAACAGTTTCTGGACGATTTCTTTCATAATTTTGGGATTGGAATGAAAATATGTTCACCAAACTATATCTAGAAAAAGAAAGTCATATCTGTATGACAAGGAATAGATTATTGTCACATGAAGCTTCTATCATGCCAAATAATATATGCTACCTGACTGTGCCATTTATGCCCCAGTCTGACGAAACGAAAATGTGAAGAAATGTGGACACGATTGAACCTTCAGGACAGTTACACGTAACCATAACAGAGTCTGGACAGTGAAAAATCGCTGATGATCCTATTTGCAGAGAAAAATCTCCTTATTTGTTGTATCATTGACTTCTTCACTTACAACGGACAGTAACTAGTCAAGTTAATGGAGTCATAATTAGGAATATTATAAAACTCAAAGTAGCTGATCGACCAAACGTTTTTCAAAAAATTGAACACATGCCCCTCCACTGTTTGATTATTAAACTGTTATTAATAATTATTGCTTATTTTTATTCAGTGTTACAATCATTTATCACATTTATTTGAAGATTGTAAGGAAAATATACAGTAACCCGGCTCCGATACTTTGGACTGTGACTCAAAATACAAAAACAAACGAAGTGGATTTACTAAAATTGATGTAAATTAAAAAGAAAACATACGATACATCAGTGGCTTGAATTTATGGTACGTTGGCTTTTTTCTCCAGAGATAAGGTATAAATTTTTGCGAATCCGACTAATCTGTGATGAACAAACTCATTTTTCGATTTTCTCGGGCTACTCACCAATTTTCCATAACCATTTCTTTATCTCCACGTATGAAAATGTACCTTGTATTTTGATTCAGAACTGAATTAGAACTTAATCTCTGACACATAGTAGGAACATAATATTTTTTCCTTGCTACATAAGATAAAAATAAATTAAATGAGCCCGAAATGATTATTCTATAAATGTCAGAAAGAGTTAAGAATTTCTTTAAACTACCAATTAAAATGTCTTACCACTATTAAATGACAGAAACCAATATTTCTTACTCGTCTTACAATAAAATACGTATTCTTATTGCTACGTGTAGCCTACCGTATCCAACTAACCAACGATTAAAATTGCCACCTAACCCCTGGTTAACATTTTTACAATGCATCGACCTAGGTTAGGACTTAAACAGAATATTAACCACAGTAACCTCTAACCGACCATATTCGTGCGGTTAAAGGAGATAACCCATGATCAGTGTGTCTAGTAAAACAAAATGGCGGCCAGATCCACAGTTGATTATTTCGAAGTCGATTATTATTGTACTTGGTTTACTTGGAAAGGGATGACGATGAGCTTGAAGTTTCATTGATTGAAAGAGAATTCTTACGAGGAATTAGGTGACAGAAAATTTCAGGAGGGATTTTATTTATCAAAATCTTCCACGTCATTTCTGCTGCAACAAAGGGATCACTTGTAATAATCCTATTTCTCCTATGAATCGGCTGCTTATATTATATTTTCAGTATTTTAAGAAGAAACATTCGAATATCTCTTTTCCTACGTCGTAGGCCGAACAACAAGAGATTATGGATGGATCTTAGGGTATTGCACAGTTCCTGGAGTCCTGGATTGTACACACATTCGCGCTAATCTTCTTCATTATTTTCGTTTATGGATATTCCAACTTTTTTTTTTAATATAACATATTAGGATTCCTCAAATTTAAATCTAGTAATGAAGTGTGTCAATACTTTAGACTTACATTGCGATATAATCATTTTCCATTTAGTACGATTTTAACCTAACAGCACTAAAAAACAAATAAATGCAACCAGCCAAGATAACCGCGCCCAGATACAAACAAACGCAACGCGAAAATATAGGATATGTTCGTTTCGATATAAAACGGAATAAGTTCAGTCGTTTTTAGACGTTGACTATAGGTCTATTATCTTTGTGGCAGCATGAATGCTTTCCTTTAGCGACTTTGTAGAAACAGTGTACCATCACAGACTTTACCCTGGTTAAATCAGATGTTTGTTAACCATGTAAGTAACCGGTGATTATGAATGATGCACAAAAATTGCATTTTAAACACGGTTATTTTTTAATCCTGGTTTCGTAATCCATGGTTTCTAAATTTTTAACCGAGATTGATGCACTTCGTCATTAGAGTTTGAGTTTGTAATCACAAACTACCACTAGTCTTGTATCATATCAAGACTACCTTAAGAACCAAGCGACCACATCTTTGTATTCGTTGTGAACCATGTTTTATGTTCATCCTTTCTGGATGATATTTTTGTAGTATTTCTCAGTAACCCCACTGCAGATGCCTTTCAGAATATAATCATGAAAGTATGAGAAATGAAATAGTTTGAATGCCGAGTGATTTGTATTTGAATTTATAAAAAAAAAACAATTTGTACAGTTAATTAATATCATTTGAGCTAATTAGCTATTAGTAGTTTCATATATCAATTTCAATTTTATTAAATGAAAATTTGAAATAATTTTAGCGATATTATTATAATGTCACCAAAAATGTTTAAGATTGTTACCATTTTATGGTTTTCTTTAAATGTCATGATAAATTGCTCATACGTTTTCTCTTCAGTTCTGCACAAATCACATTGTTTTCTTTCCGGGTTTACATCTAGCTTAAATATTTGTTCGCTATCGATTTAATTCCCAACGTTATTTTAGGTGAAGACCCGATATAGATCTCACCTAATATCATGAAAATCTTATCATGCATATATTTAGTATTCAGTATCTTGCTAAAATTATTCCAAATTTGAACTTACGGAAACTCCAAATCAATAATAATCATCATCCAGGCAAACTTTTCACCTAGCCATCCGCTGTGATCTCAGGAGATTCGTGTCATATCTTCAAAGGTCTTTCTAGTGATCTCCTTCGAATTGGTCGGTAATTAAGGACTTGTTTTGGCCATCTGGAGTCAGCCGTTGTGTCAGTGTGGTTCCTCCATGTTTTCTATATTCTTCTATAAAATTGTGTGTTAGGTTCACTCTTAATTCTGCTGAAATAAATTCATTTCATTTCGTGCGTGTAATCTGCAGTTTTGCTGTTGAATTATATCACTGCCTACTTTTTGTCTTTGATCTTGTTTTCTGATGGCACAGGCCTCACTATCATATTAGTCTTGCTAGGGTATTTTGTGTACTATGAATCTCGTGTGTTGCTGGACCAATGACAGTTTAAAAGCAGAATTAATGTTGTTAGTAATTTCAATAGAATATTTAATTTTGATAAAAATAAAGAGTCCGGTAAGATAAAGTCAATCACAAACAATGACACATAAGGATAGTTATTCACTGTTGTAAGCCTTGTAACTGATAAGGCATTGAAATTTGTACTTTCTTTTCAAAACTCTATGATATGAAAATTTTCTTAGTAATAATATAAAAACGTTACAACACTATGGCAGCTGTTCCTAATAAACATAACATGTATTACAATTTCCAGTTAAGTGTAGTTGCTCAAAACTAGATCAATAAAATTATCCATGTCAGAAGATCCTACCGCCAAAAATATATACTATCCATAAACTTAATGCAATAAATTTTATACAGTCACTAAAATAAACCTAACCTAACGTAACGTAACCTAACCTTATCTAGCCTAAAATTACTAATTAAAGTGACTCAAAGCTAACCAAACCTAACTACATGTGTTTTTAAATTATACATTAAAATAGATGTAACTTTATTGTAGATTTATTTCTTTATTTTTGTGACCATTGAACTATTTGGTTATAAATATGTTTAAAAATTGAGGAACAGAAAGTTACAAAAATAGTAAATAATAACAATAAAATTTGAGTGCAGGTGAAAATGCTTGAACATGCTCTACTGATGAATTCTGCGATGGACATTCATTTATGCGTGCAGTCGTTTGTGGTCGATACAAATGTACCGTCACCAAAATAAATAGAGTAAATCAGTAATATAGCAAAATACTCATATGTTGTGTAAAGTTACACCCCACGTTAAAACAGAAACGAAAATTTCAATCCAGATGCATAATTCGTACAGCGGTTTGATTACACTATAAAATTAGCATCTGCTATCCGACTAAATTGTTACCATACCCTTTGATCTAATATTGGAATATTTATTCTTCATCTTGAGTAAAAAATCGTAATTTCATTCTTGTTTATACATGGAACTGTTCTTGTTGGTCTAATAATTATTCTTTTTTTATTTTTGAATCCAACTGTCCCGGATTCAAATCCGATCAAAAGAAATTATTTTTCTAACGAAAAAATATATATTCTGGGAGGAAAGTAAAAACAATTACAATTTGTGGCAAACATAAGTATCGATAGGTTAGTATTAAAAGTAAAATACTCTGTGGTACTTTTAATGTCCATCTAAAGTTACCAATTAGAGAAGAAGATGTGTTAGCCGGCTAACATATTGTGGTAGTATTTGTAGTATCTGGTGAAAACAATGTGGAGACTTCTCATAGATTATTAGAAAAAAATCTTAGTTAACATTACTTGAGGAACTTAAAATAAACTAACTACACCTTTACTTGAAATTCAATATTATTCTAAATATTACGTTAAGTTGCCTGATGTTATTTGAATGGCTCAGAGCCATAGTGGGCCAAGCGCCATATACATTAAAACAGAGAGAACAAGGGTTAAAATTAAATGAGTACCATAATTTAATGAAACATAGGCTATAGCAAGTAATATAAAGTATGCACATTAAAACTAAGTTATGTCAGTCTTCATTAAACTATTGTGTTCACTTAACTTTAACCCTTGCTTTCTCCGTTTTTAATAAATGGCGCTTGGCCCACTACGGCTCTTAAACTTTCATTTACATAGCCTACCTACATATTATAGTTTAATTACAATGAATTTATTTAGATATTATATTAATTGTATTAAACAGCCAACGAATTGGAAAAGATGGTTATAAATTCGTAACTCACCTTTTCGTCTTAGTATCTACTTCGATTGTTCTCGACTTACCACATTTCATAGTCTGTGACGTCACAGTTGTCCTGGTATCCTTGGCCAAAATGTCGGTTATGAAAGTGTGTGCTCATTTGTTTAACCAATCAGAAATCCAACGGTTATCTTGTGTTTGTTCGATCCTGCATGTAAACAAGATGACTGTGTAACGGTGTGAAAGCCTGTTCTTTCTAGAGGAAGAAGAATTTCTCTGTCAAAAATTCACATAAGGGTACATTTTATATTTTTATGTTTCAGTAGTGATCAAAATTTGTACCAATTTACACCTGTTACCATAGCAACAATTGACACGTTTAAATTTTAATCATGGATAATGGGTCTTTCGTTGACGTTTTATTGTAATATGTTTATCCTCGAGATGAACGCCTAAATTTGGAATGTATTGTTATATTAGCGAGGTTAAGTTTGTATTAATTGTTACATTTTGTTATTTATACTATTGTCTACAACTTTTAAACACCTATATTTGACTTACTGTGTATTATCAGGTTGTGTTTTAATTGGATTGTTAATGAGTATATACATATATCTTGCTGTTCATTTCTTGTCAACAATAACTCTCATACCGAATCGTTTGCTTCCTTGTTTCAGCTCCAAAGCTTTCCAATACATGTCACTCCATGCAGTCGTATCTCTCTCCCTATTGAATATATATTTTCAAAATATAGAAACTGTCTCAGGAACATTTATAATTTGTTAATGGAATCATTTGTTTCGTAACATTTTGTGGAAGGAAAAGCAAGCTTGAGTACAAAAGTTTTAACATGGATTTCTTCTTTGAGGAAGTAAAGATTCATGTCCCATTGAGTATGCTTTAGGTATCCAAAGTTGCACAAAAGGCCAAAGTCCGACATATTTAAGGGGGGAGGTACATCATTGATCTACAAAAAATAGTAAAATTTATTTTTTTTATATATCTCAGCTATACTATAAAAGCTACATGAAGAAAAAAAAAATTTCCTACTTAATATACATAAAATACACTTCATAAAACACTATTCAGAATATTAAAATATCTAATAATTACCTATAAAAATAAAATCAAATTTGCATAATTTTTTTACAACCATAAAGCATTTATATAATAAAATCTACAATTTAGAAAATACTGTATCTGCATGACTCTTTTGCGTAACAATTCTAATGACCTATATCAACAACATAGTCTAGGATCTTCCATCTATTCTTTCAGGAAATATTAATATTAATCAAATATTTTAGAAAAGTTAATATTGAAGGTAACGATTAAGGAAAAAAATATTTTTTGAAGAAATGGTAGACTATGTTGCTGATGTAGGTCTTCAAAACATTTCAGTAAAAGAATCATGCACATATTTAATTAATTGTATATTTTATTATGTAAATGCTTTAAGGATGTAAAAGATTATGCAAATTTGATATTATTTTTACAGGTAATCATTAGCTATTTTAATATTCTGAATAGTGGTTTATAAATTGTAATGTATGTGTATATAGCATGAAAAGTTTTGTTCATTTAGCATTTTTAGTAGCTGAGATATAAAAAATATGAATTTTACTACATTTTTGAAGGTCAATTATGTCCCCCCCGTAACGACATAAAAATAATAATCACGAATATAACCTAAATTTAAGAATCTTACACTACCATCTCTGAAGGGAAAGTCAGATTGTCGATAATAGCCTAATTTACAAAGTTCTTTTGGCGACGGTTATTGAAACTATATTGTCTTCTACTAGTTAAGTTTGATGTGTACTGAACATGACTGTGAAATGACTCATAAACAAACATGACTGAGAACTTCTAAAGTAAAACCTCGTTAATCTGGACCCCGATAAACCGGACTTCGCTTAATCCGGACAGGCAGAAAAACGATGAGTTTGGAAAAATTAAAGAACCTTGTTTTAAGACTTACTTTTATACATTAGAACTGTGAAACTACAATAATTACAATATTACACCTATAGTAGGTCTATTAAAAATAAAGAAAATGCATCAAGTTTGCATCAAAGTATTGTAATTACACTATAAAATGCTTTACATTTTACTGTACTGTATAGTGCTCTTTAAATACACGATAATAAGCGTGTTTTGTTGCTATAAACGCAGTTTTAATTAACCTTATACTGTTTTAGATTATTTTAGTGAATCCGGACTTTCGTAATACCGGTCAACTTATCTCCCAAGTAGTCTGGATTAACGATGTTTTCCTGTATTAGTATCATACAATTTAATATGATCAAACATACCAATATTCTTTCAATCAGTGCTTTACACAAAAGAATATATGTTACAGAATCTTCGCCTTTTACCCCTATGGTCTCTACTGACGCCCATAATAGAAACAATATACTGTATTCTAAAAACAATAACTCTAAAGTGAACGTATAGCTCATCAAACTGTTTTCCAACTTTAATTGTACATTTAATTTCGTGAAATGCCGATTAAATTAAATAATTTTCCGTCCGATGAGACAGACGGATGTTTACAGCGAGAGCAATGGTTACTTGGGCTTTACCTTTCTGGTGATAGATCTTGCATGGAGTGATGTTGATTGAAATGAAGAACCTAACCTCACTTTTCCTATTGCTTTCAACAAGCTACCTCCCTCGCTTCCCCACTGCAGTGATATAGTTCAGTCAGTTGTTTGTCCATTGTGATAATCCAGATCCACACAAAAATTGTCATTGTTGCGACAAAAAAGAAAGTACAAGGTAAAACAAAATAAAAAATCCATATCTTCTTAGAATCGAGACGTCATATTTGTTCATATTGTTGCAACCCACCGGGCGAAATATTAAACAATTACAAAACTAATAACAAAATAAAATGCTGTTAAAAATAAATTGCATTTTCAATTTGTCATACAGAAATGCACAAACAAGGTTGTTGAAATTATAATGCAGTGCTTTTCTCTATTCGTTATTTTAAACTGATCTGAGGCTAACGTGCAGTAGACGTAATGATAATAACTTTTGTTTACATTTTCTCAGATATTCTTTGAACAGTCTGAAGATGTTAAATCATTTCAAGAGCTAACAGACTCTCTTGAAGATAAATGAAGGTTTCAGAGCGATAGTGGGCCAAGCGCCAAAATTGAGAAAGTAAGGGTTAAAATTAATTAATTACTATAAATTAACGAAACATATAGCAAGTACTATAAAGTATGCATATTGAAACTAAATGATATGTCAAACTCCATTAAACTATGGTATTTACGTAACAGTAACCCTTGCTTTCTCCGGTTTTAATAAATGGCGCTTGGCCCACGATGGTTCTGAATTCTTAAAATGTACTTTCATTTTGAGTGATATATGCTGTTATACTCAAATGTTGACGCATCAGCCGATCAATAGAGAATCTTAATTGTGTTGAGAAATATCATTAATGAAAAAAGGTCTTGGAGAACTTACTTATACTCTTGTAATGGTTTCGCCATTCTTCCACATCTCACCATAAGAAATCTAGCTGTTAACTTTAAAATTTAATTCCTCGCAAACATCACATAAATGAAGAAGATAATTATACGTTGCAGTCTTTTCTTCCAGATAATAATTATATTAACCTGAATCTGAAATAAGTACCATGAAACAAAACAGTTATATTTTCCCTTGTTTCGTTCAAAGTGGACTCATTTTTTCCTCTGATACGAAGTGCAAGATTGTTTCTTACGTTAGTAAGTATTATTTGAAGATTGTATTGTTAACCCTTCGTTAGGCGCGTGGGGTACAGATGTATTCCAGACATTTTCGTTCTGTGATACCTTTTTTGTACATATTTCTGCGCATGTGCCACTTCAGGTACCTTCCCATATATCTGTCTAGAACAGATCTCTCCTACTTTCAAATTTTAAATTGTCATTGTTATATGTAAAAATAAGGTTTGTTGTTTAGTGAGCGCCAACAGACCACACAGCCTTCTAAGTTTCAACGATAAGCGCGTGGGGTACAGGTATATCCCAGTGATTTGAGTTCTTGTGTAATTTTCTTTCTAAATATTTCTACACTTGCGCCGCTTCAGGCATCATCCCGCTAAACTGTCTACAACGGATTTGTTCTACTTCCAGGTTTGAAATTGTCATTGCCGTGTGTAAAATTGAGGGTTCTTGAGTTTTGTGTGCCATAGAATCATATAATTTTCTAAGTTATAACTTTACCTAACTTTCAAGGAATGTTTTTCACTTATTACTGAATATTTCTACAATTATTATTATTATTATTATTATTATTATTATTATTATTATTATTATTATTATCATTATTATTATTATTATTATTATTATTATTATTATTACTATTATTAGTAGCAGTAGGCCTATTTAAATTTAAAATTATGGTTTATTTAACGACGCTCGCAACTGCAGAGGTTATATCAGTGTCGCCGGTCTGCCGGAATTTTGTCCCGCAGGAGTTCTTTTACATGCCACTAAATCTAGTGACATGAGCCTGTCGCATTTAAGCACACTTAAATCTCATCGACCTGAGCCGGGATCGAACCCTCAACCTCGGGCACAGAGGGCCAGCGCTATATCAACTGCGCCACTCAGGGCGACTATTTTTTATTATTATTATTATTATTATTATTATTATTATTATTATTATTATTATTATTATTATTATTATTATTATTACGGGTAAAGTGTGGAATCTCGCTTTTCATAAATGTCGGAAACAAAAAGAAGAGAAAATTTAAACCTAAGAAAACTTCAGATTCTGATGTTTAATTGGATTGGCTCAATAGCTTTAGTGAGAATGAAGATCTTCTGCAGATGATGAATCTGAGGGGAAGAAGTGGCACGTTACAGTAAGCGATCATGAGAAAGATTCGGAGCAGGAATTGTCCGATACAGAGAAAGAAGGTGCTAATGTTGCGCATACAAGTAGATATTTTGTAAGGAAATATGGAAAAACTAAGCGGAAGAAGATAAGCCTAAAACAAACGGTCACACTCCTACACATAACAACTCATTGGCCGTGTCCAAAGGGAAAAGTTCGTTAAATGTGCTCTGAAATTCTACTGTTGGATCTCATTTTGGACAACAGTATGATCAAAATAATTGTAAGTTCAAGCAACAGAAGAAGAACAAGAAGAAAACGAAAATGATGATGATGATGATGATGATGATGTCTATAGAGTTTGAAATAATTTTTCAGTGTTAATTTCAGTCTGAGTTTATTCACATACTAAGATTAGACATTAATATTATCCATTAATATTATTATCGTAACAATTGAACTAATGTTATTTACCAGTTGCAGTGTAGAACTCGTAGATAAACTATAAATAAAGTTTAGATATCAGTTGAGTTTCAAGAGAACTTAATAATTTCACAATTAATATTAATAATTTGACTTTAAGTAGTGGGATACAGCTGTACCCCACGCGCCCAACCATGTCACAAAAAAGAACGCGTCTAACGAAAAGCGAATAGTGCCATCCGGGAGACAAGTTTCATTTTTAAATATAATGTACCCTATTACCTCTAAATCGATGCATTTTTAATAAATGGCCAGAGCATCACATTTCTGTACAGAAGACTCGATTTACAATCCTTTGAGTTGAAGTGTCCCATAGAAGAAACATATTTTGTATAAATCCTCTCGAAGTATTTCCATTCCTGGATCAGTCTCATGTCTGCATTGAGGATTACAACTGCCTTATTGCATAAACGCTTGTTACAGATTAATCCTATTCTTTTCTATTAATCATGGAAGAGGCCCTCGACTACTATGAGACGCAGTAACAGGGATCAGTATTACTAGAGCTAGCAGTGATGACAGTGATAGTTGTGATTATGTTAGTAATAGCAACTGTAGTAGTAAATCATCTTTTTTTTCGTTATATTTCATTTTGATAGCGAACGTCGAAATATGGTTACAAAGTGAAACGCGGTAGGTTTGATAGAAAATATAAATAACTTTTTGTGTTGTTTTTGCAAGAACTTTGTGACTAGAAATGTTGATATGGATTCTTTTACAAGTACTGTACCAAAATTTCACGAAATTTTTTACAGGTTTTTTCCTTGCTATAATCCATATTTGGCACTGGTACTCACAATTTAGCGCTTCTCGCTTCACAGGCTTTATTTAACAATCTTGCCTTCTTCAGGTAGGCTATTTCGAAACTCAACCAGACCAGACCGATTCATAGCTCCCATTGAATAATGTTTAATTTCGGAATCACAGAAGTCTGCCAGATAGATCAGTGAACAAATCCAAAATTACTAGTTGTCCAAGTTGTGAAACTCATTTCTGCTGAAATCACTCTTTAGCTGATACACTTCATAATACAGTGCGATCGAAAAGTTCCTCCGCAGCTCTATTAGTTCTAATAATCCTAGAATACAACACTTTAGAAAGTTGGCACACTCCAATTCATTCCGGTTTGATAACCTCACACCCCCAGCCCATCATACGCTTAGCGGCCAGTGCTGCCACTTGAATTCTCTGCCTAGTGGATTCTCTGCTACACAAGAGCTCGGAAAGACTTCTCGATCGCACTGTATAGTTGTTACAATTAGTATAATTTCTTTCCCATTTTAAAATTAAATCTCACCTCATTTGATCTTAAATTTCATTCTTTATTTTCAAAATCGCTTTGCTAAAGTAATTCGTATCCAAAAATTTGATGTTAGAAACAGGATTATAAACTCTTATCTGGTGAATTGTATTTCAACTTTCAATTCCAATTGACGCTCGTATATGTTTCTTGTAAGACTATTGATGGCTTCTCCTAAAAATGCGAAATTAAGTCCGGTATAGAATCTCAAAATCTATATGACTCGGAGACAGATTTTCTCCGGGTATTCTATAGCTAGTTATCAAATTCCCCTTTGATCATTCCTTCATTACCGCTAAATTGTCACTTTGTCTTCATGATTTAGAAGGATCGATTGTGGCATAATCAATGCTAAAAAGCGTAGTTTTCACGGTCTTGTAACCTACATTTGGCGATTCGAATCCCACATAGTATAGAGCTGTTTCCTCTACTAGTATTAATGTGTTATAGTTTCTTAGATCGAGATTCGGATGGTTGGCGATCCAAAAGTGCACATATTTCTACAGCTTTTATCAAAATTGTTACTGATTTATTTTTCTGAGTGCCTCAGGCTGGAAATATTAAAGCGTCTTTATGTAATAGGAAATACATGGTAAAAGTCACACTTCTAAATGAAAATTTATTGTAACAATGTTTGTGCATTACTGGTTACCCTGCTTCCCTTACTATCCCTCAGTTTGACTTATATAAGTTATAATTTCTCCTTTTACCGCCATAAGAAAATACCCTTGAAAATATTATGACGAAGACAAGAAGGAAATGAAACTGTATGGTACGAGTACATAACATTGTTAAGGGGACTTATAAGTGAAAACGTAGAAAAAAAAATATAAATTGGCTAATATATAATATTGCAAGTGTACAGAAAGTTGCAGGCATAATTTCATGTAATTTTTACAGCATTACAATGAATATTTTAAGGTGTGCGACATTCCTTTGAGATGCATTTTTTTTATCTCATCATTACGTACTGTATGAAAAAAAAAATAAATTTACATGCACACATCTCAAAGACAAACTATGTTAGAAAGCTTAAATTTTGTGTAGACTTTCAGATCTCAAGTACTTTACAATTAAACTATTATGATATTGATGTAATGTATTCGAAGCATTACTACAAAAAATTAATTTTAATTAGAATGATTATTAATAAATTAAGAAATATGTTCAACACTACTAATTGCAGAAACAGTATTATAATAGTCTAGTTTAAGAATTACATGATTAAGAACTACCAGGTTCTTACATAATTCGTTTTTCAGAAAAGTGCACTCATATTAAGAAACGAAATTTTATAATTTTGTTTACATGGTATGTAATAGTGAGTAAGCAAAACTCTACGCATTTAAAAGATATCTCCCACATCTAATGATATTCAGGAATGATTCATTATAATATGAGGGGCTCGGGCGTAAAACATGGCAACTGACATTTTGGTCAAAAATGAGCTATGTAGCGTATAATATAGTATCTTACATTCTGCGTCTAATGCAGTAGTTAGTTTTTTAACATCTCAACAGATGGCAGAAGTAAACAGATTTTACTTTCTTGGTAACTATGCAAACTGTTGCATGTATAAATGTTTACCTACCTAATAACTTCGAAACACTAAAACGCCATTTACCGTGTTTTACACCCAAACCCCTCATAATATAACGCTGTAAAATAATTGCATCCCATTATGGCTGCAACTGTCGTTCATTTGCCGTCCTACTTATTAGCACAGTTATATTTATTTTTTTATGCTTTCACGTACAAATAAAGTTAATCTTGCATAATTTACAAACAATGAATGATTGTTAAGTCTGAAGTACAATTTCTGTCACATTGCTAATATGCATATGTCTTGTTAAATATTATGTCACATAATATTTCGAAATAAACGAAATAAGCGAGACTTGCTTAACAAATAAAATGTATTTGTTCGAACGCCTGACGGAAATACAAATCTCCGTCACCATTGTGTTCGAATCGAAACTACAATCCACGCAGCTACACGAGTATCAGCCAGCGATCTTTTTCTATAGCTATGTTCCTCAGCGTCTGAGTTATGTTTTAATAACAATAAAATAATATTTTCTTTTCGTTTTATAATTCCGGAGTAACATAAATTTCATTTTTACTAATTCCTTTTCCAGTACGTTAGATTTTCCTTCTGGAGCTGAAGAACTGTATTACGGCATCCGGGAATAGCGCCCACTTCACCTGTAGATACGACTTCACTTCCGTGGTAAGTGTTTTAATTCACTCTTGCATGTTACATATTACTTCATTCCTAGCGCCCCATGTTAATATGACTGTTCAGAATTTTGTTATCAGTGCATGATCCTCTTTCAGTCGAGTAGCTACTTAATGTTATGACTACCAGATGCAGGAAAAAGTTTTCTTCACTTTATAAGCCATCTTTCTCTTACAGTGAAGAAACTGATTTCATACATTTTCTTGTATAAAATTATTATTATACCTATACTGATAATAGATTGTATGTCTCATGTAAATTAAATAATTTTTTAAGGATATGATAAACCATAACCTCACTTTTGAAATAGCATTCATAATTAATTATCTTGTATATTATATCTCAAATATTTGAGTTGCTTTACCGTCTCAGTGACCATTTATAGACGAATTAAATTCAGTTCGAGCGAATAACATCGCTTCCTAAAGAATATTATGTTTTCTCAGCATTATAATATACATGTTTTATTCACTTTGATTATGTAATATGGATTTTACATCACTAATAAAAATCAGCGTATTCCAAATTTCACCGGACCGGTGGACAACAATGACGTCACGCTGCAGCGAAATAGGAACAAAACTGCTGGAAGGATCGATGGCTGTCATGGCGACTGTATAAGTTGCATTGTATTGTATTGTATTGTATTTATTAACATTCCATGGTATTCATACATTGCTTACAGCTAGCATATGGAACAAGTCAAAAAAGCTTAATACTATTATAAAGTCTTAATTTATAGTCACAGCCTAGATGAAATAAATACAGACGAGATCTACAATATAGTCTACTAGTACAACACATAATTTTAGTATCAATTTCATGAAGTGTTATTGAATGTCATAAATTCGCTTACAGAATAGAAGGCGTGAGAAATTAGGTACTTCTCTAATTTGGCCCTAAATAATCTTATGTTTTGAGTTTCATTTTTATATCGATAGGGAGGCTATTAAAAATTTTTACTGCCATATTTGATAGCACGATAGACTTGCCGATGGAGTGTGAAAGTCATTTTTTGACGTATATTTATGCTATGAACTGTTGAATTAGTTACACAGTTTTCACGATTACATACGAGGAAGATTATTAATGAAAAGATATACTGACAAGCCATGGGCATTATTTGTAGGTTTTTGAAAAATAGTCCTACACGATTCTCTAGATTTTGCACCTACAGCTATTCTAATTACTCTTTTTTGTAATAGAAATATACTGTTACTGTCTGTGGAATTTCCCCAGAATATTATTCCAAAACTCATCACCGAGTGGAAGTATGCAAAGTTGTTGTCTGTGCTACACTAGCAAAATTTTGCGAAATTTCCGAACTGCCATCTCGTTCATAGAAAAGAGAGTATAAATAATTTGGGTGCTATTCATAGACATTTCTCTAGCCCGCGCTACGAGCGTGCTAAACAGGATTCATATCATATCGCTAACACTGATTTATGAATACGAAAAACGTTAGTTCGCTGATCATCCACTGAAAGCCCGCGCTAAGAATGTCTATGAATAGGGCCCTATAATTCTTGAACCAGTAGTAATAACTGGTCCGTTGACATGTTCGCTCATAAGCTATTAACACATTGTTTTTACGTTGTGCTCATTACAAACAATACAGCAGAACTAAAGCAGAACACTCCGCCATGACACAACAGTGCACGATGTCATTCGTTTGCTAATTCCCGCCTTATACAAGAACCAATCAGATTCACTGATGACTGCTGATGGAGACTGCCACCACCTCTGCAATCTGATGGCAGCGGTGCGACACCGGTGGAGCATCAGTGACGCCATCGGTGAAATTCGGAACACCGTGATGCCATCAGATTGCTCAGCGCTGAGATTCGGAGTACGTTCAATGTAAACACATTCATTACGGAACTAGTTAGTTAATGATAATTATATTACGCAAACAGGTAGGTAATGATACTGCTATACCTGCTATTCTACATTTTTCTTGGAACACCTAACTCCAAAAATTTTATATTCCACTTTATTACTTACGCGGAATTTCGATGGTATTAAACATTCAATTGCAGAATTTACAGCATTTCCAGTATCTGAATCCTCGCTCAACAACTTTCCAATCTCGTATTATAATATGTAACGTTACACTACTCGTATCGTAAATAACTGTGATAACTAGGGACCGTACTTTGTCCCAGGAGCCTACAAGGTTTGGAGTTTTTACTGTAGCGGATCAGTGTGTCCATGTAGCAAGCGAAGTACTTGTATCTGCTCACGCGACTTCTTTTAGTCAAGTTGGATAGAACAAGACATAGACCACTTTAACATTTACACTAATACTAGTGGCTTGTGCAGCAAATGCTGCAAACTAAGTTCATTAGACGTTCAAATAAAAATTTTTCAGATTTATTTTCAATGAAGAATACCAGACATTTTGAAAGGTATTTGCTTCCGTAATAATGAAACATACTCCCTCTGAATGTTTTTTTATGCCAAATACTTTCTCTTGAACTTACCCACCTTCAGTTTTTTTTAGTTTCAACGCGAAAACACAAGTAACAATGCCAGGACGATCAGTGGGTTTTTCATATGGGAGTAAAGCAATAGCTATTTCAGGTCATTGTGGATTCTAGGTGAAACTTAAAAAAAATGTCAGCTTTGTTATCCTTTCGATCAATAGCATAGCATCTTGGTATACCTGCTGCATGTAGAGCTTGAAATGTAGAGGGTAAAATCATTTTACCCTGCTAAGAGATCTTGCTGAAATGATCGGGAGACTACGTAATTTTGTAGGCTTCTTATTTTATCTGTAAGTTTTTGGTCTTTTCTCAGGAACTGTAATTTTTGCGCTCTCTCGAGCCAATACTGAAGAGAATGACGCATATAAATATCTACACCACATCGCCAATAAATATATCAAAGAGACCCAACTCCACTTGATTAATAACTATAAAAATATTTCATTTTTAATAACAATATTATTATCTTACGTAAGTTATGTAGTTATATTAGTTATATACTATATAGCCGCCACTCAGTAAATTATAGAAATGAAGATCTAATTTAAGATATTCTCTATTCTATAACTCCAAAACGTTTCACTTTCATATCATAGTAATATTAATGAAAAGTAGTCACATCATGGCATTAACTATAACTATATTTCATTTCTAATGGAAAATGATGTCATCAAATCACCTCCAATTTTGTAGATTTTAATATCCAATACACCACAGCTGCACTCAGAAAATTACACACCACAGAATCATTTATTATTTTCAGTAAGTCTTGAAGATTTTAATAACCAATTTAATTTGAGCTCTAAATATGTCAGCACTCTTGCAGATCATGGCCTTCGTGTAATATTGTTTACTGTAGTGTGTGTTTTGTTTTATTCTGAAATGCAATTAGTTAGTTACGACAGATGGATTTTAGAAAACAGGAAAATTATGTTGAAAAATTGACATTTCACTGAAGACTACTATTTTTCTGAAAAACGTTGGTTCCAAGTTTCAAAATGAGGGGTCATTTATTAAAATCCGTTCAGCCGTTTTCATCGGCTTCTGTTTTTGTGTGATTCGTATTTGATTCTAACAACATTAATATGTATTCCACTATGTGTTATTTTTATTTTATGAGGTAAATTTTATGTAACTACTTCTTTTGATCTCATTATGTACCTAAATAGTATCAGTATGTAATTACTTAATTCCGATCCAGTTTTATGTTCAACTGTGTAAGCAAGTTTTAATCATGGTTGAGTGTAAGAGAAGGCCTTACGGCCTTAACTCTGCCAGGTTAAATAAAGCCATTATTATTATTATTATTATTATTATTATTATCATCATCATCATCATCATCATTATTATTATTATTATTATTATTATTATTATTATTATTATTATTATTATTATTATTATTATTATTATAAAGAATGTAGGCCTACGTTGATCAAACATTATTTACACTATTATGTACAGTGTTATGTATTGTAATGAAAGGTATTTTATTTCATAATTATAGATACTATAGCCTACTTATTTTGTAAATAGTGTATAAAGGGACTTCAGACATTGACTACTGTACTTTCAAAATCCGATTGTCAAAAAGATTGTTTTTCGTCTCTAGAATATGGTCTCTCTTCGAATATAACTTTTGTGGAATATGATTTTTTATTTTTAATATTTCCCTTCATTAATAAATATAATTTATTTGGTACAAATTGTCTTATTTATAACAAAATTGTAATTGTGTAACTCTTGGAATTACATGTAACTAAACACATCTACATTTTGCTGTTATTATTATTATTATTATTATTATTATTATTATTATTATTATTATTATTATTATTAATTAATATAAAGTAATGAACGAGAAAGTGTCCTCCTTGTTAAATATAAATACGGGGAGTATGAAGAAATAAAATAAAAGAAATATCAACAGTTCATTTCGAATCCCAACGGCCTAACAATCCCAACTGTGCTCACAATAACAATTACGAATAAGAAAAATGTTTCACACAAAATAGGGATTCGATGAGTCTCCTGTTACTTTTTTATACGTTTTATTTGTTTCATAACAAATCGGTTTCTTTGTCATATTTCGAATTATACTACCGTTTATAATTTGTGTTCTGGAACATTATTTAAAAGATTTCAATATCTAGATAAAATCATTTAATATGAATCAAAGTAGGCCCATTTTCTTTGCAAGGTTCGACACATAAAATGCATTAATTCAGAGGTTATTACATTGAAATACGAGTATAATATCGTATAATTATTTGGATACAGAGTTATGTAATTTATTTATTAATTTAGAAATTCACGCGAAATAACCATTTTTGTTTGAGTATTTATAATATATTAACACAGAGTACGTTTTTCCGCTCACCGAATATAGGCACCCGTTCTGGGATTCGTAGAGAAACAAAAAATAGCAGAAGGTATTTTCTTTTGTAAAATTCGATTTTTAAGAACAATAAATATACGAATATTGAAAATAAATTGGGGATTTATTGCAAAACTCAGAAGAAACCTTTCTTTAGTTCTTCACTAAAAAAGAAATACGTATTAGAATGTAGAAGAACTTTCTCTTAACTGTGGGGAAGTGTCCGGTCTTCCACAACGTTTACCGTTGGACTTTAAAACGATTCGCTTAAAAAAGTAGTAATAATCACTCATATAATAATTATTATCTCCGAAATGTAGAACTGCGAAGGCAATGGGTTGCTCATTTCATCTTATGCAAGAAACACATTAAAAATTTTAGTATTCATTTGGAATTTGTCATTTCTGTATTCTTGATTTCAAATAAAAACCTAATATTAAAAAAAAAACAGTTATTTTTGTCATATATGTATATTGCAATAAATTATGAAAAGTATTTTCACTCACGATTGTGAAGTGTGGCAACATCCACAATCTATATAGAACAAATAGAATACGAGAAGCATGCGGCGAAAAATGATGAATCAGGAGTCGAAGCAAGAAGGCGTCACACGCAGAAAGAAGACATTGAACCAGGGAGCAAAAAACGGATCACCAAGCTAACAGACAGGAAGAAGTACACTTCTATGAAGAGTGGCATAAAGGCTACAGCGGCAAAGAAATGTGCGAATGAGAAGATAAAGAAAGGTTTAAGTTGTGTAATGATGAATGAGTCTAGTGAAGAAGAGGGAGCTACTGATGGTTATGACGAAAGGGACTGCGGGGAAGAGAAGAAAGAAGTCGAGAATACAACTGACAACGAGTGCGCAGAGGGTCAAAGATCAACAATCGTGGAGATGTTTGAGAGAGAACTAAATAAAATACGCGAGAAAGTAGACGAAACTTATATAAAATGCAGCGAGTTATGTGACATTTAAGGACAACTGTCAACGAGAGCGCAGAGGGTCAAGTTCAGAAATCGTGGAGGTTTTGGAGAGGGAACTAAAAAAAAAAAGATGTGCGAGAAAATAGGTGAAACTATATAAAAATTCAGCGAGTCATGTGATAGTAAAGAAACAAGGAAGTGCTAACTAAGACGTGTGAAGTGTAAAAGTGAATCAGAGGAAAGATCTTCTTAGTCTGAGGCATAGATAAATTGAAAATCAATGATAAAGTGTGCGTTCTCGAATGCTGTGGAAAGAATTGTGACAAACCAGAGTTTCGGACCGAAATCTAGCAAAGCCAGGTGAATCAAGGCGCATTGAAACGGGGGTTCAATGGACGCGAAAATATGCGTACGTCAAGGCAGCACGCTAGGAAGAATGGAAAAATGCATACGACACAAAACTTCAATATCAATGAAACGAGAGATGGACAATGACGATACCTGACGTCTACTTCGAGTACGAAACAGCTGACCAGAATAAACCAAGGAGGAAAACATAACGTGAGGCAGATATAAAACACTGCGGACGAAGGATTAGGGAAACAACTGGTAGTGTCTGAGGTCAGGAGCATAGACAAGACTAATGGAGGAAATGCAAGAGAAGACATGAGAAGAACGAGTGTAGGAAGGAAGCGACTACCAGATATTAGTGATTGTGAGGACTGAATAGATAGGGCGTTGGAGAGGTTATAGCGAAGAAGAAGAGTGCTAAAAAGTGAGTGCAGAAAAGTTAGGGGTGGCAAAAGTGTAAGAAAAGGAACAGAGAAGAAAGTGTTAGTGTAAGAAGATAGGGTAAGAGTGTAATAAGATAAACTATCAAACAATGAATACAATGATATCTGAACAAATGTGAAGTGGAATGAGAGAGAAATTGGAAGTGTAATTTAAGTGAATTAGATATTTGATGTTTTTCAATGTTTTAGATTGGGAGTAGTAGCAGGGGTACTATAACTGTAGGAGTATTATCGAAATAAATATATATGGAAAGGGGTAATAAAATAGGAAATTTAGGAATGGAAGGGAAACAGTCTAGGTAGGAGGGAGAGAATAGAAGAGGATAGAGGGGGAAGGACATATAGCAATTCAGTCATAAGAGAACATTAGAAAGCAATCAAGAAATTCTCGGCAAAGAATACCTTAATAGAAAAGAGTTATACTGTATGTATTAAAGGGATGGCGGATCGAAAAACAGAAATGTGAAGGTCCACCATAACTGTGAATTGTAAAGTTGAATGACAAATAAATATCAATATCAATATCAATATAGAACAAATTGAGAGACATGGAAATGGATTCTTTGACGAGGGTCGGCTAAATATCCACAGTACACAGAGTCCGATATGAAATGATGATATTTACAATTCATGTTTCGTATTTTGTTCGACAAGTCCGCAGTATGAAATTAATATTATGTAGACTGCTTTATTTTTCAGTGAGAATAACTTATCACATAGAACTCGTGGCTTCTAAATATGAAGAAAATCCATCCAATCACGTGATAATTTATTCTGAGTGAAAAATTAAATAGCTTATATTTTAATTTCATAATGATGGTAGTTGGAGACATAGATTTTGTAAAATACGTGGATATCACAACAATTAATATTGGAATGTTCACCGTATGGAAAAAGGAAGATTACCGAAGTCACAAATGATATAGAAGCCTATAGAGAGAAGAAAAAGAGGTAGACCAAGGAAGAGTTGCTACGATGGAGTAATCAAGGCTATGGGAAGTCGTGGATTGAAGTTTGGCCATTGGCTTAACAGACATTTGGAGTTTGGGAACCGGAAGAAGAAGGCACCCGTTATAAACTGCCGGGATATATGAACTTAATATAGGCCTGTGTCTGTGTGTGTGTTTTCGGTTTGTGTGGTTTTTGTGGTGTATATGTGAGTGTGTGTGTGTGTGTAAAATATTTTCCATGGATACTGAATATGAAGAAAATCCGTCCAACAGAAGAATTTGCTGTACACTAATGGTCTAACACTCAGTCAGACAGACATACAGACGGCATCATTATTCGTGGTGCTCAAAATATGTATTTCCGCACACATTTCGAAATCGATTATTGTCAATATCATAACATTGTCTCATATATCTTCTTCATATAATTAGTAAGTAAAATTAATTTTAAAGGACTGTTTTATAAGTTAAAGCTAAGAACAAATGCAGATTATTTGGTTCTTCAATTATTGGGTGAGTATGATGGTGATGATGGTGATAATGATGATGATGATATCTCTAATTGGGGGGTAGCCCTATTTTACATATATATGCTAGGGCTATAGTTTTAAACAAAAGGGTTAACCATAAAGACAAATGGAAAAGAAAAATAAAGTAGCATACACAATGAAAACAAAACATAAACAATCCGTAATTTAGACACTGCGATTACAAAGCAAACATCAGGCATCAATTTGTGACATACAGGAATGCAATTACAACACACATACGTAACACTTCTTGAAAGCCGTCCTCTATAACACAGATATGCAGCTTTCCGTACCATACATCATAAATTAATACGCAATAGTCACAGAACACAATCAAACCATAATTAAGACATTGCGATAAAACCAAGTATCCCTTAACTACGACTCACTTACATAACAAATCAAGCATCCAATACAACACATACACTTCAATATAGTAACTACACTTTTAAAAGTTACAAAGTTGACTCCCAGAAGAATAAATAGGACACTGTTACTTACATTGAAGAATGTTATTTTCTAATTTTATACAAGGTCTTAAACACATCAGTGATAAATTTGTGAAATTACTTTAAGCAACATTGCTTCAGAAGAACTTTTGTTATAGGTGGTGTGTAAGTTTTATCGCACATGCTAAGATGGGTTCCTAGCCGGTATCTCTTGCGTTCTTGTAGCGCGCAGTCAAATAATAGATGGTCGACTGTTTGTATAGGGTGTTCACAGGGACATGAAGAGCCGTTTGGATTGTCAATTTTGAAACGTTCAAAATATGAATTTAATTTCCCGTGTCTGATCATAAATTTTGTGGATATGTATGATGGTTCATAATTCTTCACGTTTAGTCTATCTGTAACGGTAGGAAAACATAGTAATTTTGTGATTTGGCCATTTGTACAATTTAACCACATTGCATTCCAGTCATTTAACATGTCAGCCTTCTTTTCCATTTTAACATAAGAGAAGGATTGTTTAGTGTATGTGTACTCTGTTCCTGAATTCGCAGCCATCTTGCCTAGATGATCTGCTATTTCATTTCCTGCATTCCCTACATGACCACGTACCCAATCGAAACATACATGTTGCTTACATAGTAACAAAGTGTCCCTAATACCAACCGCAATTGGATTGAGGTTATATTTATCGTCAATAGGACAGCATTGGTGTTGGAGATTGTAGTGGTGGGGTTGTAGTGAAGATGCTGTTCACACTATTGGTGGTAATATGGAAATAATGGTACTGTAAATTATTATATTGATGATGATGATTATGATAATGATGATGAGTTTCAATTTAGCAGCTTTGCATTTCCCAATGTTTCCAGCCGTTGATCTCCTCAATAACAGTTTGTACAACGTTTACAATGTGGCCCTTTGTTCCGCTACATACTTTTGTTAACTGCAGCGTCATTGCTTAGCCATTATTCATCTGGGAATAACATGAGTGTAGAAGGAAGGACATCCACTCTGACACTTGGTGGGCAGCAAGATCCTGACCGGAAGATAAATTACTGTCACTTCAGGAGCAAAAAGTCAAAGAATCTTCCCTAACACCGCACGCTAGGGTGGACAAACCTCATCTTCAGTGAAGCGAGTCACTGACGCTTGCCCACGCAACACTTCCAAATTTTGTTATAACGAAATCGCCGATGAACCGTCTTGAATAACATACCGCTCCAATGGTTCAAAAACCCTACACGTTGATTAGTTACCCTCACCACTGCTTAAGATTAGGAAAATTTGTTCAAAATCTTATTCGAATGCATTATGAAATAACATTAAAACATTGTTAAACGATGCAGAAGAATCGGAAGTTCTGGCAGAAATGTGAACATTTTAAGCAGACCAATGTGTAATATTCAATCGTAGCTTCCATAATCAGTTTAACCAATTTTGCTTGAAGATACCGTGAACTAAAGGTGGATTTTATTCCTACATTGCCTTTCTATAGACAGCTTACCATTTATGCAGATTCACTAATGGTTACAAGTTCAATTTTCTCTTTTCTCAATCGTACTATCAGGGACTGGAATACTTTACCTGCAGACTTACTAAAGGCTTTACTAATAACCAAAAACGTATTTAAAAATAGACTTAAGGACTTTTACTAATTGACGGTAGTATAGTATACACACTATTTAACGGGTGTAATTGATGTTTTGTTATTTGAGGTGTTGTATCAGTGAAGAAGGGTTTTATGTTAGTGAAGTGTGTTTGTGTCAGTGAATTTTTATAGTTTGTAATGGTAGTGCAAAGTATTTGAACAGTGAAATGTTTTGAAGTGTAGCCTACTACAAGCAGTAACATGACCTGCTGCCAGGAAGTCAAAAAGGAGGTCAACAATGAACAAGGAAGCTTTTAATTGAAAAAGAGGCATCTTTGCAGGTATCTGGTAAAATAACTAAGAGGCTAATGAAGTGTTTTATGTGCAGTGTGGCATTGTATGGGGCAGAAACATGGAAATTACGATGAAGTGAAGAGAAGCGACTAGAAGTATTTGAACTGTGGATATGGAGAAGAATGGAGCGTGTGATATGGACTGACAGAATAAGAAATGAAGCTGTGTTAGAAAGAGTGGGTGAAGAAAGAATGATGCTGAAACTGATGAGGAAGAGAAAATGAATTGGTTGGTTGGTTCACTGGTTGAGAAGAAATTTCCTACTGAAGGATGCACTGGAAGGAATGGTGAACGGGAGAAGAGTTGGGGGCAGAAGATGACATCAGATGATGGACGACGTTAAGATATATGGACAATAAGGTGAGACAAAGAGGAAGGCGGAAAATAGGAAATATTTGAGACCTGCCCTAGGGCAGTATATAATATCAATGTTTTAGTTTAGTTAACTTCTTTGTCAACTGAGGCGGACTCTAGGTATAGCAGAAAAAGACAGCTAGACTTAAATGTGCATCATTACTTTTTTCTATACCACTGGATCCGCTCGGAGAAACTGTACAACATTCAAGGGCAGGACTGTCGTTGTGGCATTACAGAAAGCAGCTTCCATTAGTTGGGTCCTGCCAGGTCAGTCTTAATTGTTACCCATGCGACCTGCTCATTGTGTGTCTGAATGGGATGTCGTATGACAATCGAGAACTAAGTGACGTAGACAGGGCTCTGGGAGCGACAGATAATGCGAGGGTGGAAGCATCCTTTAGATACACCCGCAACTTGTGATGACGCAGCAGATGACCGCGTCTCCAGCGAGGGGTTCCCTTGACAAGAAAGCATGCGCTGCGATTCACTTCTGTGGAAGTAGGATTGCTAACGACTCTGTAATTGTAAAGAATTCTATGTCTAAAGATCCTTTTAAATTAGACTACCAGTGCAAATATTATTGGCGAACGCAACTGTTATCGTACAGAGTTGATATTATTTTCTTAAAGCTACAATGTGGGTTGAATTACAGCTCTGGCATTGATGATTATCGATTGTCGAAGTATGCAAAAATATTCGGCTTAGATGGCTGAAAACTGTCTCGTCGTACCCAAATATTATCGACTCTTATGTGGTTTTCTACTTCACTGGGTTGAAAATCTCGAAGAACCTTGGCTTCTCTCCTGCCTTCATTCTATTCTATTCCACCTTTGATCTGCCTATCTTATGTCTTTCTGATGGTGCCCTTGTTTAAATTATTTTCTATAATCTCTTCTCTTTTATTTTTATATGTGCAGAACGTATGATCAGTCACTTTAAGAGAACAGTATATTATGATGACTATTAAACTTTTACTACGTCATACTACTTTTAACCAATAAAACGGTACGAAACGACGAAATTTTTTTTTGTTTGTTGTAATTATTTTAACAATTATACTTTATTGTACTTTTGGGAGATTAAGAATGTTTTCGTTTTATTTGTTTTTTGAGAGTAGATTGATTCCGACTTTATTTTTGATTTTGGGTTGGGGATACCAGCCTGAACGACTTTCAACCAATCATGGCTGCTTATCGCACAATTTTATGCGTCCCTAGCATTTGTTTAATTCTATCGCGTCCCTACCATTTGTTTGTTTTTATCATTACCCTAGCATTTGCTTCTTCGTTTGCCAACATTTCAAACTGCACTGGTCTGGACGTCAAAAAACAGAATATTACAAACCACTCCAGTCGATGCACAGCAGTTTCAAATATGACTCGCACTCGCATTCAAGAACAAGAATTAATAAAGATCACTGGGCATAGCTATGCATCTTCCCTGAAACCCTATTTACAAATAAATGAAGAGCACCATTCGGAAATCCTGAATAAACTGAGGAATACACCATGTACATTGACGAGTTCCACTTCTTTTACGCACACGTCCATATAACATCAACTGAACCACCAACCACTGAAACATTCAAATTTGAAAATTGCACTTTCAATAATTGTTCCTTTTAAAATTATTCATGTTTATTTTTTTATTTCATCATCCTTAATTAAAACTTTTCTTGTGTATTTCATCATCCCTAATTAAAACTTTTCTAGCACTTGTTTATATTATTTAGATTAAGTTATAGCTTCTGCTATATGATATTATGGATAGTCACGTATCAGAAAATGTTTAATAGGCCTACTAAGATTTATTGAAAATCATCTGTCAAGTTGATTATTGCGATCCGGATAACTGAAGTGGAATGCAACTGTTTTAATAAAAATAAAATTGAACAAACAAAGCCTTCTTGACTAGCAACCGTCCACAGAGTTCAATGAAGATTCTATAGTTGGCACAACTGATAACAAGAAAACAAGTAAGCATAACACACTACTCCCTTCTAGCGTAATATTTGTAATGTTGAGATAGTAAAATAATATATTAAATTTTCGTAAATCAATTAATATTTTATTGTATTGGACTACTTCGTTACTTCTAATCTTTATATACTTTCTTCTAATCGTTAATAGTCAATTAAATCCCACTCGAATTTTGATTTTCTCTATATAAATCAAAACCTCTAGTGAGATTACTGTTGATAAATGAATGAAAGAATTTTAGTTTTGTTCCTTAAATCTGCAGAAATTTGATCCTAAAAAAAATGTCACTTTTCGTTCTGCAAAGGAATTTTACAATGTTACATTACTGTTAGGATCAAATTTCTGCACATTTGAAGGACAAAACTAAAATTCTTTCTATAATTTATTACCATAACACACTGTTCTCTTAAACTGACTGAGCATATTGGAAATTAAATCAATAGCTTTACCAAACACGCTATGAAATGTTTCATATAAAACTATTCTTATTTAAAAAAAGAGGCAAAAACGAGACAAATTTTATTAATCATTTTTGGTTTAAATATCTCAAAGAATAACCCCCTGAACTTAATGGCATTACTTATGGTTCATTCTGTATAATTATAGCTATTCAGATTTGCTTTGTAGTTCCGATTCCAGTCCACATACTAAATGATAGCCGAGATTTAGTTCAGATCTAATCTGGTCCAGACTCTACTCCTCATCTCATATGACGTTCAGTCAGAACCAGTGGCGATTCGTGATATTTTTTGTATGTAGGATATGAGATTGACGACTGATGACCAAGACAGAAACTAATATTAATAATAATATAAATTAGTAATAATAATAGTAGTAACAATAATAATAATAATAATAATAATAATAATAATAATAATAATAATAATAATAAAGCATGCAAAATCAGTGCAAGTAGGCCTATGTTAGTCTTTGACTCACCATTCTGGAACTGGCAATTTATTTGTAGTGAAGTTCGATTCTCCTCCTCTTTTTAGTTGCGAAGATGGCTCCTAAGCCATTGTACTGCCCGATATTTACCGATGCTCCGTCGTACGTTTGCGCAATTAATTTCTTGCTACAGTTAAATTCTTCTAAATGATCAAATACAACTTCAGATATTCTTTCGGCTGTCCTGTCATTTGAAAGTCCTGTTAATTCTTGTATTTATTATACCTTATTTTATTTATATGTAATTTTGTTTTTTATTCATTTTATTTTTATATTATATCATTTTAAATTATTTATTATTTCGTTTATTCTATTCTTTTAAAATGACCAATGAACTGCATTTAAGGAGGCTATAGGGGTACTTAAAAATTCTTATTGTAATCTCTGACAGGGTCTCCATCATCCAGAAAAAAGAGTCGTAGTATTAGGATACGCGGTCATATCCTCAAAGGCGGTTAAAGTCAAGTCATACCCCGCACTCCGCACTCTCCCCTGTCCTCTAACTTCACTGTTAGAAAAACCGTTTGCTGTAAGATATTTGGATGGTTCTTCGGAAATTATTTCTGAACTGTGCAGTGGCGACAACTCACGACAGAAAGTGGAAGCTTAAAGGAAATTAATACGTCGGGACGCATTGAAAATCAAAATCTGTAATTAAAATGTTTTCTATCCTCAGAGGCACGAAATTAAACTGTAGGATCATCCTCATATCCTTCATGGAGGAATCGCCACTGGTCAGATCTCTGTTTCAGCAGTAGGCCTATTTCTTCTTCTATTCATCTTACATAGCCGTATCACTTTATCTGACTTCTTTTGTATCCATTTAATGCAATTTGGTGGAAGTAAGATATTTAATATGATTACCAAAGGATTCCAAATAAGTAATAATGTGCAAACCTTAAATAAGGTACTTGGGGGTATTAAGGCCCAGCATGTTATAAGGCCCACTACCTAGTTTTGCCATTAGTTATAAACTTTTGCAAAAGAGAGCAACAGCTCTTAAGATCTATTTCTTCTTGCATTCGAGTGAGGTATAAAGAAATCAGATTCTCGTTCTTGTTTGTAGCTGACTGGTGGCAACAAGTTATGTGTGATTATTTCTGCTTTCATTATAAAATTTTGTAAAATTTAATATTAAATGCACGTTATTGTGTAAACATTAAGAAGTTTGGGGCTACCTTGAAACTTTCGCTAATGAGCATATGAGCACTCCATAAATTAAAATTGACGCGAAGTAACAGAGCAGAAAATAAGGCCCATGAAATAAATACGTGGAAACACCCACAAGTTCACAGAAGTCCCTGAACTATAAAGTTCAAACTCTGAAGCACAAGCTTTTTTGCAAGAACTGAAACAAACGAAAGACTGACAATTCCTAATGCAGAAAGCATTGGATGAACCATGAACTTCAGGATTTGTAAACATCCAGGGTACGCGGATGTGTTCTGTCTGCGAAGAGAATTCTTGTAAATATGCATGTGTGTGTGTCTCTTGTGAATGTTGGGTGCACGATGAATGTGTAGGTCTGAGGAAAAAACTGAAGAATTTGTATGCCCAAATTGTGTTCAATATTTATAGTAATTATTGTGGGCCTCATTATCTGTCACAGCAGGATATAAGGCCCAGTGACATGATGTTAATTTTCATTGCTCCCAGCATTTATGTGTCTGTTTGAATATTTATTTGAAGTAAAATATTATAGGATAACTATAAAAGTATGCTATTCCATTATTTAAAAATTGCTAAACGTCTCCATTTCAAAGACAGAACGTTCTATTCCTTAAGTGGGCCTTATTACCCCCGGTTAAAGGCTGGTTCACAATAAACCGGGAACGAGAACCAGAATGAAAACGAGAAGCAGAGGACGTGAATATGAAAATTTTTGATTCACAATAAACCGAGAATGTAGACGACTATGCATATCGATATGCATGTCAATAACGATATGTAAAGACGATATTACGCATTCTGATGTTATTTGTGTATAATTGACCAATGGCGTTCTCTCATGAGTACAAGGCAGCTAACATAAACACACGTTAACCAACTTCGAAATTTCAACTGAAACATTTCATTAGGTACGGTACTATAAATATACTCATGCATCTTTATTATCACAAGCTATTTTAAGTCTACCATAACGTAAAATAATTAGAGAAGAAACATTTGTAATAGAACAAAAATGAAAACAGTAGTTATTGAATTGAAGCGTGAATATTTACCGATAGTGTGTAATACAACCAGTACAGTAATAAAATACGATTCGCTTCCGATCGGTGTTCAAAGACGCAGCTATTGAAAGCCACGTATTCTCCTTCATTTTCTCATCTTTATACGAGGCGCGCCGCTTATCGTAAACGTGAGGATTTTCCTCAACACTCAATATTAGAATCTCATCAAATAAAACTTGCTCCATGATGCACAGCACAGAACAAAATAATGCATAGGTTATGTCACGGTCTTCTTGCTACAAAATATACGACGACAAAATAGCTTTTACGGCTGTGATCGGAAACGTGAACGCCAAAGTTGAAACTTGGCCAACTCTCCGTTCCCGATCCCGGACTCCGGTAAGCTTTTCGTTAATTGTGAATGCTCACATTTAAATGTACACATTTTAACAATTTTACCGTTTTCGTTCCGATTCTCGTTTCCGGTTTATTGTGAACCAGCCTTAACTTAGATAACGAAGTATTGGCGGACCACTCAAGCTATGAAGCGACTCCTGGGATCGGTACACAAAAATGGAGTTTCTAATCTAGAAACAAATAAGATGTTGAAGAAAGAGAAGAAAAGAGAGGAACCTTGCAATCAAGATGTATTGATATAACGACCATTCCCCTTCTGTGTATCATAATTAATCTCGGTCCATCTTAACAAGTCTGGACCGAATATTACAACTGGCTGGCAGCGCACAATGTAGCGTTAAGGTATGAAACTGCCTTAAACAATACGAGCCCACATACCTTCCTCTGACATTCCAGCGCCGCGTACATCACAGCTTATGTTGGAGATAACACAACAATATAGTATTTACATACCGGCTGCCTTCTCCTCCCCTCATAGTAAACAACGGAACAAACTGGGCACAAAGAGCGTAGATAAGGCGCGTCCACTCTCGGAATGTTGCGAATACTTTGCGTCCGATTCCCCCACTCTGTCCTGTGTCTTTGGTTTCGGCCAACTGTTGGTATTTCCTCCTCTGTTGCTGCTCCTTCTGTTTGTGATTCTCACCCTTCCCAGCCATCCCTCCAATCCCGGCCCAACAATTAGGAGCTCTGTTATTCCTTGATGGGGTCCCTATCCAGTTAAGAGAATACTGCTGCTCTCACTGCAAGAAATTTTACCAAGAAATCCTGAAATTAGTGGATTTTTTTTTTTATTTTAGATCACGCAAACATTTTAAGAATCTATATTGTGATGGAGGGTGTAATTGTTAAAGCAAAAAGACTTGAAATATTTTTAACATTATAGCTAGAAATTTGAAAACAATACTAAATTTAAATGTATCTTAAAATTAATTTTGTTGTTCCGATAAGTCTTTGTAATGCTTTTGAGAGCTGTATTTATATTTTCAATCAGAATGACTTATCGTATTTTATATAAATAATTGATAAGTCTTTCCCATTGAAAATATAAATATCTATCAAAAGCAATAAATTAAAATGGCATGAAATTGTGGAGATACCAAATTTATTTCGGAAAAGGTATTATTTGACTTTCTTGTGTTAAATGTTACATTACCTCGCTAATATGTTTCAGCCTGCTATTGGCCATCTTCAGAACTGGTTTTGTTGGTCTTGGCGCCTTTTGTCTGTGTTTCCTGTGAGGGTATGTTTGTGTAGTGTAATAATAATAATAATAATAATAATAATAATAATAATAATAATAATAATAATAATTATTTTAGCTGACAGAGTTAAGGCCGTAAGACCTTCTCTTCCACTCAACCAGCAAAAAGTTTATATACATATGCATGAACTTCCAAAGAATTCAACAATTTGATTTAGATGGGAGTTACATGTATACAAGAGTTATTTACGAATTAAACAACAAAATACTATGAAGTATTAATTAAACACTGAAATAAACTATGTAGCAGAATTAAGCTAAAATACATAGAATGTTAATATATTTCAAATAATATTAGATAATAGAAAGACATTATTATGAGACAATTTTGAAAATACAGCACTATCAGGATGATGTCTAAAGAAAGAAGTAACAATGTAATGTGGAGTCAAAGAGTGTGTGTGTTCTGAAAATGAGTTGTGTGTTGAGAATTCCATTTGGATGTGTTTTTGTGTGTCTGTATATTTCGTATTGCTCTGGTGTGTTTAGTTTCTGGCTTTTTGGTTGGATGTGTAGAATTTCCATGCCTGTGTTGATGTCTCTGTAGGTATGGTTAGCATTTGTGATGTGTTCTGCATATGTAGAAGTGTTTTGTGATTTTGTTATGGCTGTACAGAACACATCAATGTAAAGTTAAATGTGGCCTCCGAATCGTAGTTCGAATACAGTAGCAATCATACTATTAGGCCTATATTTAGCGTTACTTTTAATTATTGTAATTGTTATTCTGCGTTAAAATTGAACGCCAGAAGAAAATGACTAACATTTTTTTCTGTAGCGTAAATCTACAACACGGGTTTCTCAGCTTTACTTCTCTGTTGAAGGAAGTTGTGCTTATGATTCTATCGCCCTTCAAAATTCATCAAACTCGGCCGAATTTGAACACACGAATTTAAGGTCCTGCGAGTAGCATAGTGGCCGCTAGATCAACGAGAGTTATTAGAACAGAGTGAAATTTAAATTTAATATTCTAACAGTAATAATTTAGATGTTGAACTGATTCATGATTTATTAGTTTGGGGAACTGATTGTAGTTTTCCAGCTCGTGTTACAAAGAATAACAAAGCTGTCTTATAGCTATAATTAGATATGCAGAGTTGATTCATCCAGGAAGAGATGAACAGAAAAAATTAAGGTGTAGCACCGTGCCACGTTAAGGAGTTAGGTATAGCTTACAGCAGCCAAAATGTTTGGAAATATTCAACATTTTTTCCTCCATTACTGTATTTTGTACAATAATGAAAATTGGTATATGTAAAACACTGTCTTTCTGCTATATGAAAAAAATATTTTTACGAATTAAAAAAAAATATGTTTTTTTTTTTTTTTTCTTTTTCAAAATTCAGAATGGTGGCAGTTATCTGTGCAGTGATAAAGCGTTTCCCTCGTAACTCATAAACTTGGTAACTTTTTCATATTCTCTCGATTTTAGTTTATTGCTGAAACTCATGTTTACAGTATCACGTCCACACCTGTGGAGTAACGGTTAGCACGTCTAGCCGCGAAACCAGGTGGCCCGGGTTCGATTCCCGGTCGGGGCAAGTTACCTGGTTGAGGTTTTTTCCGGGGTTTTCCCTCAACCCAATATGAGCAAATGCTGGGTAACTTTCGGTGTTGGACCCCGGACTCATTTCACCGGCATTATCACCTTCACCTCATTCAGACGCTAAATAACCTAAGCTGTTGATAAAGCGTCGTAAAATAACCTACTAAAATAAAAAAAATAAAAAATACAGTATCATGCTCTTTCAACTACATTCCTTAATATATAATATATTTTTTTTTATTTTGTGTTAGAAGAAAAAAACTGATATTTGACCATTTTTTAAAGATTTTATTTTTTACCAGACAATCTAACAAAGGTAGAGAAGTGATCTTGCATCATATTGTAGATATTACATGCATAAATACACACAAAAAATTTCATCACAGAATGTTGGATAGTTTTTGAGTTGTGTGGAAACGCTTCATCACTGCACAGTGAACTGAAATTTTGAAAAAAAAAAAATATATATATATAATTTTTTGTACTACCGTAAAATATGTTTTTCATATAGCAGAAGGACAGTGTTTTACACATAGGCCTACTAATTTTCATTATTGTACAAGATACAGTAATGGAGGAAAAAAATGTTGAATATATTCAAAATTTTACTGCTGTAAGCTGTACCTAATCCCTTAAATGATGATGATGATGATGATGATGATGATGATGATGATGATGATGATGATGATGATGATGACGACGTGTAGCATCATCTTTCACCGCACTTTTGTTCAATGTATGGAAATCGTGTATTTGCTGTCACAGCGTTTTGACAACCTCTGTGCTGCAGTTCGCTCAATGGATGACCGCCATGTTTTGTTTTCTTTCCTGTTTTATTCATAATTGCGAGGTGAGGTTTTATTAGGTCCAGTGTTCGGCTGTATTGTCCCAATAGGGTAATAATGCGTATTTTCCAATAACATTTGTGGTGTGGTAAATATTCTACTGCCATTAAATTTACATTTTTAGCCAGTTTTTGGTACGATTCTTTTATTCCTACACATTTGCCTTTTTTATTGCTATTGATGTTATTGTTGTTAGGTAGATTCCATGTGGAGTTCTTTCGTCCATATAATTTCCAAAACATAACTGCTATGCATGACCACATTTTGATTAAATTTTATAAAGATCACTGCGATATGTTGTTCGGTAATAAAAATTTTAATTTTAGTTAGGCAGTTCTATTGGGTACTAAAATATTGTGCAGATCTTCTTACTAATCGTACGCTGTATAAAGTTCATCATTAATTCAATAAGTAGAGCATTGATTTTTCATACTGTAGACGCGGGTTCAAGTACCGGCAAGACCAAGCGGTAGGTAGAAATGATATTGATCCAGCGGTACTGGGTTTCATTCCTAACCGAGAACTGGAAATTTATTGTTTCTTACGAAATAAACTTGCAACTCAGATTTTTGTCTTTCCTGTATGCTCTCAGTCCGTGATCTTGTTCAATGTGGACCATATGACAACAAGACAGTCTCGTTGGATACAAAGTATAGTAGATCCTATTACAGCTGGCGCCAGCGTTTTTGGCGTGTGGCCTAGAGTATAGTGCTCAGTTTGTGAGTATATTGCTAGTGCAGCTGAGAATGGTACTACTTTCTATACAAGTCACATCAGCCATTTGCCAAACACAGTTGTCAGACTGACTACGGTAAAGATAAGACACTAGCACTTAAAGTTCCCATTACTTATTTCACGCGCCAAAAACGGTGACGCAGACTGTAATAAAGTTTGTCACAATAGCGTGAAATGCAGAGCATTGCAAAATTTGAATCTACTAGATTTGAAAGGCCGTCAGTCATTGGAAGTCATTAATACATTACAAATATTTCTCAAGCTATTACGTACATTATTAAGAAACAGAAAAAAATTACAGCAATTATTTTTTAACCCACTTAATATGGTTTTTTTGTTTCCCTGAAATTTACATCAATTAACTGATGTGCTTAAAATAAAGACAGATTCATTTGTGAAAGAAAGTAGACCCTATCATTTTCAATGGATATGATGCTGACGTAATCGAAATCGTAGGAGGTTAAGTACCCATTGTAAAAATAACCAAGTTATCCTGGAGAATTAAATCGTTATTAATTTTTCAGAACACTGTTACTGATTGAAAATTAACAGATAGCCAGAAATGAAAACAGTAATGTGCCGAGAGCCATTATATATTTTACAGTAATTATCGAAGTTTAACGAAATGTGTGTATTTTTAATTTAATATGCGATAGCGCTATTATTTTTATTATGATGATTATTATTATTATTATTATTATCATCATCAGTATTATCGTTATCATTATCATCATTATTATGATGATGATTATTATTTTTAAACTACATAATTTCTAATTAAAACTCTATGACCTACTAATAGTCGTGCTTAGCGTATACACATATAAAAAGAAAACAAATACTTGTCATTGTTGAACATCTTCTTCACTGCAGCAATGATACAGGGCTAACCAAAGTTATCTTTGGTTTCACAGCATTAACTAATTTAATAATTCTCAGAAAAAATAATACTAATAGTAATATTAGTTCCAACTGCCTCTGAGAGCCGCATGAGGCTCACGGACCGCGTAATGAGTACCACACTTCTGCAATATCGAAGTTCCATCCGTGATTCAGAAGTGAAGAATATGGCAGCACTTCTGACACATCTCGTAACTGCACTAATTCCCATTTCAGTTTGGTTGATAGACCTTCTCCTCTATTCACGCTCTCAACCATCAGTGAAGGGGGAAATGCTACTATCGATCTTACTAATGTTTGACTAATTGGCATTCAACATAGTAAAAAATTATATTATTAAAAATGTTTACTGATGACCTATATTTCGAAAGTCTATACTAAGCGTTTATATTTCATTTTATTGCTGTTTATATCAACTGGCACATTAAAAAGCTATTGAGAGCAGAAGATAAATGTTTTCTCCACCGCTAGTTGCTACTCTACTACACACACAAAGGGGCAATCTGCATTCTGTCATTCTGCATTCTGTCATTCTGACTCTATAATAAACTAACATTCCTTACTATAATTATTAGTTGAAAATATTGTAAGAACGGCACTAAAATATACTCAACCATGTAATTGTCAAACATCTGCGTCACTGTACTTTATATTCACTAACGTAGGCCTACTTTTATTTTCTTGTGTGTACAACTTGGGGGTGCAGGTATAAGAGTTAACAGCTACCGCCCTGTTACTGACGAACTATGGGCAAGTAGAAGAGGAAAGAAATGCTTTCGCATCCTCTCAACTTGTATGAAATGTCGTTTAGGCTATTAGTTTTTTGTAAACACAGTAACTCAAGTTTTTTGAACAGACAAAGCTGCACTTTCATACATCAATAGTCTTGTTAAAGTGTTGTAGGTTTTAGATTGTGTGTGTCGAGTATGAAAAATTTGAATAAGTAGACTATGCACTTTTAAGAATATCGGAATATATTAATATAATCTTTAATGATATTTTTGTTGACACACTTTCTTCGAAATAAATAATTATATCTTTGCAACTAAAATAACTGCAATAATTTACTCTCTTCAGAGAGATGCAGACGGCTGTTACACACTGGTTTCGATCCCAGGTGGCAGACTTCTACGACACAAAGATAGGCCTACAGAAGTTGATCTCACCTTATGACAAATGTCTCCATTCCGGTGGGGTATATGTTGAAAAATATCTCAGCGAGTATTGCTGTATCTGTTCCAATAAATCTTTCCATGAAATTGTGTTTTCTTTCCGTAAACGGATCCAGGGAAGCTTACTTTCTAGGCTGCCCTTGCAATTGCGCTCGAGTGGCCAAAATTTGTTAAGCACTTATTTTGATATTATTAACATAAGTAGTGGAAAAAAAAAATAACTTTTTTATTTGCCTCCGTGAGAATGTTTGCTTGTCAGGGAAATCGCTATCTCTACCCAATATGTGACTCACAGCTATGACGAATGATGTACGTATATATGAGGGGCTCACAACCAGAGTGGACCAAGTCCACCAGTGATCAGTTTGTGGATTAATACAATCTTGGATGAAGAGAACTTAGATTTATTCATTGCCGTAACAAACAAAGTCCATAACTCATTTGTTACTCCACAGAGGGCAGCATTTCCTATGGAAGGTGAAGGTTGTTAAGCGTGAGCCAGGAACTTTAACACTCAATATCTCAGAACTATTCCAGATGGACTTGGTCCACTCTGGTTGTAAACCCCTCATGTGACAGCTCCAACTGTCCAGACAACTGCAAGTAAGAAGATTAACTTGAAGGACAACATAACGGGATCTAATTAATTTTCGTCCCACTCAAAATGTTAATGTCGACAACTCTTTGATACTGAAGCTATGCATTGGCTATATTCTTGCACGAATGACTCACATCGCGATTACACAGCTCTGAGATCAGAGTGCGTTGTGTTTTTAGTATACTCGCCGCGCTAGTCACTAGTATTGATATAAGACATGGCCAGGATGTATCATTTCAATTCACAGAACAGCGATAAACATAAACATCTGTCGGCTCGTGATAAGAAACACGAGTATTCCTCCTGGTTTATTCAAAGATAAATAGATGGCAGTGACATTAAGTTCTATACGAGTTGGAAATCTACAGACGAAAACGCAGCCACACTATCGCCAAGAAAAATCCGAACAAAGAAACCATTCTGTAACAAAATCGCTATTATCTGTCACAGCGATTTTTCCGGAGCAGTCACACTCCACCTGTAATAGTTCAAGGTACACTGCTCCGCCGATTTAGTAGAATGCGTATGAGTCTGAAGAAAGCAGAAAACAGTACACACGGTCTGCTGTTGTAACGAGAATCCAAGCCTCCGCATTCCGGTATGGCATCATTTCACAAAAGTTCACGCCTAAGTATTTTTGACAATGTAAATATTATTCAACGCCTAGAAAATGGCGCAGATATTAAGGATATTGCTGGAGACTTTAAGCTAGTATTTATTTATTTATTTATTCGAACACTCACTCACTTATTTACTTATGTATTGATTTATTTATTTATTTATTTATTTATTTATTTATTTATTTATTTATTTATTTATTTATTTATTTATTTATTTTTTAATCTATTTTTTATAGATATACAGTATTCTAGGAAATAAAATTAATTCGTATTAACATGGTATCAGATTCTGTTTTTATAATGAATTATCATCATCATCCGTCACGAATTAGGCCTGTGTAGACCTGTTTCGGCCCCATCTAGCAGTCTTCTAAAGGGTCTTCCTAACCGTCAATGTCCTCTGGGTTGATATTGCATCATCATTTTGGGGGTTTTTGTATTGTCCATTCGTTTTACATGGTGTAGCCAATTTAGTCCGTATCTGTTTATTTTTTCTTCTACTGATTCTACTTCTAATTGTTCCAATATTTCTTCATTCCTTTTTTCGATCTAAAAGAGTATATCCTGATGTACGTCTGAGAAATTTCATTTCCGTTGCTTTGATTCTGCTCATATCTCTTTTCCTTAATGTCCAAATCTCACTTCCGTATAAAAGGGACGGTAATGCTAGAGTATCATATATTTTTATTCTTGTGGATCTTTGTACTAATTTAGCTTTTAGTGTATTATTTATTATTCCTAAAATTTGTGTAAATTTGATGTTTTCTTGTTCACATATTTTTCATTTTGATAAGATATTTCATAACCCAGATAATTGAAATTTTTTAATTATTCTAGGCATTGGTTATTGTGTATTGTCTTACTTCTGATTGGATCTTGTCCCAAAAATGCCATTACTTTTGATTTTTGTGCTGAAATCTCCATCCCAAAATCTGATATTTAATTTAATTTATATAGTCCCCTTTGTAAGTTATCCTTTGAATTGCAAATTATAACTTGATCGTTTGCAAAGAGCAGGGTATTTAATGTTAAGATACTGGTTATTATGATACCTGATGTATAGATCTGGTTCCATTTATGAATGATTTCATTAATGTAAATATTAAATAGTGTTGGAAATAATGGGCAACTTTGTCTAACTCCATTATTAACATATTTCCTTTCGGATACACGATTATTTATTTTGACACATTTTATTGTAACACGGGTAGATTTCTATTATGTTTTGCAATAGCAGATTTGGTAACAACTCTTAAATACCCATTCCCGTATGATCGATGTTTTTCTGTCCATAATATTCCTAGACTTCCATGCTCTACCGCTTGCCGATTGCAGGGGACTTGTTCCACGTGTTATACGAGTATCTGAGTAGGTGAACATTGACTTTTTCCTATATCGACGGAGCAGTGTATTACGCCTTAGATGCGCGGCTAAAGTGCGGTATCCAGGAGAGCATTACCGATATATATTTTAATTCTCCAGCCTCGTTTATTAATATGTAAAAAGCCATCAGAATATACTTCTATTAGATAGGAAATAGCATTTTATTGTGTTTTCCTTTATTATTTTGCTTGACTTTTAGTTTTGTTATTAATCTGTTACTTGTCGTTTTTTACAGACCTTATGGTGTTCACAAATTTCGTCATTACCATCGCCACGATTGTAAACACCCACGGTTACTTGTTGTCAACTGAAATGGAAGTGCTATTTTCTAATTTTAAATAAAACAAAGAGGGATGTAGAGCGGTTAACCACAGTGACCCAGCCCAAAACAAAATTCTAAATAAATCCAGTAAAATACATAAGACTATCGTGAGAAAATTGAACACATCCATGTGGTGTAGGCATTATCTGCATGACTGTACATATTGTATGAGTTGGGGATGAGAGGGCGAGAACGTACAGAAAAGAGGGATGAGTTGGATCAGGTCGTTGTTGTCGCAAACGTTATCGCATGGTTAAAAACAAAATAGTGAGAATTATCGCAGCTGACACCCCCATCCCACCCTCCTGTTTACACACATACTAGATCGTTTTTCATTATTTTGCATATTAATGTAGTTCCAATACACGACAAGTATGCCTACATGCAAACAAGCGACGCTCCTGCACTCTAGTGTTGCAGTTACTAAACGTAAACAACACACGTGCGCACCTATTATTTACGTTAAAGAAATTTATTAAATGTAGGATTTATACACAACATATGCATATGCGAGCTTGTTATGGCGCCTGTGTTGTAGGGGAAAAGTCGGCTCTGTACAGTCTGTTCCCATGTTTAGATGATACAATGCATATACTTCATAAATGAAATTTTGGAAAATATATTTTATATACTGTTATTATAGCTGGTACTTCGCTGTGAGAAGTGGCTAGCCGCGTCTGCTCTTTCACCTAAGCGGCCCGGATTCGATCTCCGGCCAGACTGTGATGAAATTCGCAGAAAATAGACGAGACGTAGGAGTTTTCTCGTTGTACTCCCATTTAAACTTTCATTCCAGCAACATTCTCCATCTCCCCTTCATTTAATTCATTAGCTGCTGAATTTAATATTGGTGAATTGCGGGTTCCCGATGCTGATATACATCGCCCCCTCCCCGTGGTCTAGCGGTAAAGCGCTCTCCTCTAGATCCGTTCAAACTCGGCTAAGATCGATGGATTTTTCAAGACGCACAAATCTGGAGCGCAATTCCTCCGAGAGTAACTTTAAGCCGTGTGCCCCATGTCGGAGTTTTCCGGCACGTTAAAGATTTCCATGCCTAAATTAGAGCCTTTGGACTAAACATGTATATGTATGTATGTATGTATGTATGTATGTATGTACATACATATACATATATGTGTATAATATATATATATACATATACAGGGTGATTCACGACGAAAGGTAAAAAATTTAGGATACGATATTTTAGGCCATTTTGAGTGAAACAGTTCATATGAACATAGGTCCGTTTTCGAACGATGGCGGAGCTAAATGCATTTTCTTGGTAAAACGTCTCGCCCCAATGTGGATCAGACGTTACCATATGCTGCTGACGTGAGACAAGGTCAAGGTCGCAATGAATGACTTAACATTGGAGTCCACACCTGTGGAGTAACGGCTAGCGCGTCTGGCCGCGAAACCAGGTGGCTCGGGTTCGAATCCCGGTCGGGGCAAGTTACCTGGTTGAGGTTTTTTCCAGGGTTTTCCCTCAACCCAATACGAGCAAATGCTGGGTAACTTTCGGTGCTGGACCCCGGACTCATTTCACCGGCATTATCATCTTCATTTCATTCAGACGCTAAATAACCTAGATGTTGATAAATCGTCGTAAAATAACCCAATAAAATATAAAAAAAACGTAACATTGGAATCTGCACTGTGAACGATGTAGATAAAAGGAAGAAACCGGGTCGTGGGGCATTACAAATGTCCAATCGCCTGCCCTTGTTTGATGTAATGACACAGAACCCGCAGATGACACAAATAGCCTACACTATCATTAATTCACAGCAGTTCAGTCAGCTACCTACAGCACAGTAGTTATACAGGTACAGTTATCGGATTATCGGAAATGTTAAGTTGTGTTTTTAAAAATGCCTTATAAATTTTCTACTACAGAATACGCCGATATTGTGTATGTTTATGGTTTGTGCGATGGATGTTCCTTGCGTGCCGTCGCTGAATATGAACGACGCTTTTCGAACAGAAGGGTACCATATCGAAGAGTACTTACAGTCTATGGGGTTGGATGAAAGACTTGGTATAGCAAAGGAAGGGGGAAACGAGAGAGGCGCTAATCGATCGTATTTTGGATGCGGCACAAAGAACAGTTACGTGCAACTCTCCCGTGCGATGAGCGCGATTCACGCCCGAGCGCAACAGTGCATTGAAGCAGAAGGAGGTAACTTTGAAAATGTGCGAAAACATCGACCCCGACGTCTAGAATATTAGGTATGTATGCACACATGAATATAAAGTTTAAATTTGTCCGTTATCTGTCTCTAAACGCGAGTTAGTACAATAGTACAATGGAATCTCAGAAGTTTTTGTGAAATCAAAGAGCCATATCTCCGTAACCGTTCGAAAACAGACCTATATATATATATATATATATATATATATATATATATATTAGTGACTTGTGCAGCAAATGCTGCAAACTTAGTTAATTAGAAGTTCAAATAAAAGTGTTTCAGATTTATTTTCCAGAAAGATTATCACACATTTTGAAAGTTATTTGCTTCCATAAAAATGTAGATGTAACTTTTAAAGAAACGTAATAACTCAATGAAGCGTAACCCTGTCAAAAATATCTTTTTTAAAAAGCTTCCCTCTTAATGTTTTTACGCCAAATAGTTTTTCTTGAACATATACATCTTCAGTTCTTTGAGGTCTCCCTGCAACAAAATGATAAGTTATGTTTGGCAGCGATCACAGATCTAATCGATTAAACCAAAGGAATATGAAATTAATTTTTATGTAGTCTAAAGACGCAGCTAAAATAGGAAGGATTACTTAATTAACTTACTAATGCCTCTTCCATATTACTGCACTACACCCTAGGAAAATGAGAGAATCACATTTATATGTATCTATACCGCCCCGTCATTAACCCTTTATTTTAGTCACGAAATATGTTTTTGTTTGAAAAAGTATAATTTTTGTTCTTGACTCCTCTTAAGTTTTAGTGAATTGCCCCAGTCTCTTAGGGTGTTATTCATAGACATTTCGCTAGCCCGCGCTACGAGCATGCTAAACTAGCCCCGGCTATCGACTGGTTACTTGTATAGGATTCATAACATATCATATCGCTAACACTAGTTTATGAATACGAAAAACATTAGTTCGCTGATCATCCACCGGAAGCTCGCGCTAAGAATGTCTGCGAATACGGCTCTTAATTTTTTACAGCATGATGCCTGGATTTCCAGATATGAATTGTCCACTTGAGGGGACTCGCTCTCAACAACTCATTGTCCATGAAGCGGCATTGAAGTTCCTGTCCCCTGTAGAGGACGCAGTGATTGAAAGGGTTAAATATCTGAAAAAAACCCACACCACTTGATTAATAAGTATAAAAAATATATCATTTTTAATAACAATGTTGTTATTTTGTGCAAGATTTGTAGTTTTCAGTAAAATACTGTATATATACTGTATAGCCGTAAATTATAGAAATGAAGATCTAATTTAAGATATTCTCTTCGTCTACTTTCACTTTCATATATCAATAGCATTAATGTGTATCTTTACTGATAAATACATCATGACATAAACGGTAATAATATTTCATTTCTAATGATAATAATGTCATCAAACCTTCTTAAGTTCTGTAGTTTTTATAATTCAATACACAGCTGCACTCAGAATATTACACACCAGAGAATCATACCTGTAAATTGTTTTCAGTAAGTCTTGATATTTTCTAAAAAAAAAATTACACAAATGAAGATCGACATATTGGCGTTATGATGTCAGAGAATCTGAACTCTAAATATGCCAGCAATCCTGCAGATCATGGCCTTCGTGTGGTATTGTTTATTTTATTGTTTGTTTTGTTTTATTCTGAAAAGTCATTAGTTCACAAAACTGACGAAAGATGGATTTTGTAAAATAGGAAAATTGCGTAGGAAAATTAACATTTCACAGAAAACTACAATTTTTTCGCACATCATTAGATATCCAGCTTTAAAATGAAGGCCATTCATTAAAATCCGTTCAACCGCTTTCCCGTAATTTCCATTACCAGTTCAAGATATATATATATATATATATATATATATATATATATATATATATGTATATATATACATATATATAGATAAATCTCATATTTTGGTATGCAAACGAAACATTTTACATTCACTAAATTTAACTTTTTAAAATACTTTGTCCTTGTGGCAACGCTTTAATAAGGGAAGTTTGTAGCAATAAACTAGCCTACTTTATATACACTGTTAAATTCGGCGGAGGGCAATGTATTAAGAACGAACGTTAAATTAAGAGATCTATCAACATTGTATCTGATTAACGGCACTTGGAAGGAACATATTCCAGAATTGGAGTGATATAAACACAGTGTATTGGTTTTTTACAAATACGAAATAATTGAAGCTTATTATGAAACAAATTTTTACTGACATAAATTTCAATTTATAGTCCACATATGTAGGCGCCTTTGAAGTAATTTAATGATAAAAATATCTATTTTCGAATGTATTATATTTAAATGTATTTTTACAATCTTACGTTTACGCAATTTCCCAAAATATTACGTTAATTTTGAATACTGCAAGTCTCATCTACATTTATACGGAATGACTCAAGACTAAATGACCCGCGCTTTAGGAATCACTTCTATGGGCCATTTTGAGCATCATATTATCAGGCAGTACATCTCACTTGGCGATATGTGTCCGATAAAGTACAATTGTTTGTATGTATCTGAAGTCTGACTAGTGTAATATGTAGCTAGTCAGCGATGTGTGCAATGGAGAGGGAAAGGAACTGGCTATCCTACCCCATTATCTCCTGGCCTAGGAGCCTCATAAATGGTGCCTTCTTGGTATCACTTGTGAGTTTCAGACGTGTCTGCGGACAGTTGACTAAACAACAACAATAGTCCTTGTATAGATATTACATGCCTTCAATCCCCTTTCTTTGTGGAGTTCTCTATAGCGTCCACATTTCACTTTTATAAAATAATAGATGCCTTTTTATTTACTTTGTATATCCATTATTTCCTGACTGTGTTCGCTTTAGTTATATATTAATTTGCTTATTTATTTATTTATTTATTTATTTATTTATTTATTTATTTATTTATTTATTATTTTTAATAAACTGAAATTGTGGGATGTTTTATCAAAATTTATGTCCCAAATTATTAAATTAAAATTAAATTATAGTTTATTTAACGACGCTCGCAACTGCAGAGGTTATATCAACGCCGCCGGTGTGCAGGAATTTTGTCCCCCAGGAGTTCTTTTACATGCCAGTAAATCTACTGACATGAGGCTGTCGCATTTAAATGCCATCGACCTGGGCCGGGGTCGAACCCGCAACCTCGAGCATACCTCGAAGGCCAGCGCTAGACTAACTACGCTACCGAGACCGACTATCCGAAATGATGAAAGATTATTTTAAATAACAATAATTTATTATTAAAATTATTATTATTATTATTATTATTATTATTATTACTTACTTACTTACTTACATACTTACTGGCTTTTAAGGAACCCGGAGGTTCATTGCTGCTCTCACATAAGCCCGCCATTGATTCCTATCCTGAGCAAGATCAATCCAGTCTCTACCATCATATCCCACTTCCCTCAAATCAATTTTAATATTATCTTCCCATCTACGTCTCGGCCTCCCCAAAGCTCTATTTCCCTCCGGCCTCCCAACTAACACTCCATATGCATTTCTGGATTCACCCATACGTGCTACATGCCCTGCCCATCTCAAACGTCTGGATTTAATGCTCCTAATTATGTTAGGTGAAGAATACAATGCGTGCAACTCTGCGTTGTGTAACTTTTTCCATTCTCCTGTAACTTCATCCCTTTTAGCACCAAATATTTTCCTAAGAACCTTATTCTCAAACACCCTTAATCTCTGTTCCTCTCTCAAAGTGAGAGTCCAAGTTTGACAACCATACAGAACAACCGGTAATATAACTGTTTTATAAATTCCAACTTTCAGACTTTTTGACAGCAGACTAGATGACAAAAGCTTCTCACCCGAATAATAACAGGCATTTCCCATATTTATTCTGCGTTTAATTTCCTCCCGAGTATCATTTACATTTGTTACTTTTGCTCCAAGATATTTCAATTTTTCCACCTCTTCGAAGGTAAATCTCCAATTTTTATAGTTCCATTTCGTACAATATTTGGTTACAAGACATAATCATATACTTCATCTTGTCGGGATTTACTTCCAAACCTATCGTTCTGGCGGCCGGGTAGCTCAGTTGGTAGAGCAGCTGGCTAAGGACTGAAAGGTCCGGTGTTCGATCCCAGGTGGTGACAGGATTTTTTCTCGTTGCCAAACTTTCAGAACGGCCTCGAGGTTCACTCAGCCTCCTATAAAATTGAGTACCGGGTCTTTCCCGGGGGTAAAAGGCGGTCAGAGCGTGGTGCCGACCACACCACCTCATTCTAGTGCCGAGGTCATGGAAAGCATGGGGCTCTACCTCCACGCCCCCCAAGTGCCTTCATGGCATGTTACGGGGATACCTTTACCTTTTTTTTTTTTTTACCTATCGTTCTACTTGCTTCAAGTAGAATTTCCGCGTTTTCCCTTATCGTTTGTGGCTTTTCCCCTAACATATTCACGTCATCCGCATAGACAAGAAGCTGATGTAACCCGTTCAATTCCAAACCCTCTATGTTATTCTGAACTTTCCTAATGGCATATTCTAGAGCGAAATTAAAAAGTAAAGGTGATAGTGCATCTCTCTGCTTTAGCCCGCAGTGAATTGGAAAAGCATTATTATTATTATTATTATTATTATTATTATTATTATTATTATTGTTGTTCTTATTATTATTATTACTACTACTATCATCATCATCGTCATCAAGCAGTAGCGGCAGAAATAGTTAAAATACCAACACAGAGAATTTAGATGATCAAAGTATATTATACAGGGTCATCATTTTTTTACTAACATTTTTAATATTAACTTGGCTATACCTCTGGATCAACGCCGTTTGCTACCCCCTTCCACAACTGGAGTTCGATGATACTGGCGTAGAATACAAACAAATCACTTTACTAGGTATAGGAGGGAAGAAAAGTAGTTCATCTATTTACGTAAACTAGGAAATATCGTGCCTTTGAGTTTGATCATTTTAGGTTTTTGTTGAATCAAAATACAATACAGTATTAACAATGAGTGTTTTTACTCACGAACTGAGCTGTCCATGTGGACGTATTCATTATGCAGTGTATATTATACTGTCTACAGCACATTAGCATGCAATATAGAGAATGAAGTTAAATTAAAAAATAATCATAATATGGATATTTAAACACATTTTTAAAATGGTGGCCGTTCATTTCGATACAGGCTTCAGTTATTTTGTGCATATTATTGCACTATAGACTATTGTACCTAATCCCAATTACCAGTTTCGTCCTTCGTACTAGTAACTCATGTTGAAATAATTCTGTGCCTACTCTATAAAAGAGTACCTTACGTACTGAAAATTCAATCTTCACTTCTGCCCGATCCGAAAAGATAAAATTACTCAGACATACTATCTGCTGTCCGTCCAAGTGGTTATGTCGTAGGGTCGTAGAAAGGGAGTAAATCACGTTATAGTTAATTTCTTAACGAGCACCTTTTATTTAAGCTATTTTAAACAGGTGTTTAATATTACGTAGACGTCCAATTCCTAACAGAAATTAATGTTCTCAGAAAGAGCTAAGACAGCCCAGCCACTAGCTGGCGAATAAAAGCTGGTGGGGGAAACCGGGATATAACGTAGAAAAATGGACGACAGTACCTTGCGAAAATGATTCAATATTGAAAGCTCTTTCGTCACTGGAAAACGCGAACATATTTTTGTTTGGAACGTACTGTTTACTATGACAGTAAGGCTACTATGACTGTATATGCGGTCTTGGATCTGTGTGCAGGACGGTTGAACTTCATTAGTAGAAGGTGTGGGAGTGAAGTACATTCAAGAACTCAGGTACAATAAAAATTGAAGTAAAAATAAAATGATGTCCCTGTATAAATCTCTCAGTTAGGCCTAATATTATAACCTGTAAATGACTTTACAGAGCCCTGTTGAAAATAACAGTTTGTGGAAATTTCTGAATGGGATGAGTATCAATGACAAATACAACACTGAAATACACCTCTATAATATACATTTTTTTATATTTGACCCATCTTGTAGAAGGAATAGACGTAGGCCTATATGATTTGTCACGAGAGGGTAAGGCTCAGCCACAATTTTTGATAAATCCAAGATGCGTCCAGCTCTGAAGTCGGGTGGCAGTGCACTCTGTAGGGTGAGGTGCGGAGCTGTTGGGGGTGCTGCCCCCTGCTGGTAATTTGGGCCACAAACAAGCGGCACTGAAGCAATTCCGCGCACGTGCTGCCCCCACACGACAACACCGTTTAAACGCACGTGTGACGTCACAACAATGATGCACTGGCATGTTAGTTCGTAGTAATGGCCCACGTCACCTGCAGCAGCAATTCGTTATTTTTTTTGTTTGTATATCTGCGATTTGAGGCCTCAGAGCCGATATCCAATAGTGTAGAGTGCGGGCGTACCAACACAACAAAATTTATATGAGAGTCAAATCTGTGAACATTAACAAAACCAAGACAACCTGAATATTGTGTTATTACTCATACTATGAATATATTATTACATAATTCCTGGGCACATAATTAGTCGAACTTCTAGATAGTGGGCTGCTCGTTTCGGAAATTGGATTCAAATTTCTGTCAATCAAAATCAAATTCCTGGGTCAGTGTTACGGAAAGTCGTATGGCCCTCACTCTGTCAGGCTAAATAAACCATTATTATTATTATTATTATTATTATTATTATTATTATTATTATTATTATTATTATTGGTTGCCTTTCTCTCTCTCTCTCTCTCTCTCTCTCTCTCTCTAAATGTGTGTGTTCAGTGTCTAGAAGTTTGTCAACAAAGCCATTAGTCTTCTTGCACTCCAGTACTTTCGCAATTTCTCTTTTCTCTCTTTTATATGGAGGAGAGACCCGAAGGCTTACACTGCAGCTTGAGGCTTATTGTACTTACCACTCCTGTTCTGTGAATGATTGGGCAGCCGAACGGCCCTCGATCTTGTACACTGACGTTCAAAGATATCTGAAGTACGATTTTATCATCGCGTAAGCGAACTTTCCAACCACGGGATAAGTCAGAACCAAAGATATAAACATTTTGTTAAATTCGTCAACTTTTGGATACAGTATCGAAATCTTGGGTGATCTCCCGACTGTTCCTAATTACTTTTACTTATTGCTGAGAGGTAGTTCATTTATGATGCTGCACTCCCGTCATAACCAGGATGAACAGCGTGAAAACAAATTTGACAGATAACTATGAGAAGAGGAACAAAGGTGTACGATGTCTTGTGTAGTACTGAGGGTTATAAGTTCCTAGTTTTGATACATACACATTTTGGTGGGAATGTGCCTGTTTATAAAATGTTTCAGCGAATCTCCTAATGATAACTGGGATACTTTCTACTTTTAGATCTTGATGTATCTCTTCGTTTCTTGTGTACCACCCGCTGTTATGAATTACACGTAATACTTTATTTTGTACAACTCGAATGGGATCTAATGTTGTCTTAGGTGCGTATCCCCATACTGTAGAACCATACAAAAGCACTGATCTAATCAGCAATTTATAAATTGTCACTTTTTTAGATGTTGACAATGCACGTGTTTTTAAAAGGGGATACAGTTGTACCATTCTTGCTATTGTTTTTGCTCGTGTATTTGCAATGTTGGTATGCCATAACAGACGACTATCCAAATGGATTCCAAGATACTTAACAGAATCCTGAAATTCAAGGGCAGTACCATACAGTGTGAGTTTAGTTTGTGGTGCACTTCGAGTTCTACTGAAAGCTATGACTTGACTCTTCATTGTATTTACAGTTAAGCGCCAATGTTGGAACCATTCTTCTATAAGGTGGACATGCCGTTGAAGTCGACCAATGGCTAGATCGGCATTACGATGTGTAGTGTATGCTAGTGTATCATCTGCATATAAGGCTAACCTGGTGACGTCAGTTTCCGGAAGATCTGAAGTATATGCACAATATAAGTAAGGGCCCAGTACTGAGCCTTGCGGAACTCCTCCTTGAATTTTCTTTTGTCTTGATAAACAGCCGTCTTCCTTAACACAGAAACTTCTGTTCCGAAGAAAATCAGCAATAATATGAATCAGTGCATCAGGAACCTCTGATTGGATTAATTTATAAATTATACCAGTATGCCACACAGAGTCAAATGCACTTTTGACATCGAGAAATATTGCTACGGTAGTAGCTCTGTTGTTGAAACCGATAGTTGTTTGTTCAACAAGACGCAGCAGTTGGTGTGTTGTGGAGAGACCTTGTTGATATGCAGCCTGATAGGGTGGAATAAGGTTTGGTGCACTTTGTAGAAGTCTGGTCATAAGAATTCGTTCAAATACTTTGCCAAGGGCATTAATCAAACTTATTGGTCTGCGATTTGCTGGAACCTTTGGATTTTTCTTTTGTTTGGGAATGGCAGTAATATATGCAAGTTTCCAAGCATCTGGAAAATATCGATGAGCTATACACTGATTGAAAAGCTTGGTAATATACATAAGTGCCTTTCTAGGTAAGTTTTTAAGTTCCATGTTGTTAATTTTATCAGGACCTGGTGCCTTTTTAGGTTTAAGGCGTTTAATAATGGTTTTGACTTCTGACGGGCTCGTTAAACAAATGTACTGGGATATGGGACATAGTAGGATGTGCTGACAGTTTCCTCGACATGGCGATAATGTTCAACTAAGCTGTCACATTCATTAGCAGGTTTAAATTGGTTCTCAAAACAATCGGCTATAAGTTCAGCTTTTTCACAAGACTTATAAACTGGGCCATCTTTGCCATGTAAAGGTTGATTTTTAGAGTAGGAATCATGTTTGGTTAACCGTTTGGTGATTGTCCAAATTTTATTTGACTGTCCTGCATCAGCAACATCTTTTTCAAATTTCGAAACTTTGATTTCTAGTGCCATTTTGTGCACTCTATTTTTCATAATGTTATATACGTTTTTGTCAATTTGTGATCTAGTTTTTTGCCAGCGCTTACGAGCTCTCTGTTTAGCCATTCTTAGTAGACGTAAATTCGAGTTTTGATGGAGATAACTTTGTATTGGTTCTTTCTCTAGTGAAGCATATTTTGCTGCTTTCAAAGTATTTTCAAAGATTTTAATTCCTTCATCAATGTCTTCTTTTGTTGTAATCAATGGATTAGCAGAAATTGATTGTGAAATATATCCCCGATAGGACGACCAATCCATGCTGCTTAAGAAAGCTTGAGGAAATAGCCTCTCAGTAGTTGCTCTTTCAATGATTAAAACAACAGGGTTATGATCAGAGGACAGTTCTTGTAAAGTGTCTATAAACAGGGGTACAGTATTACATCTGAAAAGAAATCCATCAAGTACATCTGGTTTATGATTTGCATTTTGAGGGTAGAAAGTAGGTTTGTTAGGAGCTAAGATTTGATAGCCGTGCTTGTCAGCATGTTTTGAGAGTATGCGACCTCTGGTTGTTGTTACGCGTGAATTCCACTCAATGTTCTTAGCGTTGAAGTCACCGCCAATTATAAAATTATTTGATATACAGGATATTGCATCAAGTTCTGAAACTAAGAAAGGCTTATTTGGAGAGCAGTACATCGATCCAATTAAAATGGTTTCGTTATTGTACTGAATTTCAATTAAAGTTATAGATATGTGTGTAAGCTGGGGTGATTGTATTCTGTAGTGTCTAATACAATTTTTAATTAAGATAGCTGTTCCACCAAAAGGGCCATTACTTCCATCAGAGCGATACACTGTATAATTTTTAACGCTGAGTCTCTTATTAGGTGTTAATTGAGTTTCTGTGATTAAAAACACATCTATATCATTCTGATGTAAAAAGTCGTCAAGTACATTTTTATCCCTAGTCACTCCATTGGCATTCCAGGTCACTATTTTTAGTGGCTTGTGTAACTTTTGTCTGGGTTTATTTTGTTCCATTTCCAAACAGACTAGAAACACCATCAATGAACACTGATATTTTATTAAAAATATCATTTTGTTGCTTCACTTGCAAGAAGGTTTGATGTAAACATCTTAAATAATAACTGATATTGAATGTTTTTAAAAAGTTCCACCATTCTCTCAATTCATGAAAAAATTGACTGAAAGATGAACTGTCAGCAAATTGAAAGATATAAACAAATTGACAAGCTTTGAAAGAGTTCCGCTAGTTCTCAATAGGTGGCACCATTATTGGGGCGGTTAAAAATGTGTCAAGGAAAATGATTATGTAGATTAAGCATAAATTATTCTCATAATTGACAATATCAGCGGTTTCCACCTAAACTCGGTGTTGTTTTACAATCAGCAGAGTGGGATGAAAAATTGAAATCTATATTGCGGATATATTTATTTACGATTGGCAATATTGACTATTATCTTCGCCATCTATTCATAGAAGTAATAACTAACGAAGCCAAACTTACACCAACAAATTATCGATCACTATCATCGATTAATAGTGTCAGATATTTTTGAACTTCAGTGTACAATTACAGTACGCAGCACCGTGAACTGAACCCGATGAATGTGAATTAATCATGGCGAAGTGAGTCCGAGGTCCAACGCCGAAAGTTAGCCAGCAATTCTGCTTTAATTGCTTAAGGGAAAACACCGGAAAAAACCCTAACCAGGTAACTTGTCCCAACCAGGATTTGAACCCTGCCCAGCTCGTTTCATGGCCAGACCTGCTAACTATTGTTCCATAGCGGTAAACTTACTTTTTCACTTAGGCAGCTTCTTCCTCTACAACTGCACTTATTTTAATATGTTCCATATTTATTTCTTCATTGGTGTTGCATAGGATACAGGAACGTGTATTGAATAGGCTACTTCTATTCTGAGTCATGGCCTGTCACCAATCTAAACAAAGCGACAGCATACTTTCGTGGTTCACAATAAAAATTCTCTGTACTACAGTTGTTGTTTAGCCAATTGTCCGAAGACAGGTCTTTACCTCATAAGTGATACCAACAAGGCACCACTTATAACGCAACTAGGCCAGGAGATAATGGGTAGGGCGGCCAGTTCCTGTCTCCCTCCATTGCATACATCTCCGACTAGCTACATATTACACTAGTCAGACTTTAGATGCATACAAACAGTTGTTCTTCCTCCGACACATATCGTCAAGTGAGATGTACTGCCTGATAATAGATGTACATACCAGCCAAAACCTCAATTTGAGGATTATACTACAGTAAAAGCCATTTCAGTTTCTTTATTTGCCAAACACTCACTCACTCACTCATTCACTCGCTCACTCAAATAATATCACAATGAACACAATACACTGTCAATAAATCCGCACACCCCCGAACTGGGCAGTTGACTTCTGGTAGGATTACCTGTCACACCAAACATTCATGGCCTTGAGAGTAGGCTGGGAATTTCACCTTTCGTTGGGTCTCAGAGTATATGATTAAGATGCTTTAAGAATTCACTATGGGTGAATTTTATTTCGGTGTTATTCTGTGATACCGCATGTGAAGAGAACATTTCATCTTGTTTTCTCGGTTCTTCTCTCCATTATGAGTACCGCCTTCTTCATTTCTTTATGGTTTTTCAGAAGTGGGATATGATTGCCTATTCCGACTTAAGTATCTTGTCCCCGTTTACTCGGCGCTTCTCTAAAGAGTAGCAACGCATTGTTTCATTTCAAGGCATAATTTTATTATGTATATTCTTTTGAGAAGATTAACTCCATATGTAGACGAAATTATTGGCGATCATCAGTGTGGTTTTAGGCGTAATAGATCGACTATTGATCAGATTGTTTGTATTTCATAGATATTGGAGAAAAATGGGAGTATAAGGGCACAGTACATCAGTTATTCGTAGACTTTTTAAAAGCATATGACTCGGTTATGAGAGAAGTTTTATATAATATTCTTATTGAATTTAGTATTCCCAAAAAACTAGTTCGATTAATTGAAATGTGTCTCAGTGAAACGTACAGCAGAGTCCGTTTAGGCCAGTTTCTGTCAGATGCTTTTCCAATTCACTGCGGGATAAAGCAAGGAGATGTGAAAATTTGCATTTTATGAAAATCTTGTATCATCTATTCAAGTTAATAATTGGCGTCTTGTTTGATTTTTTAATATATTTTAATATTTGTCATTTATGTATTCTACTCGTAACTCAGGCCTTAATCTATTCCTTCAATTTTTAGCTCTGAAAGTCTCTTGGCTATTATCCTAACTACCATATCTATGTAGTAGACTTCTACCGATCTCTTATTTTCCTGTTAATAGTAAACCATATCAGTTTTTGGTAATAATGCGATATTAAATTTTATATATAGCGAGCTAAGAATCGTCGAATAGCCTTTTCTAACTTTTTAAATATCACCTCAGTTGCGTGTTTTTTATATTTATTACAAGGCTAGCATTTTAGACGTATTAAATTTCTAATTACGCCCCATTACATTCAATTATTATCTAAAGTCATGAACTGTTTCCTTAATGTGACTGAAATTTTATTGTTGATATTGCTCTTTATTTAACAGTAAATAATTAATTCCAAGTAATCATTACTGACAATCTGATCTCTGTTATTGTTCTTGCTTTAAAGTAATGTATGAGGATGAAAGATGTTTTTATGATATTTTGTAAACTGCTCGTAGAACTTCATTTAAATGATTAATTAACTAAACTCAAAATAATTAAAATGGTATGATGAAAATAATAATAACAAGGATGCAAATCCCGTGCAGGATTCATTTGTTCCAATCCACGTGAACAAACAATGGGGATTACAATCATTTTCTATTTTAATACAAATTAATTCCATGCAATGCGTAAAACCATGGATTTACTGTACACGTAATTGTTTTGAGTAATGGAAAATTCAAATTAAAGAAAAGTGAATCAACATTTGCGCATCTGCTGTGTGAAGGGCTTCGCTCTCTGGAACCAACTTTTCATACACAAAAGGCCGTCAGTCCTCTCGTGCTGTGCAATAGGTTCGGTAAAATTAATATAATGCATCTGATCAATTGCTTTATGAGTTCAAAGTCAACTTAATTGGTCTAGTTTATTGCTGAATGTTGCACATCGGGCGAGAAGTTGCAAACAAAACACAACACTAACATCACAGTCAATTTGAATATCGTCTTCTTTATGTAGCCTGTTGTGACTGAATTTTAAACTCTACTTTATCGAAAAGTATTGGAAACGTGGATTCAAGGGAAAGAGTGCAATTTGAGGTTAGGGAAGACGGAGCTGAGACAACAGATCTTCTTGCGTACTTTCCTGTCTTCCATCATAATCACCAACAATTATACAGGGTGAACCGTAAATAATGTAATTAATTACAGGAGGTTATTCTTTGAGATATTTCAGACAAAACGTTTAATACATTTTTGCTCGTTTTTGCTTCCTTTCCGAGACAAAAATAGTTTTATGTGAAACATTTCATAGCGTGTTTTGAAAAGCCATTGATTTATCTCCTGATATGCTCAGCCGGTTTAAGAGAGCAGTGTATTATGATAAGTGATTGAAAGAATATTAGTTTTGTCCTTTAAATGTGCTGATTTTCCATCCATAAATGCGAAAATGTAACTTTCCGTTCCGAAAAGGAATTGTAAAATGTTACATTTGTTCGGATCAAATTTCTGCACATTTAAAGGACAAAACTAAAATTATTTGAATAATTTACTGCCATAATACACTGCTCTCTTAAATTGACTGACCATACTGGGAAATAATTCAGTAGCTTTCCCAAAATACGATATAAAATATTTCATACAAGATAATTTTTTCTCGAAAAGGAAAGAAAAAACGAGCAAAGCTGTATTAAACTTTTTTATTTAAAATATCTCAACGTGTAACCTCTTGAAATTAATGACATTACTTACGGTTCACTCTGTATTTATCACCCCATTAACATCGCCGCATGAGGAAATGATCGACCATGCCAGATAATGTAACATACATCCTTAGACGACGTAGTAGTAGTAGTAGTAGTAGTAGTAGTAGTAGTAGTAGTAGTAGTAATAGTGGTAGTGGCAGTGGTGGTACTGCTGATTGTGGTACTGGTGGTACTAGTACTGGCGCTGGTACTAGTATTAGTGATGGTAATAGTGGTGGTAGTGGAAGTAGTAGTAGTAGTAGTAGTAGTAGTAGTAGTAGTAGCAACAGTAGGTTATTTTACGACGCTTTATCAACATCTTAGGTTATTTAGCGTCTAAATGAGATGAAAGTGATAATGCCGGTGAAATGAGTCCGGGGTCCAGCATCGAAAGTTACCCAGCATTCGCTCATATTAGGTTGAGGGAAAACCCCGGAAAAAAACCCTCAATCAGGTAACTTGTCCCGACAGGGAATCGAACCCGGGCCACCTGGTTTCGCGGACAGACGCGCTAGTTAGGCATTGTATGTATGTATGTATGTATGTATGTATGTATGTATGTATGTATGTACCTGTGGAGTAACGGTCAGCGCGTCTGCCCGCGAAACCAGGTGGCCCGGGTTCGATTCCCGGTCGGGGCAAGTTACCTGGTTGAGGTTTTTTCCGGGGTTTTTCCTCAACCCAATACGAGCAAATGCTGGGTAACTTTCGTTGCTGGACTCCGGACTCACTTCACCGGCATTATCACCTTCATCTCATTCAGACGCAAAATAACCTAAGCTGTTGATAAAGCGTCGTAAAATAACCTACTACAAAACAAATGTATGTATGTATGTATGTATGTATGTATGTATGTATGTATGTATGTATGTAGCTGAATCTGTCGCTGAAGTGCTAGCGCTCCGGTTTTTCATCCAGGCGGGTCGGATTCGATCCCCGGCCATTTCGTGATGGGATTTGTGGTGGACAAAGCAGACGTTGCAGAGGATTTTCTCGGGGCACTCCCGTTTACGTCTATCATTCCACCAACATTCTCCATCTACCGTCTGTAGTAAAAACAAACTGGAGTGAAGTCTTAATAGGTACGGGTTTTCAATGATGATTTAAGAAGGGCTTAGGGGTCCGCGCCCCTGGGACTTATTAGGCTGCTCGTATGCAGACGACACCTGGCTCTGAGGCAGGAAGATCGACCTGACAGGAAGAGCTTGGGCCTCTGGAACCCCGAGCTTATCACACTACTCGTCCGCGAAACGGGACCTGCTCTGTCAAGAGCTGAGGAAGGATGGCCCACCTGTAAGAGTCGGATTCACGGATACTACCATACTACCTGGCAGACTTAACAATCATTGCATATATAGGTTCCACAATGGGTTAAAGAGTGACTAAGTGTATGGACACGTCCCGGATAAAGCTAGCCAATCATGTATGTATGTACCCAGGTCTGACCGGGACATGCCAAATGCCTGAACACTCAGCCACTGTTTGTGGCCTAAATAAGTGTAATATAAGGACTTTATATCCGATCAGCTTCTGAAGTTGTAAACATTTTGAATATGTGTGTGAAAGAGAGGGGGAATAAATGTTGCAGTAAGGATGAGTGATTTATGAAGAGAAATCTACCTTTAAGAACATTTACGATAGATTTAAAAATATATGCAGTACATGGAAAACAGACTAATTGCATTAAAATGGAAAATTATAGGAAAGGGTAATGAAAACGTTTATATACGAGGTTACCACAAAATAAACACAGTTATAAGAAATAAATATTTAAAAATACACACGCGAAATTGTAATCACATTTGTTATAAACATTTATTTGTGTAATATACTGATTTATCCTATGAAGCTAAATATTTTTTTTTCTTTTTCGTTGGGTGGTTACGTTGGAAAAAAAATCTTCATTTACCCATTTCGCTTGCGGCTTCCCAACATCGGTCCCATTCAGAAGTGCTGGATAACAATGGACAACGACTAAGGTGACTTCTGTCCATTTCCTTTTTTTAATCACACAGTGTGCAGTAGACTTCGGGCAAAATGTCGATCCGATAAGAGGTGCTTCTCCAAACAGTCCTGAACAGCGTTTAGGCGTTAGGTCGAAAGTTAATTTCATGTTTTATTTAACGACGCTCGCAACTGCCGAGGTTATATCAGCGTTACCGGTGTGCCGGAATTTTGTCCCGCAGGAGTTCTTTTACATGCCAGTAAATTTACTGACATGAGCCTGTCGCATTTAAGCATACTTAAATACCATCGATCTGACCCGAGTTCGAACCCGCAACCTCGAGCATACAAGGCCAGCGCCATACCAACTGCGCCAACTAGGTCGACCGTTAGGTTGAAACAACAGCATTATTTCTGGGCTGGTCGGGTACACTGGAGAGTTACACCGCTCTGTTAGTTCCTTGTAAATAAATAATATGACACGATGTAATGTACTATTTGTATTTCATTATAAATGAAACTAATAACTGAAGAGTACACGGAAAAACCATGACAGCCACAATTCTCCTAAGGGTTCAATTTAATTCAATGTATTACTGCTAATTTTATAGTCGTTTTTCTTATCAAAACTCGTGAAGAAGAATTATCACCAGCATACAGTCATTCCTTCCTACATTTTCATTAGGAATTGCAATACATTTTTCAGTAATATACTGAATTAGAATCACCCTTAAAATAATTGTGACTTTGATTGTTTTTCCCGTGTACTCTTCAATTAATACCTATAATACAGCGAAAAAAGCCTACTTAATTTATATTTCCTTACAAATCAAACTTAATAAAAAATTATGTAATACAGTTAATTATACTACTTACATTTCATTTTAAATCTAATTTAATAAATAATATAAGTAATGCAATGTAATATGTAATTTAGGCCTGTATTTCATTTTTAATCGAACATAATAAATAATACAACGCAATGTAATGTAATTTCATTGTGTTTCAAATTTAGCAGTCGAGATATATAACGCAGTGTAAATATTATTTATATTGTATTATACGCCTATACGAGCATAACATATTGCATTGCATTACATTATTTATTGAGTTTGACACTTCCGTAAATAATGATGCCAAAAATAGAATTAGAACAGATGTATTAATATTATATTATATCTAGCGAGATGAAACTTTGACGAAAAGAGTCGGAGTATTAGCCATAACATTACCTAACATCCACGTTATAATTCGAGAACATTTGTGAAATATCAAACCAGGTAATTAGAACCTACTCTGAAGCGTGGCCTCGGGGCACGAGTCTCGATCATTAAACTCTAGCTCATGCCGGTTATAGCACAGTCTAGTATATACAGCCACGAAGCTCAATACATTGGGAATATGCATCCATAGATAGTTGCTAATCATTAGGATCGCTACTATCCCCTCATCACAGACAATGCGAAATAGTACCGGCACAGTCTATTGTTCCTAGTATTCTCAGTTGGAGCATTGTATCGCGAGAAATGAAAAAAATCAACTCAAGCTTCTTGACTGTATATACTAGACTGTGTTTATTGGAAGTCTGAAAAGGGCTAATGTTGTCTATTATTTTGGTCAAAGCCTTCATCGACAAGGAAGCAAAAATTGTTTTGAAATAAAGGAAGTTTATAGTGAAATATCACCTGTAAGCCCATTTAAATGTATACAACACTACTGTTCATGTGCATGAGAAAAGATTGAGGTAGGGGATAAAAGCAGGAACCTGTATAATCAACATACTCCTAGAACTCGTTTGAGAGCGCTATATTCAGTGTTGTGGTTCATTTCTCTGTGGTCAGGTCTTTTTATGCGAAGCGTCTTGACGTGAATCATCTCATTGAGTTCGATTGCAAATAAGAAGAGGTCAGTACCAGTTCGAAGCCTCGCTGCAGGAATAGCAGACAACACAAAAAAGCTGTTAGTCGAGTTCGAAGTGTGTTCTATATTCTCATCGGTTGATTATGCTCACTTTTCTGTATCTCAAAGGAATGCTCTATTTATGACAATCGCTATGCTTTCTCGAGAACATTAGAGAATTTGTGAACCTTGTACTTGATGTTATCCAAAATGGTGAATGTACGGTTGGTTTACTGTGCGCGAACTACTGAAATAATTTCGAAATATCACGTAATTCTGTGTGAACTTGTGTGTCCTATTTATGAAATTACGTATTTTACTTCATTACGGGTTAGAAATCAACAAAAATTGAGTGTAAATGTGTGGCTTGGAAGTTCATTGAAAGATTATGTAATAGAGGTCCGTATGATTATAGAAAAATGCTTGGAGATGATAAATTAATACAACTGCAATTATAGAGGCGTCCGTTGTTAGTGTTATTTCATAATTATAATTATCAATTCTAGTTTAAATGCCTGTTTAAATTTAACACAGAGTCAGAATTTTCGAATGAGAAAAAATTGTAGTTTTCTTTAGAAATGAATTATTACTGGCGGCGTAGTTGTCATTCTTAAAGGAACCGAAGTAGTTTACAAACTTAAAAAATATCGGTTGGTTGAGATTATTCTGACTTGCGGTAACAACGTAGTTGGTGTACTGTATATAAATTGTGTTTTGAACTGTTTTGGTACAGTAAGGAAAATTATAGGCCTCTATATTTATTTGTTTCGTGAAATACCTTTGTAATTAAAAGTTAAAATTAGATAAGTTCAATAATATAGCTACTTCATTCAATCTGCGCTTTCTCGTTTATTATTCAGTTTATTATTCATTAACATAATAAGTCCTTAATTTCAGACTTTTCAGTTTATATTAAAATCGTTTAACATTAATTTTAAAATTTATCATATGCATGTGCTCCTCGATATTTAGATGCTTTATCTAAAGGAAAGTACATATTCCAGATGTAATTATTACATTGCCGTTGTCTTTCCAGAGTGGATAGTGGTTGCTCGATGTATCACTATTTTATAATATATTTACATTTTATTCTTAGTTTAGCGAATCCCTTCAATTCTGGCTCATCACTCTCTTTGAAAAAAGTTAAAAAAAAAAATTGGCAGATCATGATGGTTTAAAGTGTACATTTTTTATGTATTTTCTATGAATTACAGGCCTAGTCAAATTGTTATTAATGTAAGCTTAAACTACAAATATAATTACCGGTACTTAATATACGAAATAGTTTACGAGTGTTGTGTTCTATAATAAAGTAACAGTTCTTAAAGTGAATAAAGTTCGAAAAATCAGTTAAACGCGAAAGTGTACGTTGATTTATTGTGCCATGAGATGAGGTAGAAATCCTGGGATTCTAGACAATGGTAAGTGTTATTAATGCAAATAGCAAGTAGATCTGTATTAATGCTCAGTTGATATTTGTGATGTGTGCGGTCATTTTATTTATCTACTTTGTTTCAGTATGGAATATTTTGTCTGATGGTCAATTAGAGTATCCACTAGCCACTGAACGAATATTGCACATTTTTATCACCGCTAATGTGGCGCTATAAACCAATTTTCAATACTTTATCACAACCACAACACATTTCAAATCTTATTGTACCATATTTATAGAATTATTACTACATTAACACATTTAGTATACATATCACGAAACATGTAAAATGCAATCATTATGAAAGTCGCCATAGCGTCTTCTTCGAATTAGTAGTATTAGTACGATCCACTTCCACTAGATGGAAACCAATAAGATTGGCAGAGCCGGCAATACATGAAAACGAAATGATACTAAATGTGAGGAATTTTACTACAGGTGTGTAGTATTATGTGACAGCTTGCGTTAGGTTTGATTAGGTGTGTATTATGTGACAGGTTAGGTTAGGTTTGATTAGGTGTGTAGTATTATGAGAAAGGTTAGGTTAGATGTATAGTACTATTACTATGTTGGCAACACTGAAACCCAGTGTTACATTAAAGAAATATGGCTGTATTCTTTTTTCACGCACGATGATTTTCGTAAATATGTATTTAGGATGGGTTGGGTGGGATTACAGTTCTTCACATCAGTTTCTACTATTCATTAGTATAAATACAAGACATTTTAAAGTATTTTATCAAGTTCCTATAGTGGCTGGGATATAAAGATTCACCTGTCTGACTTTTACATTGATACATGAATGCGATTTAGTATTGTAATAATTTCCGAAATTTTCAAAGATAAAATTTACTCTGACATGTTTCGAATTTGAAGTATAATGTAATTTTTAAGGATAATTTCATAGAAACTGTGTACTAAATTCCAGCTGCTGTGAATACGCGTATAAAAGGACGGTTTTGTGTGGGACGACACGTCGTTACTGATATGATAATAGGCTATTTAGTAGAAATAGAAATAAATATATACTTTCATCATGGGATAAGGGTATAGACGAAACTAGCACACGGGAAAGCTCAGGTGATTTTGAAAGTGATAGTCATCAAATTTATGAAGGTTTTTGGTGATGAAGTTGCATTTACTTTTGACTTTTACGTAGCTGAGATACGATTCAACTTCAGTTTTATGTCCTACGTAACAAAGTAATGTATTAAATATATTTCAACTCCCCCCTCCCCACTTGTACGCTGTTCCTCCCAAACTTCCATGATGCCGAATGAAAATAAAAACAGCATTAAAACCAATTAAATAAGCAAAGACAACAAATAGTACTTCCAATGAGGTTAACTTTGCAGGCAAACGACATATTACGTAAAAGGATACCTGTCTTACCGAATTACGGAAATTTGTTTACTTCACATATTTTTATAGGCCCTATAGGTCTATGTCTTAATAATTAACAGTATTTTGAAAATGAATTGGAGAGGCTTTTTTTATATTCTTTAGCATAGACCGTAGAATTTTAAGTATGCTATAATTAAGATGTGCTTCGTGATTTGCCTTTGTACCCTGTACATGAAATTACCTGTGTGGATGTGTAATAAACACAGTATTTTCCGTATCATGCAAATGGGTAAAATAATTATGGAATATGTTTTTCTGTTAATTTTAAAGATAAGATAGAAGGACCATGGCATCGAACGTATTTGTAATTAATACGGCAGCCATATTGGCTTAAATATAGTCGCCATTTTGTAATTTATTTTATGAAAACCACAGGATATGACATATGAGGCACTCAGAAGCAAAGTAATATAAGTGACATTTTTAAAAAAAGTGAGATAAGTATATATTCTAAATCTTTAACGTCACTTCTGTTCAGAGAAAAAGTAATATAAGTGCAGTTCCAGTCAGTGCTGCTCCATGTTGGCCTTACACTTGTATTACAATGCATACAGAGTTTTGACTGAGAGGCAAACTAATACAAGTGCGTTGTTTACATATTTTTGTTCCGTTTCTTCTGTGTATGACTAATTCATTTGCCATAATGGAGAGAGGTAATAGATTATATATTCGGTGGAAGGCCTGCACACATTGAGCTGGACCAACTATACAATAAGGATAACTTTTGCTAAGTGGAGCAACTTGCAATAGCTAACGAAATTCATCCCACTCATACACCACTCATTCTTTGATGACCTGAAGCATTAGGATGGGCCTATAATAAGGACTGTAGGACCTGGAAAAGTGCGTGGAAGAGGAAGTTGAAGGAATATTCGCGGTAGGAACACTACAGATGCACTTCATGATAGAAACATAGATGTTTCAGCAGAGAGAGATGTGACTTCATTAGATGAGGCTAGTGACGTAATGAACAGCGACTGAGGCTGAATTTCATTTAAAATCTGAAATTTTCTTAGCCCTCTTCTTTCGGAGTACCAAAAACCACATAAACTGTTGCCCTAGAAATTGAATATAATATTTAACCAATCAGACACTATGTATTAAAAAAGAATCTAAAAATACATTTAAAATTGCAAGCCTCATCCAGATCTCAGATGTTCTTCAAACTGTCAGATAATATCCTATGTAATTTCTACAAAATAAACAAAGAAGAAATACCAGTCTATATCACAGACACACTCATTGCTAAAACTCCAGTTGTAAATGAAATTCCTCCATGAAAATGGATAATTCCAGAACATAGCCTATAAATTCCACGAAATCATTTAAAAAATGATCCTCCATACATTCTTAAGTTAGATGCCATGGAACTACTCTGCAGCACATATAAGGATTACCTTCAAATTTATACAGATGAATCTCTAAACCCTGATGATGGAACATCAGGAGCAAGGTATTATATTCCAAAATATTAAGAAAATGACTTCATACCATATTCAGCCTCCTCCAGTCTTGACACTGAATTGCTAGCTATTGATGCTGCTCCTTAGTGTGTTACACAAATTTCTAAAAGATCTATTTGCATACTTACCGACTCCAAGGGAGCTATATTTAATATAAACAAATATGTACCACACCTATACGCACATAGAATTATTCCAATTCAGAAACAACTAAGTGAACTAAAAAAACTCCAAAAGAAAATAAAATTTCAATGGATACCTAGTCATTGTGGTCTACCTGGAAACGAGAAAGTCGATAGCGTTGCTAAACAGGCAACATATTTGCAACCAAGACCTCTTCAAGTGATATCTCTATCCAATGCCTTTACTTCAGTAAAGTTTCATTTTATAAACTTATAGATCAACAATTGGCTCTCTTCTGACAAAGAAAAATTTTACAGTCCGTTAAAAAGAAACCGAATGACCTGGAAATTCACAAAAACTTGCCCAGACATGTTCAAACATTTTTAATAAGAGCCAGAACAGATCACATTCTCACTCAATTGTACCTACACCGATTTCACATTTCTGATAATCCTACTTATCTGTGGTGTAATTATCATGATGAAGAGCTGGAACACATTCTTCTACACTGTCCATCCATACACCACAAAAGAAGTAAATTAAAATCATCTGTATCAGTTGCAGAAGACACATCTCTGCAATATATATTGACTACACCCCAACTCTGGCTACTAGCAACAGGCGTCTATAATGAACACCGATCAAAATACCCCTAATTTACTATGAAAAAGAAGAACTGAAAATACTACAGTGGACAATAGTTGACTGCATGTTGTCTGCAAACAACTGGATACATTAAGAAGATTGGTTGATTCTTTCGGTTATACAGACACATTTTTTGTTATAATATGATGATAAGAAAGCTCAAATGCTGTTAAGACAGAAATGTTTCAATGTTGTAAGTAATGTCCTTGTTCTTGTTTTAAATAATATAAAAATACTGAAAACCCTTGCACTTATATTACTTTTCCACAAAAACATTTTCGTGGCAAAATAATACAAGTGACTTTAGGACCCTATTTTACCTAAACTGTTTTGAATAGATAATTTCTATTTAGAAGTTAAAAATATAGGTACCAACACACACAACTGTGAATTTACAGCAACATAGTCCTGTAACAGATTTTTTAATTTCCGTTTCAACATCAAAGTCACTTATCTCAAAACTTACTAAATGTCACTTGTATCAGTTTGCTTCTGAGTGCCTCATATACAAATTCACCAAATTTTAGGGGGCTACGTCTCCTAAACTCCCAAACATTAGCTGCAAGAACACATCTTCAAAATATCATATACCACATCACAATGAAGAAACATACATAACAAAAAATGATATTATTTTCATAACTTTTTTTACAAAATGGAGGCGGACTATATCAAATTAATCCAGTATGACCACAGTATACAGTACAGGAAAGTTCGCGATGTCAACAATAAAATTAAGGTAATCTATTTCATATAACACAAGAAATTAAGAAAAATTAGTCAGCCACAACAAAATTTGGTAATTCGGTAGAAAACGTTGGTCAATATGACGGACATTAATGATATCATCAAGGATCAGTGACAGGTCAGATTTGTTGAAAATTTTGGTTTGCCTTGCATATTAAGTGTTTTTTTGGTAGGCATACCAGAAACCTGAACAAACCAAATCTAACCTGTCACTGATCCTCGAAGTCCGCCATATTGATCAACGTTTTGCACCGAATTACCCAGAATTCAAAATCAACATAATCACGAATTTTACCAATATTTAATACTAAATCAACTACAGAACACGTGACTTTCTACGTATACTAAACCATGCATCTACGTATAAATCAATACGATATTCTGTCGAATAGAAAACATTCAACAACCAAATAAAGTATCTTTTGCAGTAGCTGTCCTCTTTCCACAAACACAAAAAAAATCCGGAGGGATAATTACGTTTCTTAGATCGCTTTCAAAGCTTCATCTTGCACTTCACTCCAAAAATACAAAAACCTTGAAAAATGTAAAACACTTTTCACACTCCTCAAATTATGAGCTAAACTGAACTCAAGATTTGTATACGATCGTATACCGGTGTTGAACTGAACCAAGTAATAGGTCGCTTACAAGACATTTACAACTCTGAACAAACGAAATTTCAAATGTAAAAAACATTCCAATATCAACTACGATATATCGGACGATTCCACTTATCGTTTTATATATTATATCGATATGTCAGTGACAAAATTTTGTCCGAAGAATTTTAATTGCACAATGTGACGATAATGCAGTTTGTAAGTGAACTGTACACGGCGAAAAGGATGCATAGAGTTGCCGGAACATTCAGCGTCATATGCCATTGTTGCATGAAGCTTAGAAGCAGACCGGACCTAGCCGTAAACACAGAAACAAAGCGAATACAGCGTCATTCTACGAGTATGCGAGTATATAGTACACTTTCACGTACAGGAAGAAAAGACACAATGTTATCAGAGAGTTTATTTTCATATAAACTTTGAGATCTGCCTGAAACTTGTCACATGTACGAGTATTGCAAATGTCACGGCGTGGATATCCAAATGATATATTAACTCTGGTGTTGAAAATCTTTCTTTTGTATTCATAAGACACATTTTCATACATATTTTTAATGTTGAGATTGTTAGGAAGATATAGGCCTATTCGATCACTTTTTCAATGACCATAACGGCTTTTCTATCCCTCGAATGCTTTAATGTGATTGAGCACACTTTCGAAGACATCATCACATTTTTTGTTGTGATGATTATGATGTTTTCCTCGTTGATCTTTAGGTGGCACACCTGTAGACTTGAGAGAGTTCTGTAGTACCTGAACGAGTTAGTAAGAGATCCGATGCAAGGAAATGAATGCTTTCAAACACACTGGTATTTTTTCCATGTCAGATTTTAACACGCTTACCTTATAAGGTTATAAAAATACTTCCAATAATAATAATAATAATAATAATAATAATAATAATAATAATAATAATAATAATAATAATAATAGTAATAATAATTTATTTATTTATTTATAAAGAGATATAGCATTGCTTATAATTTGAGACAAGGAATTTGCAGCAGTGTTTACATCAGTAGTCTGATATATGCTAGTCCAATCATAATTGTATAGAATAGAATAAAGATTCAGATAATCACCTTGAGAATAATTTAAGTATGAACTGATATGACAGTGTTCCGGTAACGATAAATTTACTTCAATATAAATAGAGATAGATGGATGATAAATATCCTCTAAAACTAGAGAGTGATCGGCAAGTTTAACTGTACTGTTATTGACATTAGTAAAAACCAAATCAAGAAGATTTTTACTTGTAACGGTAGAGTTAATTTGATTTAATCCAAGAAGGCAGGACGAGGAATATAAATCCTTAGCCTTAATTTTAGAGTAATAATGAGTGTCATTAAGATTAGAACCAGTTGACCAGTCCATACCCGGAGTATTGAAATCACCAAGGATTACTATTCTAAAATTATGAGTGTCAAGATTTTTTCAAGTAAATTAAGATAAGATTTTAAGTGATTGTGATCTGTATCAGGAGAGAAATAATGGTTACCAATTAACAGATTAAAACCATCAGCCATTCTAATTTCAACCCAAACGCATTCACTAATAATTTCTAAGTCAAAACGCCTTCTAGTAAAAGGTAACTGGTTGCTAATCGCTGTTAGGACACCACCACCTCTTTTTTTGTTAGTATCTTCAAACAATCTGTCTGCACGAAACACAGTATAATTATTAGGAAATAAATTTGAATTAATAACTGACTCAGATAACCATGTGTCAGTGAGACAGATAATGAGATCATTATTACTCACTATATTTTGAAAAATTTCATCAACTTTAGTGTTAAGTCCACGAACATTTTGGTAGAAAATCTCAATATGATTAATAGAACTGAACATTGAAAGTGAGAGCGAGCAAGACTAAGACTAAGACTAAGAGGCATTTCCCTGAGAATCAACGGAGTTCGAATTGGCAGAATGCGCAAAATGCTGCTCAGGCTTTAGTTTACCATAAAAAGGAGCAATTAGGCAACCTGCAGGCCAAACTTCAGGATTGTTAATGGAATCAAAATCCCTCACATCAACAGTGATGTGAAAGGAAAAATATGATTGATATTTGGTTTTTAGTTTAGTTACAGCAAGAGATCTGAGCTGAAGTTGATTCTTCAGAGAGTCCTCTATATTGTTTGAGTTGACTTTGGAACTAAATCTCGAAACAAATAGAGATTTAGTTTTAATTCTCTCAGGGGCCATTTCAATATTACTCGAGGCCAATGTTCCAACTTTGGGTTCTCTTTTTTTATATTTGTTACGAGAAACTAATTGAAAACCATCAGATTCGTTGGCAGAAGTTGAAGCATTGGCCTGATTCAGTTCAAGATTGTTATGTCTAACTGTAACAAGAGGAGTTGTAGACACAGACTTCCTTGTTGCTGACGCTTCAGAATTGCAAGTATGCGAGTTGTAATAATAATAATAATAATAATAATAATAATAATAATTTATTTTAGCTGGCAGAGTTAAGGCCGTAAGGGCTTCTCTTCCACTCAACCAGCAAAAAGTATACATACATATGTATCAACTTAGAAAGAATTCAACAACTTGATTTAGATAAGAGCTACATGTATATAAGAGTTATTTACGAATTAAACAGCAAAATACTATGAACTATTAATTAAACACTAAAATACAAGCTATGTAGCAGAATTAAGCTAAAATACAGAGAATGTTAATATATTTCAAATAATGTTAGATAATAGAAAGAGATTATTATGAGACAATTTTGAAAATACAGCACTATCAGGATGTATGTCTAAAGGAAGGAGTAAAAATGTAGTCAGTGATAGCTTAAGTCAGTATGATTGGAGTGAAATGCTAAGAAGGTTATCTTTTAAGCTGTTTTTAAAAGTGTTCATTGCCTTGCAGCCCCTAATACTTTGTGACAGGGAATTCCATTGTCGCGAGGTGGATACTGTAGAAGATGATGAATAACGAGGTGTTCTATGAAGAGGTATACTTAATGCGCCACAGATAAGTGATCTGGTATTTACGTCGTGGTTAGAGTATAGATAAGAGAATTCGAAAGAGTAAAGACAAAGAGTGTAAAGTTCTACGTTCTTTAAGTCGGAGCCACGAAAGTCTTGCGAAGGACGGTGATATGTGATCATATCGTCGGATGTTACACACGTATCTGACGCACATATTCTGAATTCGCTGTAACTTTACTGACAGTTCAGAACTTAGGTCACTTAACAAAACGTCACAATAATAGCTGCTGCAAAGGAATATTTCAGAAGGTCCCTCATAAAAGAAAGTAAGCCTATAAATTCAACAGTCAATGAACTGTTGTTTTTATATGTGAATTTATTTTTATGACTGTACCTAGTGCCTCTTTTTTACATTATGCATTAATTGTATCAAAGCACCTAGAGCGTATTAATATTTTTCCCTTAAGAATTTATGCTCATTAAAGACTTCATTTAAATAGCTATTAGGCTATATTAAAGCAATTGATTTGGTTTTCTTCTTTAACGCTATCATTCATTCTCTTCTCTTACATATTATATTACTCTAATAGTTATTAAGTTAATATCGTAAATTGTATGCATTAAATAAAATAGACCCTATGACTGCATCATAACAAAGTACTAATGCATTGCTGAGGCTACTAGTAGAGTAGGGGAGAAACAACTCCTTGTATGGCGCTCTTTCCTTAGCGCAAGAAAAGCACAAGGAACTTGCTCGAATACTTTTTCGTCCTTCTTGCCGTGTAGTTCTCAAGTAAATGTTACTCCAGAAACCATTTCTCAAGCTATCCACACGCTGTTTTATAACTAAACTAGTGGCTTGTGGAGCAAATGCTACAAACTAAGCTCATTAGACGTTCAAATAAAAATTTTTCAGATTTATTTTCAGTGAAGAATACCAGACATTTTGAAAATTATTTGCTTCCGTAATAATGAAACGTACTCCCTCTGAATGTTTTTTTATGCCAAATACTTTTTATTGAACCTATCCACCTTCAGTTTTTGAGTTTCAACGCGAAAACGCAAGTAACAATGTCACGACGAGCAGTGGGTTTTTCATGTGGGAGTATAGCAATAGCTAGACTATTTCAGGTCATTGTGGATTGTAGGTGAAAGTTTGCTATGCTTTCAAACAATAGACATAGCGTCTTGGTATAGTTGCTGCATGTAGAGCTTGAAATGTAGAGGGTAAAATCATTTTATCCTGCTAAGAGATCTTGCTGAAACGATCGGGAGACTACATAATTTTGTAGGCTTCTTATTTTATCAGTAACTAATACCTCTTGGTCTTTCCTTAGGAACTGTAATTTTTTAGCTCTCTCGAGCCAATACTGAAGAGAATGACGCATATAAATATCTACACCACACCGCCATTAAGTATATAAAAAGACCCAACCCCACATGATTAATAATTGTAAAAATATTTCATTTTTAATAACAATATTATCTTACGTAAGTTTGTAGTTATATATTACATAGCCGTCGCTCAGTAAATTATAAAAATGATCTAATTTCATAATATTGTCTACATCACTTACATAACCCCAAAACGTTTCGCTTTCATATCATCAATATAGCATTAATATGTAAGTTATAATTAATGAAAAATAGTCGCATCATGTCATTAACTATAACAATATTTAATTTCTAGTTGTAATAATAATGGGGAGGCCTAGACGTAGATGGGAAGATAATATTAAAATGGATTTGAGGGAGGTGGGATATGATAGTAGAGACTGGATTAATCTTGCTCAGGATAGGGATCAATGGCGGGCTTATGTGAGGGCGGCAATGAACCTCCGGGTTCCTTAAAAACCAATAAGTAAGTAAGTAAGTAATAATGTCATCAAACCACCTCAAGTTTTATAGATTTTAATATCCAATACACAGCTGTATTCAGAAAATTACACACCACACAATCAGACCTGTAAATTATTTTTTGTAAATCTTGAAGTTTTTAATAACCAATTGAATTTGAACTCTAAATATGTCAGCAATCCTGCAGATCATGGCCTTCGTGTAATATTGTTTATTGTAGTGTGTTTGTGTTTTGTTTTATTTTGAAATGCCATTATTTCTCAAAACTTACAACAGATGGATTTTGGAAAATAGAGAAATGACGTAGGAAAATTGACATTTCACTGAAAACTACTATTTTTCTGAAAAAATTTGGGTTCCAAGCTTCAAAATGTGGGGTCATTTATTAAAATCCGTTCAGCCGTTTTCCCGTAAATTCCATTACAAGTTCTATATATTATATATATATATATATATATATATATATATATATATATATATAACAGGGTTTGAATCCACGTCTGATCAGGTCCTTGCAGTCGGAGCTATCTCGCTGATCTGTAGCTACTGTATGCCGGTGGCTGATTTCTGTTTTCCGTATTTTGTGTAATAAGGCAAGACAACACATGAAACATACTAAGGAATTATTAATTAAAGAAATTAAAAATAACCATGCATAAACTTCATTTTCCTAATTTAAAATGAGGTTATTTAAAAGTCATGAAATATTTGAAATTCCTCTAAAGTTGTTAAGAAGTAAGGTCATAGAAAAATAATAATACAGTTTTGTTCGTAAAAGAATGGGTTATTCAGATATAAACAATTTCTGATAATCCACCACGCTGTTGAGTAGCCTATCTGCTGTCGTCTCGTAACTTCATTCACACTGCATGTTTCATATTCTGAATTTTGTTTAATTTCTGGGCTACTTGCAAAACTATTGCAGCATTTATACAATATTCTGTGAGTTTTGTCTACCGCAACTTTTTTTTTATCTGTAACGAAACCGGTTTCTGACATTTTTTTACAAGATTCCACATTGTCTACAAATTACAGCGTCCACACCTCAATCTATTTAGAGTTCCGAATCTTAATCTGTTGGAACAATCTCTGTTAAATGTACACTATCACTGAATGAGGTCAACTTGCATTTTTAGACTCAGAGTCATTATTCTTTGGTTTGAATTGACAAAAATAAAACGCGTAGTAACTCAAGAAAAACTTGAATTATTTCATTTACGGTAGCAACAATAGTGAAAAAGTTGATTATCCGTCAGAACTATTGTATTCTGAATTTAAAATATTTGATATTCATCAAATTTATAACAATGTCTTATTGAATTTCGTACATAAACACCGAAATATATTTAATTTGTATTCATATGCAGTAAATATAAAGCTAAAAAATCAGACAATATTGTATGCTTGGCAGAACCTAAATGTACAACTGCTGCATATAATCACAGTAGCAAATTCGGTCCAAGGCTTTGTAACAATGGTCCCAAACTCAGAGCACTGTGTCGTCATTCATCAAGCCTTGCCCGCTCGCCCTCTCGGCAAGGGAAAGTCGTAATAGGGCAGGTAAGACGTTCAGCGGCGGGACCACAATATGAATTTACTGCATAGGTTTATGTTTATTTTCCGATGAAAAAAGAGACGAGCTAAATAGGAAAAACTAAATAAGCTATCTTAAGCAATTTGAAAAAGATTTTAGCCTATTACTATCAAAGTTAGAAGTTCATAAACTTTTAATTACTTTCAGAAATGTAATACACATTTCATGTTAATTATTCGGGCATTGCATGACAATTACTGTAAATATGTAAACTGCTTCTGTTAAAGAAAATGTTGAACAAAACATATAAAAACTCTAGGAATAGTAATGCAGAAATTAACTCCATTCAGTTCACTCAACACTGGCATTAGCACTGATTTTTCGGGATTTGTTTAATTCTCTTTTCCCTCAGCAATTTCTCAACGTTTGGAACTATTGTTTGTATAGTGAATAATGTGACAGTACATTTTAAGTTTTGACCCGATACTTGGCTTCCATGACATGGCTTGTTTATCTTCATCATACGAAAAAAATTCTGTTCGCACAGATATGTGAATCCAAAATGCATGTCTGTACAATCGGGGAAATCTAACAAATGGGAAGTTCATATAAAAGTCAGATAACCTCTTTTATTTTGATATTTGCCCTTCAATTCACTATCGTAAAGTAAATCAATAAGTTTCAATTACAAATAATAATCGAAAATCAAATTGAAAATTTTCCTAGTCTTTAAATCTAGAATCAAATTTCTAGTGCAGATCGCATGATGTGTGAATATATTATTCGAAATCCAAAGTCTTAAGAAACTAGTAGGCTATATATTTGTTAATTTTGAAAAATGTGCTGTAACTTATCCTTTTAGTTAAGCTAACATTCCATAATTAGAGGTGGATTCATATTAAACGCCTTCACTCTGTCATATATCTGTGTAATAATCTTGTTCTTGCTTTGTCGAAAACAATTCAGAGTAGTGGTCGTCAGCACTCGCTGAAATGTGCAAAGGGTGAGAGAGAGAGAGAGAGAGAGAGAGAGAGGGAGAGAGGGGGAGAGAGAGAGAGCATACCCGCTAGCAGCTACGGAGTGCACCCTAGTGCACTGCGTTTTCCGCGGGTAAGAGAGACTAGCCCCAGCGTGCTCTGTGCTGACGACCCCTGATTTAGAGCATTCGGATAATTCTATTAAGAAGGCAAATGCACAAATCCATTTTTTTTTTCATTTCACTAATATGATACAGGCTTTTCTTTTTTCACCGTGAACGATGATGTTTCCTCCCTCAGTTCAGAGAACCTATCCAATAATTTGCCACGACTTAGTCACCGACTTTACTGTAATATGACGGATCGCCATAGGCCTACTCACTATTGCATTCGTCAAGAAAGACTTAAATTGACGATGAGTGAGACCTTTCGATCTAATTGTGTTGGTGGTTTTTCCAATTGGGCTACTTTCATAACATTATTTTTATTTGTTTTGCACATGAATTCTGTTGGTGTATAATGCAGTGAATAGAAATAACTTCATGGGGTAAATTAACACTTTTCACTTCGTCCCTTAGACTCCTTATTACACCCGTTTTACTTCCAACCATCATTGCCATCATTGGTTGCCAAGGATATAAGTTTATTCCAAGAAAGTCCAAAATATTTTCTACAGCCTCTACATGAAAATATCGGATGTGCGATGTGCGAAGAAACAACTACAAAGGAGGTTTTCTATCATCTCATCTCAGGGACTGGAATGCTTTACCTGCAGACTTACTAAAGGCTTTACCAACAACCAAAAACGTATTTAAAAATAGGCTTAAGGACTTTACTAATAGACGATAATTATACACAGTATATAAAGGATGTAAATGATATTTTGTTATTGAAGTGTTGTATCAGTGAAGAATTATGTTGTGTCTGTGAAGTGTGTTGTCAGTGAAACTTGTTCCTGTCAGGGAAGCTTTATAGTTTATAGTGGCAGTGCAAAGTATTTGAACAGTGAAATGTTTTTGAAGTGTTAGTGAAATCAGGATAGAATCAGTGAAATGTGTCGTAGTTCCAGTGCAGTGAGTGAGTTGACAGCGAAATGAATGTAATTTAGAAAGGTACTTGTGCAGATATGAACATATCATACTCGTGGGTTTTAGTTCGAACTTAGATTTAAGATACAAATTAGATTTATTTTAAATGTTATTTTACGTGATCGTGCTTCATTTAATTTAGGATATTCCCTATTATTATTATTATTATTATTATTATTATTATTATTATTATTATTATTATAAATTATTGTTAGTATTAATTATTTATATTTATTATTGGTATTATTAAGTGTATTTTTAATTAACAAGTTTATTATTGTCATTATTGAGTGTAATTAGTGACCACTGCCACCGGGTATATACCCATCGCAGTGTGAATAAATACATACCTACATTATCTTGAAATATATGCCAATATTTATACATAAATTTATGTGAAGTATTACAATTGCAATGTTGTACAAGTAGTATTTTCTTGTTGAAGTTGCGTTCGGAGTCGCAGGATTTTGAACACTGTAGAAGTATGCCCACCATCGCATGCAGCAGAGGCGTATCCATATTCCATTACTTTTTCCTTTTGATAGGATCACGCCAACATGCGTGACGCGGGTTTGAAACGCCTGTCACTCCGCGACGCAAGTACAACACCTGAGTGACGTCATATCAGTATAAACTTCTGGAAATTCTGTGTTTACCATCTGGTTGATTAACCGATCCATGACTTCAATTTCTCTGTCCATAGAATTAGAATACTACTCTTTCTAATTCTTACACACTTGAGTGGTTTTCCACTGCTGGAGAATACTTGCACAACATGTAGACCTAAGGTGGACGGAGAAACTAAATAATTTACGCACAGTGAAGTGAATACTATTATTATTATTATTATTATTATTATTATTATTTATTATTTATTATTATTATTACAAATATTTGTATTTTTATTTACATTAATATTTATTTCCATTTTTATGTTCATATATCCGCTATGTCTACTGACTGTGATTTCGATTCTCAGCTAGCAAAAATTAATTTATCCCGCTTCCATACGAACTGATTAATATGCTTTGGGTATAATCTTCTTGAAATCAAGATATAAATTTTATAAGCACTTGTGTGTTAATAGTGGTAATTGTTGTGAATTTTATTAGGCCTATTATTATTTTTATTAATAATATTATTATTATTTCTCGTTATTATACCTGGGATTTCTCTACAGGAGCAAAGTATACAGGCCTAATGATTTTCATTCATATCAGGTGTTCTTACGACTTGTCTCAAATAGTTATTCGCCTCTTGGTATGTATAATTTCTGACTTTAGAAAAACAGTTTCTGTACATACCTATAGGAAAATAAAATTATTAATCATAAAAAAATACTTGATCTAAGCCCACAAACGTGTTCTGAGTGTCACAAAGTTTGAATTAGTTTAAAACTAGACCCTGCATCTTTTTTCCGGCTTAGAAACATTTCTGCTCTCTTCTTGTGTAGTAAAACGCATATCTGACATACATGCCTTCATTCTCAACAAATTATTCTGTCGTTTAAATGCGTATTCTATATCTACGTCTACAGATATCTGTGTAATAATTAATTCGTGTACTATTTCTTCATTTACTTGGAAGTTACTGTACTCATTTCATTTCTGTCGCTGCAATTTGATGTGAGTTAAAATTTCAGTTTTTTATCTACAGCGTTGTCTTTCCATTCTAACAACCTATGTTCGAATTCCGGTGAGTGAAAATGTCTCTTATAGATTTTATGCGCGGTAGCTCGTTTCTTCTACCAAAATTCCACCACTGCTCCATTAAATATCATACTTTTGTGCTGTATGCCTATACATAACGTCCTATGATTCAGTGAGGGCAATCTACTGCAGTAAAATGTAATATAACTAGGCCTATGGTGTTTTACTTCTAGAGGGAAACGGTTGGGTGAATGACACAAAGTCAAGTACCGACCATAAAACATAGTTCAGTTTTTAGCTGTGCTTCTCCACCTAAACAGTAAACGATTAATATAACGTTAATATTGAATTTCTATTTGCTTAATTGACCCTCCGTCTGTACTTACTAATTATTCTTCGTGTACGAAATACTACAACGAAGGCGTATGTAACTTAAAACTTGCTTCATTCTTTTTCCTTACACAATAGGCTATTTGTTTGAAAGGTATTTATATTTATATTGCTTCATCCTGCGAGAGTCTTAACACGTTTCGGTCTCCTGACTATGTCTTCTTAAGTTTCTGAAAAATTAATTTCTCTGTGAATGTGATCCGGGGCTCAGAAAAGGACGTACGGTTATTTACAGAAGTTACTCTGAAACTTATTTTAGTCGGTTATTTAACGATGCTGTATCAGATACTAAGTTCGTCAATGGAAGTGATAGTAGGTTAAGATGGTATTTTGCAAGATGAAGCCGAAGGTTGGTCGAGTGCCATGTGATTACCTGACATTCTCCTTGCAGTTAGGTAAAACCTAGGAAAAATTCCAAACTATAGTCCCGTCGCTCTTATTTCCGGCAGCCAATCACGTTGCAGGTCGGCTACATTTAAACGTGTGCGTCTTGTCATTCGCTGGTGATGATGTAATTCACTTCCTAAGGCTCGATAAATACTTAATATAATCGCCCGCCATTTTGGCTCTTTCGTCCGCTTTCGTAGAAAACACACGAGGACGTTATTTACCGCTCAATTATTTGTTCAATTACAGTGCGTTTGATTTATTATCATAGGAGCTGGGAATGATAATGTTTAACGGTGCGGCAAATAGATTCCTCGTCTAGTAGCCCGGCAACGAAAGAACAAAAATGGCGAACGATATTACCTATTTAGACTTTATAGAGCTTTCACTTCCTAAGACGTAAGCAAAGCGGAGGAGCCACGCCGGAAATAACAGCGACACGACTGTAGTAATTAGTCTATGAAGAAATTGAATCCACATCTGAGCGCAACTACGGATCAGTAGGGAATTGCGCCAGCAGCGGTCTGAACTGCACTAATTGTAGTAAATTTTATCTTACATGACTTCTTTTTATAATTATAGTAATAATAATAATAATAATAATAATAATAATAACTTAATAATAATGTTATATTATTATAAATAATGTTAATAATATCATGTTTCGCGCCAGTTTGAAATAGAATTTCTATAAAATTCAAAGTCGTGGGTAGGTTATAATGCGTAAAAGGACAATAGTAGGCTTACATAGACAGACGTAGTTACATGACTCCTCAATACTCATATATTGTTTTTGAGGGATCGAACCTAGCTCCCTTTAATATGGAGACGCCAGTTAATTGAGCAAGGTCTAGATATTTAATTACTATAAGTTTAGATAAGTGTTCCATATTAATAAAAATGTTGGAATCAGCAGAGCAGCAAGTAAGATAAGTGGTGTGCGCAAATAAAGGAAGGAGCTATTTGAATCAAATTGAACCTATGTCCTGGCAAATGGTCTGTGCTGCACTGACGGTCCCCAACAAACGTTTGTCACTGCTAACATGACGTCAGCATGCTCTCAATTTGGACACAGAGGAAATAGCTGATTTCCTTTCTCGTCAACTGACCAATCACGGCGCAGGAACAAGGAAATAGCCTTTCCCAGTGTTTGTTGTTTTTTGTTGTTGTTTTGACACAGAGCCCTTTGAAGCGAGCGAGGCATCGCGCCCCGTCCAATGGGATGTTCAAAGTGATGGTGCGCGTGTGTTTATGGGATATTTTTTAGTTTTTGTCTAAGCATTCTCAGCGGTTTTCAAACTGTGTGACGTGAGTCAAAACAATTTACATGATAAAGCCTCTATTAGATAGATTACAATAAATTATAACGAACATGTCTCTATTATGGCGTTGATAGAGTTTCAGACTACGCATTCAACGCTTCCGGGTTCGATTCCAAATAGCGAAGTAAAGACATCTCAATTTCATAAGAACCTGTGTATGTGCCATAGCCTATTTTTAGGCATATTCTGTATTTATTTAAAACTATGACCTTATACCTTCTTAACATGTCCGAAGATATCAGATATAAAATTGACTTTATTTTTACTTCATTATCTATATTCTATAGTAATGATTGTTCCATTGCAGTAGATAGAAGGAAACAGGCAAAATTGAAATTCTTACAGGATCCAATTGAGGAGAATAGAGATAATTATTTCAATGAAAGACGGGAAGCAATTCGTACATTTAGGAATAAAAAGAGAGATTACTTGAAGGAAAAACTTAATGAGGTAGAAACAAATAGTAAGAATAAAAACATTCGAGATTTATATAAAGGTATAAAGGAATTTAAAAATGGATATCAGGCAAGGGTAAACGTGACCAAGGATGAGAACGGTGACTTGCTTGCAGACTCTCATTCAATCCTTAACAGATGGAAAAACTATTTTGGGCAACTACTAAATGCATACATAGGCCAAGTAGAAATGATCGCGACGAAATTCAAATAGCCTACAAACTGCTGAGCCATTCATACCGGAACCCACACTTTCTGAAGTCGAAATTGCGATAGAAAATCTGAAAAAGTACAAGTCTCCAGGTATTGATCAAATTCCAGTAGAATTAATACAAGAGGGTGGAATCGTATTACCTAGCGAAATTTATAAATTTGTACTTGCAATTTGGGAAAGGAAATTGTACCAGAACAATGTAAGGAGTTCATAATCGTACCTATTTTAAGAAGGGGGACAAGACTAACTGTAGTAACTTTCGAGGAATATCACTTTTGTTGACGTCATAAAAAATTTTGTCGAATATCCTTTTGAGAAGATTAACTCCATATGTAGATGAAATTATTGGGGATCATCAGTGTGGTTTCAGGCGTAACAGATCGACTATTGATCAGATTTTTTGTATTCGACAGATATTGGAGAAAAAATGGGAGTAGCCTATAAGGGTACAGTACATAAGTTATTCATAGATTTGAAAAAGGCGTATGACTCGGTTAAGAGAGAAGTTTTATATAATATTCTTATCGAATTTGGTATTCCCAAGAAACTAGTTCGATTAATTAAAATATGTCTTAGTGAAACTTACAGCAGAGTCCGTATAGGCCAGTTCCTATCTGATGCTTTTCCAATTCACTGCGGGCTAAAGCAGGGAGATGCACTATCACCTTTACTTTTTAACTTCGCTCTAAAATATGTCATTAGGAAAGTTCAGGATAACACAGAGGGTTTGGAATTGAACGGGTTACATCAGCTTCTTGTCTATGCAGATGACGTGAATATGTTAGGAGAAAATCCACAAACGATTAAGGAAAACGCGGAAATTCTACTTGAAGCAAGTAAAGAGATAGGGTTGGAAGTAAATCCCGAAAAGACAAAGTATATGATTATGTCTCGCGATCAGAATATTGTACGAAATGGAACTATACAGTAGAAGTTGAAACTTTATACTTCGAAGAGGTGGAAAAATTCAAGTATCTAGGAGCAACAGTAACAAATATAAATGACACTCGGGAGGAAATTAAACGCAGAATAAATATGGGAAATGCCGGTTATTATTCGGTTGAGAAGCTTTTGTCATCTAGTCGGTTGTCAAAAAATTTGAAAGTTAGAATTTATAAAACAGTTATATTACCGATTGTTCTGTATGGCTGTGAAACTTGGACTCTCACTTTGATAGAGGAACAGAGATTGAGGGTTTATGAGAATAAGGTTCTTAGGAATATATTTGGGGGTAAAAGGGATGAAGTTACAGGAGAATGGAGAAAGTTACACAACGCAGAGCTGCACGCATTGTATTCTTCACCTGACATAATTAGGAACATTAAATCCAGACGTTTGAGATGGGCAGGACATGTAGCACGTATGGGCGAATCTAGAAATGCATATAGAGTATTAGTTGGGAGGCCAGAGGGGAAAAGACCTTTGGGGAGGCCGAGACGTAGATGGGAGGATAATATTAAAATGGATTTGAGGGAGGTGGGATATAATGATAGAGACTGGATTAATCTTGCTTAGGATAGGACCAATGGCGGGCTTATGTGAGGGCGGCAATGAACCTCCGGGTTCCTTAAAAGCCAGTAAATAAGTATCTATAGTGATGACGATGAGAGTAAGTCCAAGTTTTCAGAAGGTGCTTATTATGCTAATAATAATAATAATAATAATAATAATAATAATAATAATAATAATAATAATAATTACTTACAAATGGCTTTTAAGGAACCCAAAGGTTCATTGCCGCCCTCACATAAGCCCGGCATCGGTCCCCGTCCTGTGCAAGATTAATCCACTCTCTGTCATTATATCTCACATCCCTCAAATCCATTTTAATATATCCTTCCATCTACGTCTCGGTCTCCCCAAAGGTCTATTTCCCTCCGGTCAACAAATCTAATAGCCTAACCTTATTCTTTTGCTGTGGTCGTGCCAGAGAATCAGTCCCATTCCGAGGCTTATTGTAGGAATCGAACCAGGTTCCGTTGAATTCGTAGTCGAATGTGCTCTCTGAAATATAATTTAAGCAGAGACATAATATATTTATTGCTGTTTGATCAGGTACCAGTGCGTCGCGAGTGCTTGTGCTTTGATGCTACTAATGTAAAGGCAGCTTCGCGGCACCTGCAGAACATTTCCATGCAAGAGCTTCATCATACAATGAGCCTCACGAGGGTTAGCATCTTGCAGTCTGAGGTCGCCCCAGCTGATTAACTGCTCCACCCTACTTGAGTAACATCACTAGTTTTCACACATTTCCTGCTATAGGCTGTCTCGAAATGAGATTCACTGCACAATATAAATCGATCAGACTAATAAGCTTCCAATGTAATATATTTACATGTGCTCTTCTCGACTGTTGCTTCGCTGCAGTTAAATTAACCGGTAGAATATATTGCCACATTCCTCAGCTATACTACGCATTTCCTGTTTTATCTACTAGGTAAGGCAATAATGAACGAGATTGGAAGTGGGGAAGAATTTCATCTTGAACTGTAGTTAGCTGAACTATTAAAATGTCGGCCTCACACAACAGATATCAGGGTTGAAATGTCCGTAAGTATCTACAATTGGAACAAGTGATGGACAGATATTGCGTTTTTAATAAACAAATCTCATCTGAGAGATTAATAACACTAATAACCTCATTTATTTAACCTGATGAAGTTAGGACCGTAAGGCCTTCTCTGCCACTACACCAGGGGCATATAAATGTACAAGTTACCAATTATATCACCAACTACGAATGGCGTTACAGATTTAAGATTACATATTGATGGCATCATGCCAGAAAGAAATTTATTATTATTATTTTTTAAATTATGGTTTATTTAACGACGCTCGCAACTACCGAGGTTACATCAACGTCGCCAGTGTGCCGGAATTTTGTCCCGCAGGAGTTCTTTTACATGCTAGTAAATCTACTGACATAAGCCTGTCGCATTTAAGCACACTTATATGCCATCGACCTGGGCCGGGATAGAACCCTCAACCTCGAGCACAGAAGGCCAGCGACATACCAACTGAACTACAGAGGCTGACTGCCAGAAAGATGTATCAACAAAACTGCGCCTTTACATACACCCTTCTGGTATGATGCCCTAAATATTATTTTAAGAATAGCATGAAACATTGAGACATAGTTTAGTATTTACAACAATTCATCTTACAAATTAGTACATACTTATATTAGAACTAACTCAGACATACAATTCTTACGAAATTCTTGGTAGGCCTAAGCATAGGCTTAAAATGTTTTGGTAACCGGCAGTCCTTGATAAGAGAGGATGGGCAATTCCAAAGACGATTGTGTTTATATGCAGTGAAAGACGAAGAATAATGAGAGGTACGGTGTGGAGATAGCCTACGTGAAGCTAGAGTCAATTTGCCTTTCGCGTGTATCCTCAGGTTGTGATGACAAGACAGACTACTGACGCGGTAGAGAGAGGTAATGAGGTGAGTAGGTGCACATACATACATACATACATACATACATACATACATACATACATACATACATACATACATACATACATACATACACGCATACATACAGTACATACACACATACACATATTACATAATTTAATACTCTACAAAGGAGAATCTTATAACATAACTATCCTCGTAATTTATAAGTAGGGATCGGATTTTAGCATATTTACATGTTTTATTCCTTAGTTGCAAATCATATGTTACCAATATATAAATGCATTTCAAGTTATTTGTAACCAAAGGTGAAGATTTTTTAGCGCATATAGGCCTACATGCACATTTAACTAAGGGGTTAATGTATATTTCAGCTTACAGCGCATATGAAAGCATATTTCATTATTTTTTAGCAATGCGGTGTTTAAACCAAGATTAAGAATAAGGAAAATCGGAAAAATGGAATACAGAAGAAACTGAGACATTGAAACACAGTACAGGAGTTATATTTTATTTATTGCAATCTGACAACATGCAGACAGTGCACTCTTGTCGGTGAATCATTTTGGATAAATCCTTGGCAATCAACAAAGCACTCAATTAAGTGTATTTCTGATTCTGCAAATTTACAATATTGGGATGTTATGATAGATGAAAGTTGTAACTAAAAGAACAGATATTCAAAACATGAAGTCACCTTATTTTCTACTCCGCACGTGCATAAGATTTTGTCACTGGAACACTGCAATATGATTGGACAAAAGTTACAGAAAGTGTTCGTAGGCTTCTTTGCACTCTCTAAACTCGAATTGCGCCACCTGTCAACAATAATACAGGCAATTTTCTGTTTTTTTTTATGTACCAATGTGGCAAACCAGAATATTTCATTTTATTATAGTGACAGGTCTTATAAACTTTCGTAGTGTGTAGAGTGCATTGTATTTTAGAACAGCTTAGCGGCAAGAAAATGTTATTAATTTTGAATTAGTGCATATTTTACTATTTTTAGTCCATATATCGTGGTTTTTAAGTGGATACGTGCATGCACATTTTCCCGTTTTTTTAGTGCATATGAATCCGCTTCTACTTATAACAGTCTTAAAATTGAAGTTGGTTTGGGAATGTAATGCGAAATCATTAACAAAAGAAATATATTCCGCAAGAGGTTTCTGCTAAGTCCAAAAATAATCATTTGTAACACTTCAGTAGGATTACGGTCTCATATTTGTTATGCCGGTACTATGCCACGTGTTACTTAGGCTTAGTGCGGACCGTAAGAATAATTTCGGAAAAAATTTGAGTAGTTTAACTTTTCCGGGGGGCATGGGAAACTGGCAAAGAATGGGAATTCTCTTAGAAGATATTCCTACTTCGTTGTGTAGCGACTCCATGTCCTCTTGACACGGAAGGTAACATGTGGTAAGGGTTCCATCCACAGAGTCATGTTAGGAGTAGATGAGTCTTCTCAGCCATGGTGAAGGTAACTGAGCTATGGTAAGGATACTACAAAATAACGGAGTCTTAAGTTTGACCAAGAGGAAAAAGGGTACAGTCTAATTTTGGACTACTGAAGAAAAAGGAATAAATTGAGAGTAGCTAGGAGCGTTATTTCCAATTCTATCATGTATGAAATGCTACGCACACGTAAATTCACGTATAAATTGTTCAGTCATATAATGACTATGTCACACAGCAATTTTATGAAATGTACTGCAGCCTACAAAGTACAATTGAAGTACTTATGGAAAGTTCAATTTTGATATTACTTCCACAAAATAATTTATGAGATGTACCTTTCTATTGAACAATGTAATGTTGAACCGTTTGCTCTTCTTTTTATTTTTTATGCAATTTCTATTTTTTTATAATTATTAACAGAGTTGAATTTGTAGCTATATGTGCCAGTCTGAATTTTAAATAACATGTCCACAGATTCAAATATATTTGATTGAAAGCTATAAAAAACCTGCAATTAAAATTACTGAATGAGTCTCGAGCATTTGCAGTACTTGACATCTAGTGAGCTAGTCCACAGGGAAGAGGGACTCGCTTATGTAATATGATAATGATGGCGGTTTCTTCTCTTTCTCGCTTAACTTTGACTGGACGGCAGTCACGGCAGACAGAAAGTGGAAACACTGATGTGGTCGAATTGTAAACGAGTCTTCTGTTAGTAACCCATAACTGATATATCTTAATCCGATCTTAACAACAGTTCCGATTTCCTAGTCGATCTATCATACGCCCCAAAATAAAACCAGCTAGAGCTGACCCAACAAGCTACCTGAGGTTATTGCATTCTCACAGAAAGAAATTAAAGATTCAGATTGATTTTATGAAGTTGTTATTACGTCAAGATCTCCATATCTTTACTATTTCATAGCATTCTCCGATCACTGGCCAGCGAAACGCACAGGAGGCTGGTCCGGGAACGATTTTGTTTATATAATCCAACTACACACCAAAGATTTGCGCAGTCAGACAGACAGACAGACAGACAGATAGACAGACAGTGTAGCTTGGGATAATAATAATAGACTAGGAACGGTCTTCATACTAGTTCATATCCTCTCCCTCGAAACCAAAATAAATAAAAGTTGGTTATGTTTGTCTCTTACACGTTATGAAGACAATGAGGTACAATTCCGATTACAACATTACATTCTTATTTCCTACTATCTCTCGTAATAACCTAAATTATCCATTTTGTGAGAGTATTGCTAATAATAAAAGCTTGAAATCAGAATTTTATTTCTTATTTTACGTTATCTTTTAAATTTTCTGTATTAGATTTAAAACTAATGAATAAAAATAAGAATTTACAAAAACAAATAGGTCTTTATCTTTTTTATTTAAAAATAAAAGAAATGTAATAATTAATATAAAAACCAGTAATGAATGAGTAAATCTTAGATAAGAAAGATTGAAATTCATAAGATTGAATACGAAATAATTTTAAAAATATGTTTTATATAATATGAATGATTAGACTTGTTCTGTGTTATAGATATAGAATTGTAAGAACTGTATACATATTTCTGTTGTGAAAGAGGAACGGAAGAAAATAGCATAATGAATTATTATCAGTGTAGTTCGTGATATTGCTGTACACACCAGAACATCGAATCTTAATTTATAATATGTGTAGTAGGAAAAAAATCGCAAAAAAATTGTGCTGTATTTCCAACAGTCGACTGTTTCAGCACTTATTATAACATACGCCAATAAATTGCATCTTCTATATCAAGTAGTAAGTCGCGATATTTTATTGACAAAAGCTGACGCGCCGACTTACGGCTAAGCGGGATATTACTTGCCCATGTCTCTTATCGAACGGTGCCGTAATAAGCGAAACATGTTTCCAGGCGTAGGCTACGTGCATTAAAGTGAGATCCATGTGTGTCTTACTAGACATAATAATTCATGTAAATTATACAACATAAAATATACAAAAAAAAAAAAAAAAAAGAGGAACAGTAGGCCTGTTAAATTCCTGTCATAACAGAGAATATCATTGTATTGTGGAATCTTTCACTGAAAATTGACAAAAAGGAGGTAAAAACGAAAACAGCTATCATAATCCATGACAGTAACGCCAAGAATTGTCAGATTACACTGGTCTGCATGGGTTTTATTGTTCTGAAAAAAAAAGTGTTTCTGAATCAGAATTTCATGCTAATGGCAAAAATGAAATCCGTTTTGGTGTACCACGTCAGAGTTTTTCACAATTCAAAATTGTATATTTATAATATTTTTCTATATACATTAAATCATATTATTTTTATTCTCTTAAGATTTGTTAAAACATTTATTTAAAAGGCACGAGCATTTATAATTTCAACTTTATTATACAACATGTGAAAGAACATACTGTCCGTTACTCAGGAGAAGACGAGCGGAAAGAATGTGACCTTCTTGACTATCGCTGTTTATTATAAACATCGCTCAGATAAGCATCCCAGTATCCAGGTTATTACTCGTGCAGGAAACATGAGTAACAATGCGTATGGAAATTAAAGCTAAGTAGAACAGAAGGAGACCTAATGTTTCCGCTTACTGCAGTACAAATATTGCACGTGTTGTCGTACGTTATCTGTTCATATCCGTGCCTCCTCAGTCCGCTCTCGTCTTCTCCTGAGTCACCGACAGTACTTCTTTCTATATTGAGTAAAGATTAGGCTTACTATTTCCAACCTTTCTAGTAGCTTAAAATGAACTGCAGGTAAGCAGCCGTTATATTTTATTCTTGAGAATTCTTATCTGTCTCCATCCAACATAATGTGTAAACAAAGTTGAAATCCAAGTGTTTTGAGGTTAAAAAATTTATCGAAGGAAATATTTACTCTTTTAAGAGCCTTTTTTTTTTTTCCTCTCTTGTACGGAGAACGGACCCGAAGGCTTGCCTGAGGCTTATTGTACTTGCTACTCCTATTGTGTGAATTAGAGATGAACAAAACTAACTGCCGCTCTCGCTCGCTGTGTTCGTTGCACTTGTCTTTCGAGTCTCGTCTCATAAATCTTGCGCGCTTCGAATCTCGCTCATCATTTTCGAAATAGCATTTGGACGGCGTGGAAAGATTTCGTAACTTTGAATAACATACATCATTGAAATAAATAACATTATAAATGTTTAATTGATACAAAAAGACAAAACAAAACAGTATCACAGTTATTAAAATGTTCTGGTTCTACTACCAGATATTATCTATGGTTATATAAATAAAAACAAAATAAATTTGAATTTCTAAAAAACATAAAACATAGCGTTAAATAAAGCGTTTTTTAGACATGAGATTGTATACTTGATCTCAAACATACGAAAAAAAAGCCCTATGGTGGGTTGCAAGAACGCATTTATTCCTTCGTTAGCCGCTAACGGACCAATAAGTTCGAAAGACGCGTTGCAAGAAACATCTTTAGTGTTATTGGTCCGTTAAAGGATTCACTAACGTAGAGATCTGATTTCCCTCCTATAATATTATTTATTCCTCCGATAGACAGCCATCTTACGTACATTTTGTGTATTGTCGCATAGTTTATATATTTTGTTTCATCATAATGTTACCTGTGTGAGATTCAGGCATATGATATTTTGTATAATATACTTAAATACACGATATTATAATAATATTGCATATCTCGTATCTGTACATTTGCAGGTAAAAAAAAACTGTTTTAGAAATTATTTTCTTAAAATAGACTAACTTCTTTACATGTTTCTGCTTTGCAAGATATTTTCGAGAATAAAATATTATAAGTACATTCGTAGTACACTCTCCAATTTTGTGAACATAATAAAAATGTAGTTAATCTAAATAATAATGTAGTTAAACTGAATGACCATTTTTGTAGATAGAAGTGTCTGTTCTTATCCATCGATATACGGTAATTCGATTACTTATTTATTAACTTATTCATTTATTCATTAATCCTTCGAATAGCGAAGTTATTTCATTATTACAGACTCTAGTTCGTCTGACGACGAAGTTATGTGCACTGTAGTCTGTCTTTTTATTTTCTATAAAATCAATGCACTTGTGCGCTATTTTTAATAACAAATAGGCATATTTATCTTTCTCACTAAAACTTCCGTTCCTGATTTCTTTCTGGTTCATATTAGTCTATATTTATTAAAAATTTTGACAACAATAAAAGCAATGTCTCACATCAGTCTAGCAGCCGATGTTCACTTTTTATTCATTCACGTACTATTGCGTCACTTGTGAAATCCAAAGATGCTTGGTTAACGATCCAATAATTAGTGGCATGTTAAATTCCTCTTCTGTAACCCGACAATCCACAAACTTTAAAGGTTCACTAATTAATGGAGGAATACATCATTTATAGGTCTGTTTTCTTGCAGCCCAGTACTAGTATTTTAATAAGGGCCTAGCAATTAAATAAACATTGGGGAACGGATTACTACACTGAAAGGTAGAGATGATGTTTCAAATAGGCTACTTGATTGTTTATACATAAGCCTATAACAGTAGTCAAAGCAGATAAAACTTCAGTTTTACAGTGGAGCGGGTTTCACTCGCAGCCCTCAGAAATCAGCTTACCGCGCCAAACGGGAACTTGATATTCCGCAACCGAATGTATGAAAAATTTTACGGACCTGATTGCGAATGAAACCGTAACGCTTACAGTTACTACAAAAGCTAAAACCGAAAGATCTCGTCTAACGATATGAATTATGTGATTCCATGCAGGCCACTATGGGGGAGAATGATGATTTTGAGGACCTCCTAGTGCTGGCTTGCAGAACTGGGCGACAATTGTGGCGTTACGTCACTCATCGGAATACGTCACTCACCCCTTTCTTCCACCCCTGCGTCATTGACTTGGTAGGGGAGGGGATTTATATTCAGTTTTTGTCTTATGTGATTGCGTACGTGCCACAGATACGTCATTCAACGCCGGTGGACTGTGGACTGGGAACCAACGCTTTCCCCATGCTTTCCACCCCTCTCTCGCCAGTTCTGTGCTCCTGTCCTAGTGTTTGGTGACGAGGCCACATTTCACTTGAGTGTCGATGCTAATCGCCATAATGTATAACATTTGAGAAAATGAAAAATCACGTTTGACAGTGCAACATGAACGAGATTCTCCAAAAGTGAATGTGTTTGCTGAAGTGTCTAAATCAAAAGTGTACGGCCGGTATGTTATTCCTCGATATGCTGCAGCAATGGTTGTTTCCTCGTGACAGGATTCCAATAACTTCATATTCCAACTTGTTGGGGCGTCGCCCCATTGGCACATTGAAGTGAGTTGTTACCTGAACACAGAACTGCCTCGCCGTTGGATTGGTCGATGTGCTAAAGATGACTTAGCGTTGTTACAGTGGCCTCCTAGATCCCCCGACCTAACGTACATTTATATTTATTATTGAATTATTATTTGGAATTTTATTATGAAATTGGATTTAATTGTAATTTTTTGTAGATTGTAATGATGATTTTGGCTCTAAAATATGTACACATCGCCCGTCGCTCTCATTATTTATTAGTTGAGATAAGTCGTAACATAGTGGTTGTACCGGAAGGTGTGGCTTCTGTGATTTTTTATGGGGTGTTTAGAAGACATAGTGTACGTGCCACCAATACCAGCAACTTTGGTTGAACTCAAGGATCGCATTACAGATGCATTTACGACCATTATCAGGGATATGCTACTGCCCATATGGGACGAACTTCAATATCACATCGATGTGTGTCGTGTAACGAGAGGAAGCCATATCGAATACTTGTGAAGGTGTGTCGAAACTTGAACAGTTTCTGTTTCCTTTGATGTGTCATACATTATTTTAAGTGCTATATTTTTCTTTATGCAGCTGCTTAAAACGTGATGAATCATTTGCAATTGCCCTGTACAGAACCTGCACGGAACAAATTGTGTGGTTTGCGGGCCTTTCGTCCTCTACCTTTTGTCCACAATTTGTTTTGTCTATTACCCTTCGTCTACTCACTTTCGTTCACGTTCTCTTGTCCACAACCGATTGGTCCATACAATTTACGTCCATCCATACATTTTGTCTACATCTTTTACAGTATGTTCATAGCCTTTCGTCCATCTTAGAATACATACATATTTGTGTTTTTCACCTAAATTACAACACCAGAAACATGGTTATGGAATGTGTACGAAGCAGTCTTGAGTGAGGAACAGAGGCTTAGCAATGCCATCGAAGATTGGCATAGTAGATTTAAAAAACTCATGGTTGTTCATCATCCCAGGATTTGGAAGTTTCTGGAAGTCTTGCTGGATGAACAGGAATTAAATGAGCAGCTGATTACTCAATTGTTGAAAGGACACACAAGTCGTGCACCATTAAGTCAGACATATGTATGTCAATAATCATGAAAGCATTAGGGAAATAGTTATACGCTATAAAGACTACAAGAACGACGGCCGACTGGAAATATATCTGAGAGGAATTTCTCATAGTTTAAAAATTAAACCTGCTAAAGTTCTTCAGGAAGAAGAAAATGATGATTAATTATGTTTATAATACAAAGAGTATGTATATTCAACAACATATTTAAGTTTAATACATTATTTTTTCACCAAATGAATTATGTTCCATGTCATTTATATTTTATCCATAGTGGACGAAATGGTCAGTGGACGAAAATATAATGGACGAAGCATAAAATGGACAAATGTATCAGTGGACAAAAAAAAAAGTGGACGAAACGTAGTGGACCAAAGGCCCTATAACGAATTGTGTAGTTTAAACATTTCTTAAGCGCAAGTAATTTATTTCATCGTTGATGACTAAGATAAGCCATGCTTAAAACGTTTAATTGATTAAGAATTATAATTATACCAAATTACGATTCTGTAAAATTTACATCTCTGAACCGAGTTCTAGCTTACACGCACCAAATTTCATCTAAATTTGTAGGCAAGAGTTTGAAAATGAGATATATGAGACGAGTTCTAGGATGTTAAGAGGGCCTGAAACAAAGCGAGTGCGATGTTTTGACGCAACACCAGGTTCCCATGGCAACACAATTTTGAGTCATGCAGTGCGCCCCTTCAGCACTGCTACTTGTTAATTTGATATTCACGCAGAACAGTTTGTGCGCCTTGCATTACAAGTATTTTCACCCCTACCACCTCTCACCCCCACCCTGCTTCTTCGTTGCTTGTTATTAATCAAAGTACAGTGGCGCTATGCCGCCTACAATAAACACTTCAGTCTGATACCGATATCTCACGAGCACGTCCGCCGTGCCAATCAAGGATGGAGTTTGATTCTCAACAAGCATGTGGACAATCTTCTCCGTCTATGAGGACGGAGTACATTATTTCTTTTTTCATCCTGTGCTACTTCACGAGATAATATTAAGCCATGACGAATAAGCCCGGAAATTTTAAATTTCTAGAATTTTAATAATTTCAGCAGTGAAAAGATTCAGTAGTTCTTAATAATTAAAACACTTATTATGTTATTAATATACGGAACCAGAATATTATGAAATCCAATTTGAATAACACACAACTGTTGTCATTAAACATTAATAAAACTAATATGATTCAATTTAAAACCACTTCATATTTAATATCTGAAACATGAGACAACTATCAACAATAAACTTCTACTAGAAACATCAACAACCAAATTTCTTGGTTTACATATTCATAAGAGGCTTACATTAAATTAAAAAAAATCATATTAAACAATTTACCCCCAAACTTAGCTCAGCATGTTTCGCAATTAGGTCGTTACAATAATTTCAAAATAGCACTATCTTAAAGCCTTACTTGGAGCAAGTAAAATAATAGGTTTGGAAGTAAATCTCGAAAAGACAAAGTACATGATTATGTCTCGTGACCAGAATATTGCACGAAATGGAAATATAAAAATTGGTGATTTATCCTTCGAAGAGGTGGAAAAATTCAAATAGGCTATCTTGGAGAAAAAGTAACAAATATAAATGACACTCAGGAGGAAATTAAACGCAGAATAAATATGGGAAATGCCTGTTATTATTCGGTTGAGGAGCTTCTGTCTTCTAGTCTGCTGTCAAAAAATTTGAAAGTTAGAATTTATAAAACAGTTATATTACCGGTTGTTTTGTATGGTTGTGAAACTTGGACTCTCACTTTGGGATAGGAACAGGTGTTTCAGAAAAAGGTCCTTAGGAAAATATTTGGGGCTAAGAGGGATGAAGTTACAGGAGAATGGAGAAAGTTACACAACGCAGAACTCCACGCATTGTATTCTTCACTGACATAATTAGGAACATTAAATCCACAACATTTTAATCTTCTTTCATATATTACTTTATAAGAGTTTTCAACATCCACATATTCTCCAATGTTTATATTTCTAACTTTATATTTTATTGCCGGTTGGGAGTTGTAACGAAACGCCAACTCCCCATATTTTATTAGTACATAACTTATACAATGCCAAAAACTGAAAGTGAATAAAACGGTATAAAACAATAAAAACAACGGGTAGTGACTTTTGGTCCCGGTGTAGGCCTACGTGTGTGTGTATACTTGAATGTCATGAGTAGAAAGCTTGTGTAAAAGAGAGCACCTTTATCTAAATCTTTGGTTAATTTTTGGCCATCTTATGTTCATTATTTGGTATTTTACAGTCTTTGAAGTTGTTCTGTCTAATTCTTATAAAAGTGTAAAGGGATTTCACTACTAATTAACACTCTTATACTATTTTTCTATCTATTACATTAAGTGAATTTTCCCTGTCCTTTAAAGAGAAGGAATTTGGCAACTTAAATTCGCGATTGTTTTTAATAATTTGGTACATAATGGCTATTAATTATTTACCGGTCCGTCTTAATTTTTTATTCATACTCATTACGTTCATCATTGTCATTCACCTGATTTCCTTCTCTTTTTAATCTCAACATTATTATGACAATCTTCCTTTTTAAAAAGAATGGTAGTGGAAAGTATGTGTAATGGAAGAATTTTGTTGAATGATCATAACCAAATGCCATTACTTCCATCTAAAGGCTGGTTCACAATAAACCGGGAACGGAAACGACAACGAGAAGGAGAACGAAAATATTGTTAAAATAAATGTATTTAAATGTGAGCATTCACAATAAATTAAGTATTGTGAACACTCACATTTTAATACATTTTCAATATTATTTCCGTTCTCGTTCTCGTTTCTGTTTTATTGTGAACCAGCCTTAATTCATTCCCATACTTAGAGCTTCTCATTTAAAACGAATACAGAAGAGAAATTGTATTCATTTCCATTGTAATTTATTTTTGCTGTGTAACTGAGAATAAGCTACACGACTTTAGTGCTTAATCGCTTGTAAAATCATAGGAAATCACCGCTGTAGTGCCTTTCGCATCAGTTTCCTTTATTTCTCGTATGTAGGAGGAATGATTGAAATCCATCACAACCTAAATGTATTTCTGGGAAACCCATTCGAAAGTCTGATCATCCGCTGAAATATGCAACTTTAACTCTTGTCATTATTTCCTAGTCATTTGTGTGTAATTTCACAACACAATTATTCGTATTTCGGTTATTTAAACTGATATCAGATTCGCAGAATATTATTTGTTGGTTGGTCAGTCATTCGTTCGAAATTAAATTCCTGTTTTTGTGGTTCATTTGTCGGAAAATTCGTGCTGCACTTGGAATACTGTGCTTATGAGTGCATCTCTCCCTCTCTGTTGTAGAGTTTGCATCATGATGTTATATTCAAATATGCAACGACACCAACACTCGTTAAGATGTACGTATTTCGACACCTGTCGCAGATCTCCAAAACTTCTATAGGTCTTCTTACATTTATTCTCTGGTAAATATTTTATTGCATATTAGTAAAAATACCTTTCTTTGAGGAAAGTGTCAATAAATAAACAAATGAATAAATAAATAAATACATAAATAAATAAATAACTTGTAATTTCTAAATAGTTGTACTATAATTGTCATTTTGAGGAGCCTGCTTATAAGTGTTAGTTCCTCTGTCTACAGACTCGTCAAAACCGTATTCCCTGAGAGGAAATAGGTATGAATGTGTGTATGCATGCGATGTAATGTCATGTATGTGTAAGAACGACTTTTGTGCAACAATAATAATTAAAAGAAATATGTTATGCGAGTAACATAGCACGGTATTTAATAATAATTATTTATTTATTTATTTAATCTGGCAGAGCTAAGGCCAGTAGGCCTTCTCTTCCGCCCAGCCAGACTCTAATTCTAATTGAATACAATTGGTTGCATAGTTATTACATTAATATCTAGATCATAAAACAACATGAAAGTAAATAATGAAAATTGGATAAGTAATGTTAATGTGACAATAATCAACAATGGTGAGAAATAGTGATGATAATAATAATAATAATAATAATAATAATAATGAGATAATTTAAATATTTATTCTGTGATATGTATAACCGTTAAACATTGAGAAACCTGAAAGAGCTATTATTGTTAACAAGAATTGTTAGAAAAATATTCCGTTAGTCTGTTCTTAAATTGGTTTGATGCCTGATAGTCCCTGACATTACTCGGTAGGGAATTCCAAAGCCGAGGAACAGCCACAGTGAAAGAAGATGAATATGAGGATGTTCGGTGGGAGGGAATGGATAATATTGAGGAGTGTTGTGATCGTGTGTCTGGGTTATGACGGGTGGATAAATTTTGAAAACGAGACGCAAGATAAACAGAAGTGGAGAAATGCAATATGTGAAAGAGAAGGGAAATACAGTGGACTTTCCTACGATCTTCTAAACGGATCCAGGAAAACATTTCGAGGGATGGTGTTACGTGATCAGCCCGGCGAATATTGCAGACGAAACGGACGCACATATTATGAACATGTATCTCTGCGCCGAAGTAACGCTTAGGTCAGTAAACAGAATATCACAGTAATCGAAGTGGGGCATCATGAGTGTTTGCACTAACATCTTTTTCATGGAAAAGGGTAGAACATTTTTCAATCACCTAAACGGGTGGATTAATGAGAATACTTTTTTCAGGTTTCTGCAACTTGAATGTTCCAATTTAAACTTTTATCTATAGAAATACCTAGGTTCTTTACTGATTCACTGAACGGAATTTCGGTGCCGTATATTTTAATCGGAGACAAATTTGGTATGGTAATAGTGCTTAACAAACGTGAGTGGCCCACAATTATTGACTGTGATTTTTCTGGATTTAGTTTAAGTCGGAATTTCCGTGTCCATGTCCAAATTGAGTTGAGATCGTCATTAATTTTAGTTATTGCACCATTTATTTCGACAGTGTGGAATTTTATGTATATTTGAAGATCGTCTGCACAGAGATGGTGTCGGCAGTACTTTAGAGATTCTGGTATTTATTAGTGATTCTGAGGATAATTTGCAACGCCTTTAGTTTCAGTTTATACTTAAGTGCTTAAAATGTAACATGAAAATACCAATTAAAAATAAAAATTGAAAGAACCACGACGACGCAAATTGGAAAGTCTAAGAAAAATGATAAATCAGACCATGAACTTCACACATCTAGGCACATAACTTATAAGCAATTGGATGATACGAGTATATCAGAGGTCATGAAATAACCAACAAAGCAACAATTAATGAGCGATAAGACGTAGTCTATCTATTCTTGAAAAATTAATATCTAAGAACAAAGACTTAAGTAAGATTTATAAGTCTATAGTAAGACCTGTCCTCACATTCTGTATCTGAAACTAGGACTGACTCATCAATATCAAAACAAATACAGTATTGGAAGCGAAAGAAATGGCTATGCTTAGAAGAGTGGTAAGAAAAACAAGATATGATAGGAAAAGAAAGGAACGTGTTCGGGAAATATGCGAAATTCTATCAATAAATGATTGGATAACATGAAGGAGACTAGAATGGAATAGCCATGTATCAAGAATGAAAGGGGACAGATTATGTAACAAAAGTTGTACGAGCTAATATTCTAACTGCAAAGAGATTCCTGGGAAGACATCGGAAAAGATGAAACAAGTCATTTCCTAAAAGACTGAAAGTGTAGGATTAAGAGAAGGAGAAGAAGAAGAAGAAGAAGAAGAAGAAGAAAGTTGAGCAACAAAAATTCTCGTAGCTTATGCAAATTAAGTGGTGTTGGTGGTGGTGTGGTGGTGGTGGTGGTGGTGATAGTGGTGGTATACTACTCAAATTATTTAATTCATATTTACTTCTTCCAGAATAAAATTTCAAGTCATTTTCGCATAATTGGTTTTCTTGACACGGCCTCGTTTTGGTTTTCTTACTTGTCACAAATTTGTGTTTATTACAGACTGAACTTATATAATATGTTGTTAGCGTTATTAAATTATTTAAGATGTTAAAACTTAGCACATTGTATAACAAAAACAGCTATTTACTCTTAGTTGCATTGTAGAAGTTGAATTGGTGTTTTGTTTTTAATTTACGACGCTTTATCAACTGCAACTCAATTTTAGTAAAAAAAATCATTTCCCTCTTATAGGGTTTGACGTTAACAACTTTTTTCAGATTTACTACGCTGCCATCTAATTGTTACATAAAGAGTCACGTCATAATTCCCATTTGAATTGCATTAACGATTGTACTGCCATCTCGTGTTGGTTTACGGCGGACGGGTGGCGATCCTGGCGGTTGTTCTCTTCAAAGTGCAAATGATTTTAACATAGCGATTACCTATCTGTTACATATATGATCTAGGGTTTAATCAACATCGGCCAATTTACAACTGACTGGTAGTACTTTAAAATTACGAGATTATTTGAGGGGGTCAGAAGCAAAGGGGTACAAATGACATTTCTGAGCACATGAGTTAAGTGCATCTAGAGCAAGCTAAAACATTTAAAATTTTAGTGGCAAAACATCTTTTAAAACATCACACACTAAAATTGAAATAAGAAATTTCACGGAATTTACGAAATCTTAAGTACTTTCAACCACATTTTCTCACAAATAACTTAAGTGCACTTATACACCTTTGCTTCTGACCCCTTCATTTCTATTGTTCGCGGTAAAAGGGCGTAAGTAGGAAATCAGTGGTTTTTAGCTATAGCCTTCATGTAATTACAAAACAGTGCTTCTTTAGATGGGATAAAGAGTAGGCCTATAGGCCTATGTATATCCTCTTCCATAATAATGATGAGCGTCAGTTTCCCAAGCCATAATAATGTTATTTGTCCTCATTTCAAACTTTTCTTTTGCTCTACTAAAAACTTGAAATTATTAAGTTATACCTATTTTACCGTGCAGAATAGATTTATAATTGACAACTGTTACATTGTTATTGTCAAATGATGAAGCAGAGAATTAAATTTAAATTTGAAAATTGTGTTTCGGGAAGATTTTAAGTAAACCATCGTTACGTGCAAATTTGTTTGTTGTTGTTTTGTCAACTATCCGAAGACAGGTCTGAACTTCACAAGTGATACCAACAAGTCACCATTTATGAGGCAACTAGGCCAGGAGATAATAGGGTAGGATGGCCAGTTTCTTTCCACCTCCATTGCATACGTCGCCGACTAACTACATGTTACACTAGTCAGATTTCAGATACATACAAATAGCCTAATTGTTTTTCCTCTGACACATACGTCAAGTGAGATGTACTGCCTATAATAAATGTAGCCTACATATCAGCCAGAATATCAATCAGAGGATCAGCTTTGTTTAAGAGACTTTAATAATCTCGGGTTTTTGGTGTAAAAATTATATAGGCCTAGGCCTATCATAGTGTAGGTATGCCTACTTGCCAGATAAATTTTTAAGTAGAAAGTTTGATCAAGATCAGAATCCTTTAAGCAGTTTAGAAGAAAGGAATGAACTCAGCGCGACTGTAGATTTTTTGGCATGAGAAATGCTAAAAATGTGCATTTTCGTGAAATTAATGAAATGGAAAAGTTTTCTCAGTTTTATAAACTGAAGTAGAGGGAATTTTTCACGCCTTTTCAAGAAGATAGTCCAAGACAATTGAGCAATCATCTTCAGAAGTGCCTTCAACCCTCTCGTCGTAACAGCACACACTACAACAGCGTCGTGAGACTGACGACGCCGGCGGAATCTTGCAAGGCGTCGCGACGCTCGTGTGACTCTCCCCGACGCCCGGCTCGGCTTCACTGGCGCGCTCCCCTCAAGACGTACGCCTCGACCAACATTTTTACAAGTTTTCTTCTTCCTACTTCTTCTACTTGCGAGCTCCTTGAGACCCTTCGCGCCATCTATCGGCAAGGAAAGCGAATTAATAAGAGACGTCTGGAAAAAGAATTCCCGACGCCGAGCGCCTTCGTCTTGAAGGAGCTTGCGGCGAGAGACAGAGTTACTTTAAGAAAGTTGGAAGAAGTGGAGAGGGCGGGGAACCCATCAAGGTTGCTCTTCTCTTTCATTTTCTCTCGAAACAGAGCAGTTGTCAAGGTAGCTGACTAGGGACTGGAGGGTCATAGCTTTAATACCCGACAAGGACAAGACTTAATTTCGTCACTTCTTACTTACTGCTGAGGCTAGATTATTCTCATCTTCTGAGGGATGAAAAGTAGTAACGTGACGTTTACGGAAAGTCTCAACATCATCTGGGTTGAGCACCAAGTCCGTAAACCTCTTGAATAAAAATAAAAAATTAACAAGTGAGGGACTCCGTGGTCTTGCAGTGAGCACGGCGCTAAAGAACTTCTTAGTATCGTTTCTTACTTTCACTTTTCCTTCTAAACTTTTCTTTCCACTATATCCTTGCCATTTAGTTGTTTGTGATTCGGAAATAGGCAGATAGATATTTTGGACAAAATACAATCAAAATGAAGAGCAGCAACAAGCAGAGTTACTCATAGTTGCAAATATAAGAGCGTTCAAGTTCAGTTTGTTAATGTGTACGGAATTTTGGGGAAATTTGTGTCAGTATTTTAACATTGGCTACCTTAATTTGGAGTGTACAATAGGTAGCGAATAAGATAAAATAATAGGCTTAGATTTTTAAAAATTCCTAACGATGTAATATAAACACACAATAAACAAAAGGTCTAGCTCATGGGTGTCCAAACGCCTAAAGAATCAGGATATGTTGCACGTCAAGCATGCTGTGCTAAGGTCAATAACTTTTCATATAGTATAGGAAAAACGACCTTACAGAATGTGCGCTGCGGGTTGCTTACGTCAGGCGTTACCTCGTACGAGTTACATTTGGGCATCTATGGTCTAGCTACTACGGAGTCTTTCAGTTCGACCAAGAGGAGAAAGAGTGCAATCTAATTGAACCATAAATATAATTACTCGCAGTAGTTAGAAATGCCATTTCCAAATTGATCATGTATAACATAACAAGCAGTCCACACCTGTGGAGTAACGGTCAGCGCGTCTGGCCGCGAAACCAGGTGGCCCGGGTTCGAATCCCGGTCGGGGCAAGTTTGAGGTTGAGGTTTATTCCGGGGTTTTCCCTCAACCCAATACGAGCAAATGCTGGGTAACTTTCGGTGCTGGACCCCGGACTCACTTCACTGGCATTATCACCTTCATTTCATTCAGACGCTAAATAACCTAGATGTTGATACAGCGTCGTAAAATAACCCAATAAAAAAAAAGAAAACATAACATGCACACACAAATACATGTATGAAATTATTCATAGTCATATATGACTGGGTCACTTAGCAATTTCATAAAATGAATTCCAATCTACATAGTGTGTTTCACACTATTCTCATATAATTACAGAAGCGTTAACCGAAACCGGTATCGTGATTACGTCGTGAAATCATAGATATTCAAATGGGTAAGGAGAATTCTCTTTCCCATTCATGTACTAAAGGGAAGCAGTAGCGGCATCATGTCGCTCTACAAGTAGAAGGAGGAGGCTTCGTAACGAATCGGAAGTGGAATTTTTTTGTCCTGTTTTGCTCAAAGGTTCAATTAGGAGTATTTAGAAGCAACATCAAATGGCAATACAACAAAATATGTCATGCTGCATACCACAAGCGTAACGGATGTTAACATTATCATTATTATAGTCTACTATTATTATTATCGTTGTTGTTTGCAGACGATCAGGTAGTAATTGCACAACAATATGAAGACAAGAAAATTATATTATTGCTATGTGCCGAAGTACATATGATATTTCCGTGCAAGAATTCTGCGTTATCATATGATGAAGGATCGGTGGAGCGGAGAAAAATTCTCTCCGGCACTGGGATTCGGACCCTGGTTTTCAGCTCTACGTGCTGACGCTCTATCCACTAAGCCACACCGGATTCCAATTCCGATGCCGGATTCAATCCTCTCAGTTTAAGCTCCACCTTTTAGTTTCCCCTTTAGTGGCCAACCCTCATGCAGTGTATCACAGATGTGTAACAGTGGCACAATGTCCAAAGCACTATGTGCAGAGGTGCACTCATTACGAATGACTAAGTGGCCGGGATCCGACGGAATGAGTTCCGTCTTAAATCACTAAGTGATTATATACGCATATCATATTATTGATTGGCATTTATTTGTAGACAGTTCTAAGCGCAGTCTGAAGTATGTTCTATTCGTACATAATGGTATAGTAACAAATTTGTTTTAAGGCCTATAGCAATCAGTTTATGACTGTATGTGTTTACGTTTGTACCACTGAAGAAATTTAGACTATAGCTATTGAAAATTTAATGTTTATTAATCAACTAATTCTAAGGTAGTTCATGACTGGTTGTATTTCAGTTTGTATTACTAGAGAAATTTAGAATATATTTCAATTTAGTCTTTATTGCCCAGCTAATTTTAAGACAGTTTAATCAAATACCTCTCCACATACGCTATGAGGTAAATGATAAAAAATAAAAATTGAAATTTTGACGTATGTTGATTGCGAAAAAGCCAGAGCTTTCAGGAAAAAACTAATCTCAGATCTGAAATCAGCACCCACAAATTAGTTAATAACAGCTGTTGACAGAAATGCAACAACAAATTTGTTGGCCACTGTAATAATAATAATCCTAGAACATGTATCAAATTAAAGTATAATAAATAGGCATAATATTAACAATAATTGTAATAGGCCTAGACCTAATCATATCACCGGAGTAACTAAGGAGGTAGCACGCTTTTGACTGCTGATTCAAAGCTGCGCTCGGGTGTGGATTCAATTCCCGTTTGGGCTGATTAACTGCTTGAGTTTTTTCAGAGCGTTTCTCCAACGGTAAGGCGAATGTCGGGTAAGATGTTGCGAATCCTATGCCTCATCTCGCCATCTCAAATTCCATAAACAACATAGGTGTATGCCTAGTAGACGACATAGCGTTGTTAAATAGCCGACTAAGAAAAAGGTTTGCTCTGTTGTACTTAGTCTAGTATTTATCATCTTGTTGGTATCTCGTGAACTTCAAGAGAATGAGTTTTCCTTTTATTCTTAGGTCGTCTGACATCTTGATGACCTAGGCCTATAGGTCTAAGTATTGCCGAATATACAGTAAATAACATGTTTTAATTGTGTGTGTTTTTTTTTCCTTTTTAATTCCTCTATTAAACCAGTTAACTTATGCAGAGTTCTATTTGTTTACCGGAAATGACATTTGGTGTAGAAGAATGTAGGTCTATGCCACGTCACCGAATGAAAGAATTTTATCTCTGAGTAGTCAATTTGTCTTTCATTTTTCGATTTTTTAAAATTATTTATTCCCGTTTTTTTTAATTCAATTTCACCGGCCAATTACTTTCTTCACTTTTCCTTTTTCCCAGAAACTAATACGGAACAAAACACTCATACCTGAGGCGGGACTCGAACCAGTAACCCTTCGAATCAAGCGATAGAGACGTTCCGTGTCTCTACCGCTTGCGCCACCCAAGCTGGCAATCGATTCAATGTTCAGTTACCATTTCTGCTATTCGACATTGATACAGCCCCTAATTTTAAACATTTTAACTCCATGCTTTAGGCTGCATTTTCTCTTTTTCGTTTCAATAGGCTATATTTACTTAGGTAACTGATATCCAAAAATTATTTGCAACTCGATTTCATATAGATCTATGTAGCCTACTGCAGCCTATATAGACTAAAGGCTTATAGGCTCTAGGGCTATATCTTGCAATACTGTTAAAATCTGGTCAATTACGGAATTACTGCTTTATTCTTGTCCTATTATTAGGCCTAACATTAGTTTAATTAGTTTAGGCCTATATTCTACGTATTTTTCTTCTGGAATTTATTTAGTTTTAGAACACGAACTTCTGCAATAGCTTACTTAGGCTACTTAGATTATATTAGACCGAGAGTTTATTGGCAGCAAATCTGTCAAAACTGCTTCCATAAATGCAGTCCTTAATCATTTAACTTAACATTTTTACATGATGAAAGTTTACTACTTGAGTGATGTTTGTAAAACAGAACTGAACATTGAATTTTCAAGATTTTATGTTCAAAGAATATGCTCTGAACGTCATAACAATGCAAACATTTAATATAATACAAATTTCCTAGCGAATTTAAAATAAAAGGCTTACTGGTAAACAAGAGATTTAGCTCGGTTTATGTTACAACTTTTTTACCACTAGACACTAAAACTGTTTAGCTTTGAAGACAGAGGAAAGGATGACAATCCGAGACATGGATTTGGCTGAATGCGGGTTACGAACGAGACTGTTTTGAAAATAAAAATGTGATTGCTCTTTCTTTAATAAAGGAAATTACTTCTTTATCTGTAAAACTTACTGTCTGGTTGGTAACAAAAATATTCCTGCTGTTTCACTTGTTTCGATGTGAAATGCTTTCTCTATAGACTTACTTACGTATACCTATTTCATTTTATTAACATCTGTATTTTGTGAATTTACTTTCTATAGCTAAGTTAAGTTGGGTAGGCCTACTTATAATCCTATGTATTTGGTACACATACGTAAGCTTACATAATACGCTATATAACATAGGTGTATATAGTTGCATATCCACTGGGAATAGCTACTTTCGTAAACTTTGGCTTATAGTACCTAAATACTAAAGTTCATATAGATTAATCCTTTTAGAAGTAACTTGTTTGGTATAGCCTAATGCGACTCAACTATGAAAATTTGAAATTGAGTGTTAGAACCACAGATTTTGTAGTATTAAATGTAAATCTGTGCTATCGTAGAAAGATATTCTCCAGAGGGTTGTTTCCGATCTCTGATAACGAATTTGAATGACGTCATGTGCGTCAGGAATCACACTGACAGCTCAATTGCGGCAAGAGGTGACAGACCAGCAGTCGGTGATTTCATAGTCAGAGTGCACGGTGTATCACAGTAGCAATGTCCAAGAAAATCGAGTCTTTTTGGGAGGTGTGCGTAACAACTCTTTCCGATGCCAAATATAGTTACGTGAAAATCATAGCAGTCTGCAAAAAACGTGGTTTCGTTATTTCCAAGAAAGACATCTTGTGTGTACCTAATAAGATTGGCAAAGCTCGGATGGGATTAATTCCAGAGTGCAAAAAGCAAGCAAATCCACTCTTCCCCGTTACAAGTCGCCGCACCCAATGAGATGATACACATTAATTCCATTCGAGCTTTACCAGTTTTATTAAATACACAGAAGATGTCTTTCTTGGAAATAACGAAACCTCGTTTATAGTAGGCTTCTTTTATTTTCACTTAACTGTACTTGGCATTGGAAAGGGTCGAAATGTACCCCTCCCAAAAAGGCTCAATTTTCTTGGAAATTTCTGCTGTGAGTCGCCGTGCACTCTGACTATGAGATCACTCACTACTGTCTGTCACCTCGCACCACAGTTCAGCTGTCGTGTGACTCCTGACGCACATGATGTCATTCAAATTTGTTATCAGAGATCGGAAACAACTCTGTATGAGAGGTCTACACGTTCAGAAAGTTTTCTTTCGGCCCTGATGTGTTTGTTAAACTCGGTTTCGTCTCGTTTCACAAACTTTATGCTCGTGCCAAAAAGAAAACCTTTACGAATTTGTAGGGTATCATAAATAGCCTAATTTTATTATAGGTTTTCTATTCATTTAGTCTAAGTGTACCCTATCATCCCTTTGAATCTGCAGGATTATTTCACTTCCATCCTATACACGTACGTACATACATACTGTATAGGCATACAAACATGTAGCCTATACATATAGGCCTACTGTACATAGGGTAGGCTACTTACGGAATCCTTTTGTTCATTTACTCACACCTATCCACACTCTCGCTTAGACTAGGTAGGCTTACACCAGTAATAATTTTTAAATAGACGTAGACTACGCTGTCTTCCAGTAGCTCAATTAGGCCTACATAGGCTTATATTTTACCAACGCCTACTTAGCTACATCTGCAATTAATGGACTGGACTCATGATTCGAGGTTGCGCTTGGGCGTGGGTTTGAATCCTGTTTGGGCTGATTATCTGGTTGGGTTTTTTTCGACTTTTTCCAAAACTCTAATGCTAATGTAAGGTAATTCCCTTGGACAATCCTCGGATTTATCTCGCCAAAATACCATTTCGTTGTCTCCAATTCCATCGACCCTAGATAGGCCTAATGGCGTAGTAGTTGATACAGCGTTCTTTTTACTTGGTTATATCCTATTTAACGTCCCTGTATCAACTAGCCTACTAGGTTATTTAGCATCGATGGGATTGGTGATAGCGAGGTGGTATTTGGCGAGATGAGACCGAGGATTCACCATAGATTACCTGATATTTGCCTTACGGTTGGGGAAAACCTTAGAAAAAACCCAAACAGGTAATCAGCCCAAGCGGGAATGAACCCGCCCCCGAGCGCAACTCCGGATCGGACAGCAAGCGTCTTAAGGCTGGTTCACAATAAACCGGGAACGGAAACGACAACGAGAACGAGAACGAGAACGGAAATATTGTTAAAATACATGTATTTAAATGTGAGCATTCACAATTAACTATTGTGAATGCTGACATTTAAATACATTTATTTTAACATCATTTCCGTTCTCGTTCTCGTTCTCGTTCTCGTTGTCGTTTCCGTTCCAGGTTTGTTGTGAACCAGCCTTTAGCCGACTGAGATACGCAGGTGGCCTATAGCGTTGTATGAGAGACTATAGGCCTATATTTCTCAATGGGCTACATCTGATAGCTTATCTTAGGGCCTATAGAATGGTACTTTTACTCTATTAGAACGACTTTTAAAAATGCTATTTCCTCAGTTTCAGTAATAAATATTTAATATAGGCTAGTACCAGTGTGAATAAGTTAAGATTAAAAATGTGATTGTGCCTCATCTGTAGGCCTACCTCAAAATAACTTAGCCTGCAGTTTCTCACCAGGAACGGGGTTTCCGTGAGATTTGTGATGGAGTAGCCCGTCCAGGTCAAATAGTAGGCCTGTTTGTTTCTCCAGTAGACTATCTTTTATTGCACTTAACTTAGTCTTATTGCTTCATTACCGCCTTAACTCAGTGACTAGTCAGTCTCTGTGAAACATCTTTAAAATTATTATTATTATTATTATTATTATTATTATTATCATCATCATCATCATCATCATCATCATCATCATCATCATCATCATCATCATAACCACAGTGGGGGGGGGGAGGTTTCGTTATCACGATACCTCCAAAAGTCATAGTTAGTTCCTGGAACCGGATTTTGCTACCTACACTATTCAGAAAATGTATCACGGTGTTTAGTCGGCATCGGTCCCATATATTGATCGATAAAATTTCTTCCCCCATGAATAGGTACGTGAATAAGCTCTCATTCTGTAACGGGAGTCCAGGCATGATGACTTACAAGGGAAGGCTTTGGACCTCCCGACGAGAATTTTCACGAAACTTTCTAAGGTGAACTAGCATGAGACCAAAGTAACTGGTGCGAAGTGCGGTATTTCGCAATCGGTCGTAAAACCCATAACATGGCTTATGAAAGTGAATCAATCAATCAATCAAACTCCTGTATCTCCTCATGAGGAGCATAGGGCATTCACAAAGTGCCTCCATCGGACCCTATTTGTAGCCAACTTCTTCACTTCGCTCCATGTTTTCCCTCCCTAGCAATTTCCTCCAAAACTGTTCTCTTCCATTTATTTATTGGCCTTCCTCTTGTTCTACTACCCTGGGGGTTCCAATTCAAAGCCATTCTTTCTACTGCTCCATCTTCTTTCCTAATTGTGTGCCTTATCCAGTTCCACTTTCGTCTTTTGATTTCTGTTGTGATGCAAGCGCTCGCCTTTAATCTTTGCAATCATAAATTGTCAAATAGGCTTACGCTGTAATTGAGGGTTCTAGTATCATTAGGTGATGTGACGCAAGTCTGGCAGGTGTCCATTGTGTAGATTAGTTAGTAATTAAATAGTACATGATTGAGGGCATAGACCTGTTCCTACGCTAACGAATACAGCATGTTACTCGTAGACTATTATGTGTTTTGCAAAATGTCTTGTAACCCTCATGCTGTGGTACAGATAGTCTACTGGTGAACTGAATGAAGTGATGCAGAATTAGCCTACCAAGCGGACAACACGGCTCTGACGTATCTACATCGACAGGCAAATTGCACGACAGTTGTATAGCCTACTGGAGCAAAATTTCAGTAGCAACGCTGCCATGTTGGAAGGACAGACACTGTGGTGTGATGATGGAACATCGGACACTTCATCTGGAGATAGTGATAGTCTACGCTGGGTCCACCAGCACACAACACAACTAGTTCCAGTTCGTGTGAACCATCGCCCCACCCTCTAAAGTGAAACGGAAAAGCATTGACGAACAGTTGTCTGTAAGAAAAAAAATGTAAAATGTCTATGACAGTGTCAAAATTGTAGGCAACGACCCGAAAATTCAAGATATCGTCGGAAAAAATGCGGCAAATAGGCCTAGTATTTATTTGGTATTTATTTATTTGGTTAGCTAGTAGGCAGAGTACAAATTAAAATTATAAAACAAAAATGTTCCCAGCCACTGCCGTAAGAACCAGGCTCGTGTACGGTGTGGTCTTAGCCAATAATATAACATAAAATTTACAAAGGCAGTTTACTAAATACAGTAATTAGCTTAATGCAAACCGATAAATAACACAAAAAAGAAAGAGAACAAGAGAAAAAAACACATATTAATATAAATTGACAACCAAACAGAAGCCAGTGATATTCAATAAAAACATGAATATAGTCGACAGAAATAAAAGATAAAAAATACAGACATTTCTTAGTATTATATATCATGAATAATTTTATAAATTTCTTTTTTAAAAGATTCAATTTTAAAATATTTCAAATTTGGAAAATGGTTTGTAATTTTATTATAAAGTCATGGGCCGAAACTAGCACTATGTTTAAGAGCTGCACTTGTATGACAATTAGGCTCAATTAAGGGGAAAGTAGACTTTTGTCTTCAGGTGCGATGTTCATGTCGATTAGATTTATGTTTTGATTTCTGAGGTAGTAAGTTAGTAAACTATATATATATTTTTTTTTCTTCAATAGTAAATACTTTAAAATCTGTATAAATTACATTTTTTTGGGTAATCCATATTTTTAATCTCTCTTGAAAGAGGTGAAACGATAGAGCACACAACTCCCCAAATTCTCCATCTGTGTAGCCTACACCAAATTTCGGAATGCGGGGCATGGGGCACGTAAATTAATTCACAACTGACATTTAAGTCCAAGGAACTGAGCGAAAGAAGCAGCTATCGCAATAGAAATTCCCAATTTTAAAGCCAGGAAATATTTCCTGGACCAATTCAAACACTGCTATAAAATAACTTCACGCAAGATCCCAAGATTCGTTACTAGGCGGGATGTTACTATTAATACCGTCGTGAGGACCAGAGTATTGGAGCTCTCGTACAGTCTTGGATGCGTACGTATTCTACTGAAACCGAAACTAACGGGAGCATCGTTTCTGTTGCTGGATTCGTGATCTGGTCAAACTTATGCGAATTTGTCGACCAAAGCCTTAGGTAACAGGGACGTAAATTTGCAGACAACGATCATTTTACCTAAAACTACGAAGTACTTCCAGCCTCTAAACGTCTATTTCTTTCTCCAGTATAAAATTTTGCACGACGCGACGCACGGAGGAGCAGGATAGATTTCCTAGTAGTGTGGCCAGCCTGACATAGTGCCGACACTGACATAACACAGGACAACACATTACAAGAGGGAATCGCCCAGTTTCTTGGACGAAAGATAAATCTGTTCCCAGTGACTTAGCCATGGATTTAAGATGGGAGGGGGAGGGGCAACATCACTTGGTAAATTTGCCCATACTTTACTTGCAACATATTTGAAAGGAATAGGGTCTAATTATTGCTTAATACTATGAACTTTAAAATCAATTTAGACTCCCCAGGTATTGCCATAAACCAAAAATCCGTTCTCCGTCGTTGCAGAGTGAATCAACAGACGCCAGCCCTAAATAAATTAATCGGATGATAAAATAATAATAAAAAAATAAAAATTAATTAATCTAGTTGTTCTGTTGAGAAAGACGGTAGCTTTCTAAATTCTTTGAAAAGCATAGCCTATGTCAAATTAAAACAACTTGTCTGCACAAATTTAAAGGATTATTTTATTCTATGTAGACCTAGGTCTATTGGTCATTAACTCATTATCGGTAGAAAGAATAAAACATTTTTCCATCAGTGTCGAACTCTCGACGCCAATGATGGATAATTTCTTCATGATTTTGAATCTAGTATAATTTTAAAATACTTACTTCTTGAAAAATTAGGGAGGCTTCAGCTCTGTGAGCCCATCACCCCCGCCTATGTCACTGTCTCTTCATTGACCTCACCGGCAATATGACAACGGACCACTTGGGTTGGAAGCCGAACGCCATCCGCAGAGCAAAACGGGACAAAGAACAGGATACGAACAAATTAAATTATGTCCTTGAAACTATACTCCGCGTCAATAGAAAATGTACGCCTATCTGAAGGTAAAATCCAATGCCTTGCCCCTCCACATCGCGAGCCTTAAACCTCGTTCACACTTTTCAAGTAACTTGAATTGAAGTCACTTGAAAGACGAACTTGAAAAGTGTGAACTATGTTTTAAGTTGACTTGAAATCAATTAACGGCTTGAATTCAAGTTTCAAGTGAAGTTGGATCCCGTTCTACTTTTTACTTGACTTGAAAGGATACTTGAAAAGTGTGAACGTCACTTGATAGCTTGAATTCAAGGAGAAAAGCGCGGGAATTCAAATTAACAACTGTTTTAAGAGCATTAAATTAACAGCTGATTGTTTTTCTGTTCTAGTGGGAATGTAAAAATAATAGGAAACAGTAGTAAATGAAATAATGACCAATTATTTGAGTTTCTGAAGTTGTATAAAATTCACGAAGGCCTGCGGATTATAGAAACAGAAAAGTTTCGTAATAAAAATGCAAAGGAAGCTGCCAAGGAAGGAAGAATTCATTGTAGATTTTAACGTGGACACACAAGATAGCCTATGAAAGGCAATAATAAAAACCATTAAACTGTAAATAGAGGAGAAGTGAGGAAGATGCGAGAGATTAAGAAAAGAAGAGCGTTGCTTGAAGGGATGACATTTATCGCCGAAACTGGCACGGTTCAGTGTGGTTGATAGATTTTTTTTTGGGAACTCTAACAGCTTCAAGATAATAATTTTCAATTATGGTAAATCAGACTTGCTAATATTTTATTACATTTGCGATAAGAATTATCAAATCTGCTTGAAGATTTCACTTCTTCGATTTGTAATGGTCAATGGTCGTGTATTTCTCTTACTAATCTAATTCCTAACCCATACTGAATAACGCGTCTTCCATTTCTTCAATATATTTATCATTTCTCTGGCACGGAGGTTTGCTACTACATAAATTCCTAATTGTACAACATCCATCGACGCCATTTTATCCTACTTGAAAACAAAATATGTCTGAACTGAGACTTGAATTCAGGTTACTTGAAATCACGTGACTTGAATTCAAGTTACTTGAAAAGTGTGAACGAGGCTTTAAAACTTCGCGCGATGTAGGAAGTGAATGTTTTCTCTACCTCAGCTCACGCACGTCTTGAATCAGCATAGGTCACGAGGTGTCAAATGGTGGTGCTATAACTTATGCGTATAAGGAAAACATCAGTCTTTACCGATAGCCGTATTGAAAGCAGCGTCTTAATTGTGCAGTGTGATTGCTCTTTAAATTCGTCTCTCTTGTATTGTTTTATTATTTATCACTTTTATTTTGCTAATTTCGTTTCTATTGCTCAATTAGACATTATGGAGGGTGAGGCTGGATCATCTGCTATCTACAGTAGGCTACATCTGTTAAAAACCGGAAACGAATGAGACAATCTGATTTGCAAAATCACAGCAGAAAGACTGTTTACAGTGTTATAACTTTCTTTAAGATCTTGCGGAACATCCCGAAAAAATTGTTACCATTGGTTTTAGAAAATCTCAAGATCTGAATGCAAATATGTATGGAATTTCCAAACGAAATGTAAACAAGGTTCCGAGAAAGCCAAAATCTACAGAACTTCTTGCGAAATTTTCTTCTTGTAGGAAACCAATCAAACAACATCGTCATGGGACAGATCACAATGACATAAGGACATGTTGCGCCGTTGTATTGCACTGGGAATGAATATATTTCGTGCATCTGCTATCTACAGTAGGCTACATCTGTTAAAAACCGGAAACGAATGAGACAATCTGATTTGCAAAATCACAGCAGAAAGACTGTTTACAGTGTTATAACTTTCTTGAAGATCTTGCGGAACATCCCGAAAAAATTGTTACCATTGGTTTTAGAAAATCTCAAGATCTGAATGCAAATATGTATGGAATTTCCAAACGAAATGTAAACAAGGTTCCGAGAAAGCCAAAATCTACAGAACTTCTTGCGAAATTTTCTTCTTGTAGGAAACCAATCAAACAACATCGTCATGGGACAGATCACAATGACATAAGGACATGTTGCGCCGTTGTATTGCACTGGGAATGAATATATTTCGTGCAGGCATATTACAGTGAATATATTTTATCTTTCCACGCTGGCATGTGGTCAGCTGCGCTGTGCTCTGCCGTTTCCGCTCTACGGTTCGCGAGCGTGAAAAGATGATATTTATTCACTATGAATTTAACATGTATGAGACAATGTTTTCGTAATAGGTATATTTCTCATTTATTCAAAGAACGGCTATATTTTATTGAGATTAAACTATTTTGCGCAGTCATATTATAGGAGTATTTAACATATACGGACGAATATCTCGAAAACATATATTTCTGATATTTAAAGAGTGACTGTATTGTACTGGGTGTTAGGCCTAATATATTTTGTGGAAGAGTAGCCTATATTAAACATGTATGAGCCAACATTTCCATAATGTGCATATTTTTCATGTTTTAAAGAATGGTTGTATTACACTATTAAAGTATTTTATGCAGATATATTATAACCAGGCTTCGTATTCCAGCTACCTAAAGACTGAAGTTAAAGACACATTGTGTATATAGTACGCCGAACACAAGTAATACAACGGATAAGGATATAAACAAACAAGTCGTCGCTGCGGGTTCGTGAAGTACAGTCATCTTCCGACATGCTGACGCTACTAGTAAACACGCTTCAGCCGTGATGTTAATCTTCTTCGTTATCTTTCCAGTGAATAGTAACGTGCATTCGTAAGTTACGGAACTTGAACATATGTGGATGTCACTAGAAATGATTTTATATTGCAAGAAATTCTTTCAAGAACACATGACGTTATTGGTGCATGATGTAGTACAAGATATTCCTATTAACTTATCTGATATTTTTTCGAGTTTCATTAGGGTATTGCATGTCGCTCATCACTGAAAACCCACTAATTTTGTACTGTATATACTTTTCCAGAAATTCTCTAAAATGTTGATTATTTAATTTATTAATTGGGATGTTGGCATTGAACAATATGATAGGCTACAGAAATCCATGCTAAACGTCGAGTTAAAATCTTCATAATGTTTAGGTTTTTTTTTGGTATGGTTCTTTTAGATTACGTTCAACACACTTTCTGCGCCTTTTGGTATTTCAGTGCCTTTCAGTGCACTATTTTGGTCACTTTTACGTTCATTTGACACAATTTTTATGTAATGTTGTCTATACTGATAGTGAAAATATTAGTCCAAATATGTTCAAATATGCCCTGCAATATTACACGCTTCAGCGTCTTACCTAAGGCATTTTACCTCTGCTATGAACCTTCAATCTGCCACAAAGATGTAGTTATTTAAATAATACGACTAGTAAGAGCAATGATCGATAAGAATACTCACTATGACTGCGTCCGGTTTTGACTTTTCCGCGGAAAACGCAGCGCACTATGGTGCACTCCATAGTTGCTAGCGGATTGCTATCTCTCCGTGCAGCACGACGGTGCACACGGGACGGCACCGCGTACCCGTTGCACATTTCAGCGAGTGCTGACGACCACTGTTCTAGAGGAAGAGGGCAGAGTATGCGTAACTATTTTGTATACCAACGTACCTGTATCTGCGCTGTGACGTCACATATACTTCGAATCAGACAACTTCATTCTAGTTTAAAGGTAGCTGGAATACGGAGCCTAATTATAACACTAGGGGTCAATATTTCATAACGGATACAGTTCTTGAAGGACGGTTATATTGTACTGGGGAGTAATCTGTTTTATGCAGGTGTCACTTTTAAAATGGATTTGAGGGAGGTGGGATATGATGGTAGAGACTGGATTAGTCTTGCTCAGGATAGGGACCAATGGCGGGCTTATGTGAGAGCGGCAATGAACCTCCGGGTTCCTTAAAAGCCAGTAAGTAAGTCACTTTTGTACTTTTTTGTAGTAAAAATATACCTTATATAGGTCAATGTTTTCATTCAGGGGTATAGCACGTTGTGCATGAAGTTCGCTGGAAATTCTCTTTCCGTAAACATCTTATGATTGAACCGAAGCAGCAACTATGCATTGACCTTTAAGTGCATATTCAATTGATGTAGCCTTTAGTCGAAAGTGTTATGACATTAAGTAACTGATCAATTAATTAACTTAAATGAGAGAAAGGAAAGTATACGAAATAAAGACTGAACACTTCTGAGCTAATCTACAATTAAGAGGTTATACAGGAGAATCACTTGCACATTGAAAGGTCCAAGTGTAGGCCTAGATGATATAGACCAGGCTCCGCCAGTCCGACTCAAGATCGCGAGAGGGCGTACAGGCCTGCTTACGGCTTCCACTGCGAGCAGTACAGTTGTATACTGCAGTCTATCAGTGGTGGAACCTATCGAGGTCGCTTGGGGGCACCGGTGCACTGCATGTGCTAAAAACATTAAACCTTAGCAATGTAATGGTTGTTGTTGTGCGAACAATTAATTTCTTAGGGTGCTATTCATAGACATTTCGCTAGCCCGGGCTACGAACGTGCTAAAAAAAGATTCAAATCATATCATGTCATATATCATATCATATCATATATCATATCATATCATATCATATCATATCATATCATATCATATCATATCATATCATATATCATATCATATCATATCATATCATATATCATATCATATCATATCATATCATATCATATCATATCATATCATATCATATCATATCATATCATATCATATCATATCATATCGCTGACACTGGTTTATGAATACGAAAAACGTTAGTTCGCTGATCATCCACCGAAAGCCCGCACTAAGAATGTCTATGAATACGGCCCATAAGGTCTAAAGGTCTTAATCACATGGAATTCAGGGCACTGCTTGATGATGTTAACAGTGAGTATGGAGATTTAGGGTCTACTCTACCACACCGAGGTACGGTGGTTAAGTCGAGGAAAAGTTCTGGAAATTTTTCTCCCACTTAGGAATGAAATTGCCTTATTTATGGATGTACATGGGAAACTGTTAGAAGCCTTGGACATGGAAGAATATATAAGAATAATGCAACAATTGTACGAAGACTTCGAACGTTGATATCAGGAAATTAGAGAACTTGAACAACAATTTAAGATATTTGCAACATCTTTTTCAGTGAGTGTCCTGGATATTCCTGCTGAACTACAATTAGAAGTACTTTATTTACAAGGCGATATTGAGATAAAGGTTAAGTATCAAAACAGAAAAAGTATTAACAATTTCTATAGGCCTACTTGTTTTCCAAGAGAAAGGTTTCCTAAACTGCACAATCTCGCTGCAAGAACGTTGTGCATGTTCGGGACAACGTACGGATGCGAAACACTGTCTTTTTAATGAAGTTTACGAAGTCACGTCACAGAAGCCAATTAAGTGATGAACACTTGAAAGCATATTTGCGATTCGGTGGTACTAAAACAATAGCTCCACGAATTGAAAAGCAGCTTACTAACAGAAAACTGCAAAAATCGCCGCGGATCTCTGATGTATAGGCCTAAGAAAAAGTACTATTATTAGAGATTTGAATAACGTTTGTACTGTTGTTTTATTTTGTTAATTGAACTGTATAACAATGAGAAGAAGGCAAACAGTGAACAGTTTTATTTCGTACTGTGTTAATCTGTATAAAACTGTAGGCCTATATTTTGTTTTGTTTAATTGTTGTGCAAACGTGCAAAAATTTATTTCGTATAGCTATAGTTAGTTAACTGTACCAAATTGTATAGAATACTATACAAATCTGGCTTTCAGGTAGTACCTCCTGTAAAGCAGGTTTGAATAATTTCAAGGAAAAATTGTTCCGGAGCCGCTTAGCGCGCGAACGCTCTACCGACTGAACTACCCCAGGAACCACACACGACACCGTCACAATTTTTAGTATAGAATATATATAGTAAAGAATACTGTTTTCAGTATAGTGCAATTAAGAGTGAAAGTGTGCTTCAATTAAAAGCTGAAATTAATGTATATTCTTATCACAAATTTGGTTCACATACAAGTTCTTAGCTCCGCAGCCGTACGTCAGGGCTTGAGGGTTTGTACGTAGGCCTAGGCACGAGAGTGTAGTCACTTGACGCTCCCTGATATAGGCTAAGCAACAGAGCCTGATGATGGTGGTAATGGTAGTAATGGTCATGCTGGCGTGGTGGTAGTAATGATGATGGTGGCGGCAGTGGTGTTGACTTTTACCAGAGCTGGAGATCGAAGCCGAGACTATTGAGTGTGAAGAAACAAGTGCGCTGTATCACTGATTACATTTTTGGCCAGTTAATTTGTGGCTGCTCTAATTAGCAGTGGAAGGTGGCAACTGCCCGTCGCGTAGCGTGGCGTCGCAGGGGTGGTGCACCGCACCACAGTAATTGCAGCAGTAGCAGCAGGTGCGGCTGCGGGGCTGCGCACAAGACGCGCCGTTCTGGTCGTGTCAGCGCATCGTCTTGCGGTTTCTGGTTGCGGTTTGTATCGAGGGATATGGGCGGAGTGAGCTGCAGGCGACTGGGTGGGGCCGCCCGCCAAACCACACGGAATTACTGGACGACTCGCGTCTTCGGCGCAAAAGAACAAGTGGGGAGGTAAATGTGACCACACCTCAATCGCCGCCGCCTCTCATTTCGTCATGGCGGAGGAGTTTTCCGGATTCGAAAAATGACGTTATTACGGGAATTTAGGCGAAAGTTTAACCGGCAATTAAGGGTCTTTGTCTTGGTCATATTCATGTAACGCAAAAGATGGAATTTAGATCAACAGCATCGTCATCGTCGTCATATGTTTCGTCACACTCAAGAGATTCAATCAGGCGGCAATGTTTCGTGGGTTTCCAGTGGATATGGCCAGAGCTCGAAATGAACCGAAACGGTATAGCTTACGTTTATTTTAAAAAAATCATCAAAGCAAATTATTAAGGATGATCGCATTTTATTCAATGGAGATTTTCGATTGAAGGAAGTATTGCTGACGCCAGGGTTTTTGGCGCGTGTCCTTGAGTGCAATGCACAGTCTGCGAGCATCTATTGATAGTGTAGCTGAAAAAGGTACCACCTCCTATACACGTCAGAAATCTGCCTACCACAATTGTCAGTCTTGCTGCTCAGACTGCAGCAAAAGTATCGTACTCGTACTTAACTTTCCTACGGTGTGTCCTTGAGTACAGTGTCCAGTCAGTGAGTTTCTGTTGCCACTGCTGCTGAGAACGGTACCTCCTCCTAAATATGCGTCACATCAACAACCTGCCAATCACAAGTGCCAGCTTTATCGCCTATAAATTGCTACAAAAGTTAGACACTCGCACTTAAGTTTCCCATTACTTAGTTCACATGCCAAAATCCGTGGTGTGCTCTATAACTATTGAGGAACAACTTACAAAACTCCGTTGGTCTGCGCATGCGTCAGTCTTAAAGAGTGACACAATAGATACTATTAACCTCCTCCTTCCTAATTGTTAGCCAATAGTAGCTCGTACTGATAGCAGTGGCGCATCAGATGATGTGTCAATCAGTAGCGACAATTGTTCAGATCAATGGAAAGAAAAATACGACTACGCCTCCAGCACAGCGGTAAGGTTTAGTAACCTCCTACAACGGAGTTTTGCCAATTGTTAATCTATAGGTACCGTTCGTTATTTTTATGTGTGTGAATTTGATAACGGGATTAAAATTTCAGAAGATATTTCAGACATTTTTACATTAATTGATGCGTAGGCTATATAAACATTTATATCTTAATTTATTGGTCTGACCCAATATTTTTGGGGGCAAATCGCAATATAGCGAACGTAGAAGCTCCGCCCACGACCCCTTCCACTTTTCCCCTACTAGCTCATCAGACACTCTACGTGATAGGCGAGTGTTATGTCGAATGCACATTTCAGGTGGGTGGGGATAACTTCCCCTACTGGCGTTCGCTATATTGCGATTTATCCATTTTGGGTTTGCCCTGCGACACAGAATAGCTCGCAATAAAATTTAAAATGAAAAATTATATAAGTTGCAACAAATATAGCATGGTAATAAGCCTACTTGGCGTCATCTCACTAGACCAGCCACTTTCAAATGGTGTGCCGCGTCAAAATGAAAATAGTAAAGATTGTCGTAGCAAAAATTTGAAATGCAAGATTGGAAAAGTAGTAAAAAGAAGTAAATCAACAGGAGTCAAATTTCAGCGAACGCGGCACAAGTCAACATTCAGTAAGCAGAACGTAGGTGTGCAATCCGCAGAGAAGATGCTCATCTAGGGTTCCCAGGTCTGTAAAGTTACAGTATCATACCAACCTTGAATTTAATTTAATTTAATTTAATTTAATTTAATTTAATTTAATTTAATTTAATTTAATTGAACTAAATTGAATTTAATTTGAATTTAGGGCGGACAGTACGACCCAGCACTGCAGCCTTATTAAATCTATTGCGCTGACCTTCAACATAGGCGCATTTCCAAACTCAGACCGACTGACTACACTAAGGTTCGCTGCGTAGGCTACTCTGGTTCGTAGCAGGCAACCCCACTCGTCTCTAGGCCAGCCACCTCCATGCCAGCCGGCGTTCAGGGAGTGCTATGGAATGATGATGAAATGGAGAAATATTGATGGAATGACGTAGAATAGATGTCTAATATGTGGAACCTCAACTGCGACCTTTTCCGCCACAAATGTTACTTTGGATCAACTTTAAAATATCTTACCGTATTTTACATGTTTTAATGAAAAAATTCCCCCTACTTAGGAACCTCTGGTTTAGATTATGAGTGTGCCGCGGGATTTTAAATTAACTTACAGGCCTATAGCCCTAACTTTAGTGTGCCATATGTTGAAAAGGTTGAAAAACTCTGCACTAGAATTTCATTCCGTAGTTATCGTCATCAACATCACCGTGTCCACAAAAATGACAGAGCGTTCCTGTTCTTCAAAATGTCCATTTCGAACCCTGGCAAATAGGCCTAATAGAAAAATTAATAGGCCCTAATTATTTTCATTAGGCCTATTCACTACGAATTAGACCTAGTCTACTATACATTTTACGCACCTCACCAATCAGGAATAATTTTTACACTTTCACCAATTTTATTTTTTAAGAATCTTGACACTACATACGTGGACAAATTATTAGACTGAAACGATTTTCTTTGAAACATAATATAATTCGTTCTATCAACTATCAGTATAATTCACAGTCTCTATTGTTGTATATACAGTATGACTGTTTACATCTTCTGGTATGTTTTTTCAAAGATTGCATATATTTTGTCTGGCTGTGTTGGTACTATTCGTGTTTTAATTATATACTGCAGAAGATATTCAACATTCTGCTGTACCATGGCCTGCAAAAATAACGGAAATTAACCAAATTGAATATCTGTGGTCTATATTGAAGAGGAAACTGAACAAATAGAAGCTTACAACAAAACATGGACTTATTGAAGCACTATCTTATATCTGTGAAAATGATGCTGATATTCAAAGATAGCGTCCAACTTTGGTTTCCAGCATCTCTGACAAAATCAATGTGTTAATGAAAAATAAGGGAATGTTCACAAAATATTAATAACTTCCAGAATCAATTTTCTGTTCATTATTTCTGTGCAGAATACAGTTTTTAAATTATTTCTGTCGATAAATACAATGATTTTGCACATGTAATCACTTTAGTCTAATAATTTGTTCACGCCTGTAAATAGCACAAAAACATCTTGAAAGTACAGGAATTAAGGTTCCGAGTAACGGTATAAGAAATAGTCTATATGCTAGACTACAGATCGAGGTGAAAAATACTTACTTTAGGTGTTCACAATTCACAGATAGACTAGGCCCTAACTACAAATTTCCTAATAAAACTCATATGCTAAATAGTTTTCAAAAGTGAAAATAATATAGGCCAAATTCTTAATAGGCTTATGCTATTTTATGAATAAACCACATTAGACTTACTCAAAGTGACTTGAACTGGGAAAATTCATTGATAGCAGAGATGTTGAACGTCCTAGAGAAAGTGAGAATATCTAGGCCTAAGTGTAGGCAAATCACATAGGTAAGCCTTCGACAAGGTCAGTGTCAATAAGTTATCAATGGGGGAAATGGGACGAGAAGCAATTAATAGGTAAGATACTCGAAAATGCGTTCCTATAAAAGCTAAGGGTCCCGCGCCGTGACGTCGTGGTCTAAGGCATCCTGCCTAGGACTCACGTTACGGATTACACGCTGATTCGAGTCCTCATGGGGGAAGAAATTTTCTCATGAAATTTCTCAGTGTACGGGACCGGTGTCAACCCAGCATCGTGATGAACTTGGGGAGCTACAATAGGTAGCGAAATCCGATTTAGAAAGCCAGCTGTAGACTATCGGCTGGGGGATCATCGTGCTAACCAAACTATACCTCCATTCTGGTTGGAAGATCGTACACCTCTACTTTGGCATGTGAACGTGAGGCCAGCAGCCGGCTGGTCGATCTGGGTCCTTTAAGGGCTGTGGCGTCACGGATTATTATTATTGTTATTATTATTATTATTATTATTATTATTATTATTATTATTATATAAACGCTAAGGAAAGTTGGGGCCGAGGGGAAGTGTCTATGTGAACTCCAAGCCTCTTGATCACTTGTCTCAATCCAATTTTCGTAATTTCTTTGAAGCAACATTAGAAAATTTTGAAAAGGAAAGTCGAAAATGAACGTAACCATATTACGGGAGGAAGCACGGCGGAATAGCAACACGTGAGGATCACCGAAGATGTTAAAAGTCTGCACATCGAGCTTGGAGCGTGGACGCCGCAGTCCTCGCGAGAGAAGGGATCCGAGCCCTTGCACTGCACGAGTAGGCTACGAGTGACGCTCGAGTAAACTCGTCCGAGACTGCTGAAGGCAATAGGCCTATATGAATGCCAAGTCTCATATTTCAGAAGGCTTTAATTTGAAAAAATTCCTAAATTTGTGCGGAGAGGGAGGTAGGTAGGACGGCGACCTAATTTTTTGGGCTTATGCCAACATCGGAGCCTTCGAAAACGACATTTATCTTAAGATGTAATCGCAATGTCCTTCCCTACCTTTACCTAACTTGATAGCAAAGGAATACACAAGAATTGATTACCTCTCCGGAATAAGGTTGTAACCAACAAAACCTAATAGGGTCATAAATCACAATTAAATGTATAAGATTAGCTGATGAGTAATGATATGGAGTTATCAGAAGAGATGATACTAAGGGACACGTCTATGTTACTAGAGTTAAATGACAGCTATGAGCAGTATGGAATGAAGATAAATGCCAACAAGACGAAGACCATGGTCATAGGAAGAAAAGTAAGTTAAAGAAGGTAAACTTGCGAATTCTAAATGAGGCAGTAGAGCAAGCGGATAGCTTCAGATACTTGAGTTGTACTATGAGAAATAGGCCTAGGCCCTAACATGAGCTGCTGCCAAGAAGTCAAAAGGAGAATAGCAATGGCAAAGGAAGCTTTTAATAGAAAAAGGAGCATATTCTGCGTATCTCTGGAGAAAGAACTAAGGAAAAGACTAGTGAAGTGCTTTTTGTGGAGTGTAGCGTTTTATGGAACAGAAACATTGACATTGTGACGATGTAAAGGGAAGCGACTAGAAGTATTTGAAATGTGGTTAATTATGAAGAAGAATGGAGCGTGTGAAGTGGACAGACAGAATAAGAAAAGAAGTTGTGTTGGAAAGAGTGGGTGAAGAAAGAATGATGCTCAAACTGATTGGGAAGAGGAAAAGGAATTGGCTGGGTCACTGGTTAAGAAGAAACTGCCTACTGAAGGATACACTGGAAGGAATTGTGAACGGGAGAAGAGTTCGAGGCAGAAGAAGATATGAGATGATAGACGACATTAAGATAAGTTAGGCCTATATGGATCATATGAGGAGACAAAGAGGAAGACAGAAAATAGGAAAGATTAGAGAAAGTAGTGAAATACCTATCCTCTGGCAGAACACTATGAATGAATGAATGAATTTTTATTAAGGTGGTGATGTAAGTTTCCATTCCGACATGTCTCTTTGTGACTGAGGGAAACCATAAAACCTCATAGGCCTAGATACCTAGAGTCTGAACCTGCGACCTCCTGATTGCGAGTCTATTGCGTTACCAATGAGCCATCTCGCTCAACTGATCAAATATTAAGCCTACCATCAATGAACTATGAGTGAATGAATGCATGAATTTCATTAGGCCTAGGCTATTTTTCCTATCATAGTCATTTGACTAAACAAGGATACAAGTTCATTCAGCCATTGAACGAAAAAAAATGTACCGTTAATTATAAATAAATTCTTAAAAATTACTTTTTCTACGTAGGCCTACATCACACATTTAAAGAATTTGACGTACTAGGCTCACATCCTTCTTTCGACGAGGTCTTCATTTGCTATTTATGACCCTACATTTGAAACTCATCGCCAATAATGAATTTAAGGACTTTGGCTGATTGAATAGGCCTAATCAGTTTTTTTGGGGAGGGGAGGGAGCAAGGAGAAATTCTGAACACACATGTATGATCCACTTTACTTCGGACTTGTGTAGCGGAACTTTTTCTATAAAACAATAGCTACATTCTGAAGGAATAACGAAGAAGATTAGGAATGCACTCTTTGAAGATAATATTGGAATGATTAGGCCTGTTACCCAGATCTAACTTATAAGGAATGCAGTGTTCATTATTTCATGTCCGTGGGCTACCATTCATCTTTAGCCTATATCAATTGTTTAATCTTTGGCTGGTTGGCTTGCTTGCTGGTTTTTCTAGGGTCGGATCCTAAATGGATTCATGCACTGAGACTAAATTTGTTACATTGTGCGCTCTATGCGTAAAAGTTACGGGTGGCCTGGACGGCATTCATGAGAAGGACGATGACAGGCGGGCCATCCTGCCTCAGTCTTAATAGAGCCAGGTTCAATTCCCAAACCACACGGCCCGGAGCCCCAAGCCCTTAAATCTTAAAATCATCGTTGGAAAACCACACTAGCCTCAAGACAGATCACCTTATATTCCAGTCTATTTTTAGCTATTAGGCCTATAGATGATAGATGAAATGATGAGAGGTAGAGAGTGTTGATGGAATGATAAAGAGAAACTTAAGTACCCCGAGAATATCCTGCAATGTTCATAAGAGGATGCAGCATTACAGCGCCTACAGCCGGTTTATATTCGACCGGTTGCAGATCAACCGGCGAGGTTGAACATTCGTTCGCATATCCGGCCTTGAAGCGGTTGCGCCTGGCTAGACAGAACCACAGATAGCCTATAGAGGACAGAAAACCAAGCGCATTTCACCATACAGGAACTCTGATGACATTTTGTAACTACACAAATGGAGTAACTGAAGGAAATTTACTTTTTCTAATTAAAAAAAAGGGTTAGCTTGAAATTCTTAGGAAAATATTTGGGGCTAAGAGGGATGAAGTTACAGGAGAATGGAGAAAGTTACACAACGCAGGTGCACGCATTGTATTCTTCACCTGACATAATTGGGAACATTAAATCCAGACGTTTGAGATGGGCAGGGCATGTAGCACGTATGTGCGAATCCAGAAATGCATATAAAGTGTTAGTTGGGAGGGAAAAGGACCTTTGAGAAGGCCGAGACGTGTATGGGAGGATAATATTAACATGGATTTGAGGGAAGTGGGATATGATGATAGGGACTGGATTAATCTTGCACAGGATAGGGACCGATGGCGGGCTTATGTTTAGAGTAGCAATGAACCCGCGGGCTCCTTAAAATCCATAAGTAAGTTAGCTTGAAATAGGGTTGTAATTGATTGGACACTTGGTACATTTATCTTCATAATTAATATATAAATCAACTAGTGGACACCAGTAACAACAAAGGAAATAAGCCTAATGCATAGATGAAATCCGACGTGTAAACAAATACAAGAATAAAATAAATTACAATTACTTACAAAAGAGAAGAGCAAATATGTACTATTGTAACGTTCATACTTTAAACTCAAAATACGTAGGCTGCCTCTGAAAGAGTAGTTGTTAATATAGCCTATGTCTTTTAACTATTCTAAGTGGATGTATTATTATTTCTCTAATAAATCGCTTTTAGGGAGATAACAAGTTATTAACAAAAATAAAAGCACTCCCAATTCTAATGATTGTAGTTTCATGATGCGTGCTTCAATCAATGAGAAGAGAGGAGGAAATATCATTTGAAAGGTACACGATTATAATCGCGCCCTTGCAACGATTCTTGGAGCTCCTGGATGGCTCAATATTATCTGTCTTTCATGATCCAGCGCCGTCCAACCGAGTGAGACTCGGACATTCGTTAAACCGAATATTGGACTACTCCGCGAGACGCAAGAGCTTCGCATATTGTCTATAGCGCCAGGCGTTCAGTAGCAATATGTCTGTTCTATCTTTCGTAACCGGTTATGCAGGATTCTATCCAGTTCATAACATTGACGATGTTAATGAAAATAATTAAATCTTAAATAGGCCTAGCCTATATTATTTAGGCTAGGCCTATAAAAGTTTTCTTACAAATTCCATCACTTCCAAGATGAGAATCTAACTCAAAACGCGTGGATTGAAGACCAGCTAGTTAGACTGAGCCAAGAACGCGGGTTGATTAATGTTGTAGAGCAACTTCCAAGAATGTCAAATTGAGGCCCATTTATCGACACAAACTCCAAACGGGGTTCAGATTGAGTTCATATTTCGAGCATTTCCGACTTTCATGAGACAGGCACATAGTGGGACAACTGTAATGTGGGATCAGCACTTCTGAGATAAAATTGGACGTCGCAATGATAACAAGGATGCGCGCCATTAACGAGATTGGAACCCACCACCGTGGCTTCCACGCAATGTTAAAGCTGAACTCCTTAGCCGTTGTGTACAGCGCGTCATGAAAAACAAAGCTCGGGCTGCACTGTTCCTAGCTATGAATCCAGTGACCGGGATCGATCCCCTGCCCATGCAGCGATATTCATCTCTCTCTCTTGTGGGGACTAGTTGTTTCCCCGTTGCCCTGTGTTTGTGATTTATTAGCCTGTAATAAAAGTAGGCATAAATGAAGTACCGGTAATTTATTTTTAAATAGGCCTACAGCCTAAGCTTAGATAGGCCTATAGGCCTACCTCTGACTGAGGTTCTGGTACTTCTCACTTGAAGATAAACCTAGGCCTATGTGTCAGAGGAAGAACAATATTTTGTTTGTAGACCTATAGGCCTACATATGAAGTCTCATTACGTCATAGGTGTAATATGTACATTGTCAGCGATGTATGCAATGGAGGCAGAAAGGAACTGGACACCATGCCCCATTTTCTTCTGGCTTAGTTGCCTCATGAGTGATGTCTTATGGTGTCATTTATGAGGTTCAAATCTGTCTTCGGACAGCAGCTTAGATACAATTAATAGGCCTTTCGAATAATATTTACTAACCTATAGGGTCATTTTGGGAGATTTCGACACTGTTAAGAAAAGTAGCCATTGCGAAAAAAGCCGAATTACAAGAAATCTGTGTTGACTGTATTTTAATAATAATGCATACATACATACATACATACATACATACATATATACATACATACATACATAGGGTAGACGAGGGTAATTGTAAACAGGGGGTACTTGTAAACAAGTGCTGTGAGAAATACAAAACTGTCAATATAAAAATTTTAATTCGGAGGAATATTAAAATTAACATGTTGGCTAATCTACAAAGCAGTTAGGCGCCAAATAGGAGTAACTGCTTAGTTGTGAACGAATGTTTTGTAAGAGTCTACAAAAAAAGTTGAGAAAGAATTTTGTTTTACCTTCATTTTTGGCATTGTAAGTAAACGTACAGTGCTATTTTTAAGAATGTTGTTTTTATGAGTAATGTATAGTAGTTAGGCCTAACATTTATTACAATGGTTTTGAGATCTCCCATAACCTCAGTTCATTAAATTATAATGTATTTACATTTGCCCCATAGTTTTAATTGCTTGGGAGTAATTGTAAACATGTTTTACTATTGTTACATTTCGTACATTTTCAGTAATCAAAATGCCAAGAAATTTTATTAGAAAGGGACTCTCACCCAACTACACTGTAGAGTAGTGATGTCAACTGATTCCCATAGGAGCAAGCGCGCGCTTTAGAGCCCAGGAGAGCCTGAGTGCTTTACAGCGGAAAAGAAAGAGACAGACGAAAGAGGTAGTAAATGCCGCTTGGTCGAGCTAATACAGGGATGGCCAGCACTGATTAAATGGATAAATGGAAGAGAACTTATTAAAACTGTATCCACATTAATTTTTAGATTTGTCTGAGAAGTATAAGTGCATTATAAGAATGTAAGTTTTAATTTTAATGCTCATTTTTCACAAGTTTGCTTTTTTATTCAAAAGGAATATTTTCTCAACTTTTTTACACAAAAGTGAAATATTCAGATATGTGTAGCCTTACAGGTACTAAAACAATGTTTTCGTAAATCTAACATATCGTAAATACGTATTACTGAAGATAGTGTATTAAAATGTTTGTAAGGAAATGAATTAACAAAGCAAATACTGTTACATCACAAACAAAAGATATGTGCCTATGTGTTGGTAAAACGTCAGCTCTATAGCTTCAGCAGTCTTCGAGATAATTTAATATTCTGATAACAGAAAGTTGCGCACCAACATCACCTAAAAGCATAATGCGATAAGAGTTTTATTATGTAATATTAGTTAAAGTTAAAACATATACATAAACAACTTTGCTTTGTACTATAATATTGTTTTGATTACTTTTATAAGGCTAAAGATACCATCAATATCAATTTCAACTTATCATATCATATCCAGTGTCATTCTTTGGGATAACACTTTCTTTATGAATGATATGTTTAATTCACTTAGTAGAGTATAGTTATAGTTATTATGGAATTTGTGTGAATATTCCTTCTTTACTCTTTATTGTTATTAACATTTAAAACACAACTGCAATATTAGGCTAAGAAATAGATGTTAATACTTTTGTTTACAGACAGTATAGAAAATAACAAACAGAAAGAAGCCATGTAAAAATAACGACATAAAATTTCACGTTCCGTTTGAAGTTTGTGCACCACTTTTTTCTTAATCCAACAGGCTGCTTATTCCTCCTAGCATACCTAGCGCTTAATGCCCGCGCACGACGTCAAGGTCAGAAAAATGCGCTTTCTTTGACATTACTGCTGTAGATGATTTACAGAGGGTTGTCACAGATGTGGAAAATATTAACTACAGTTATCGTGAAGCACAGGAGAGGTACTGAGTTCCTATATCGTCATCTATCATAGGTTAAAAGGGACGAAATGTACCAGTGACCAAAATTGGAGTTGGAAGGAGTACAGCTCTCTCTTCTGAAACAGAACAAAAAATGTTCAGTGTCTAATAGCCCGTGCGAAAATTGATTTTTACAATTACCCCCATCTCAAAGGGGTAAATATAAGCAGGTGGGGTAAATGTAAGCTAGCAATTAAAATATGAAAAAAAGTCAACCTTATTATTTCAAACGCATTTTCAGGGAGAAGAAAGATCTAAAAATAACGCAATGTTTCTTTGTCATGCTTACCGTTGCTGAGGGTTGTGTAATGTTGAAATGTATTTGAAATCAGTGAAAAGTGTTTACAGTTACCCTGGTCTACCCTACATACATACACACATACATACATAAACACATACATGCATACATACATAAACACATGCATGCATACACATACATAGGCCTACATGCATACATACATAAACACATGCATGCATACACATACATAGGCCTACATACATACATACATGCATGCATACACATACATAGGCCTACCTACCTACATACATACATACATACATACATACATACATACATACATACATACATACATACATACATACATACATACATACATACATACATACATACATACATACAAGTAGTGAGTCTTCAGTCGTCGTGCTTGTGCTGGTCTCGCCTTGGCTGATTGCTCTTTTGTCTCAGTGGACGTGTGTAGGATGATAACAATTAAAGAGGGTTGAATCGTCGTAGTTTGATGGTTTTCCAACGTTCTAGCTCACCTCCCTCTCCATTTTAACGTCCTTCTGTCTCTTTCTCTCTTCATCTCGCCTTTTTTTAAACTCTCTTCTACTTTTCTGCTGAAAAATTGTTTTTCATTATACTGACTGGGTTTGAATTCTCGTGTGTCAGTCACAAGCCTTACTATGGGACAGATTTAATTACATGCGACTAGCAGCTACTTTGATTCGAAGCCCCACGTCACCGTGAAGGAAACCTTCCCCGTCCCCCGGGAGGCAGGGGAGGGGGTTAGGTCACATCAGCCATCAGTTCTAAATGTTTTTTTAAACCTGCTGCTGAGTTTTTTTTATCTGCGAGTGTTTGGTACAGTCTAGATCAGAGGTGATCGTCCTTCTGGAACACACCATTTTTTTCAAGATATCTCGAGATAAGATAGTGATTGTAGGTTAGTTCCTACGTTTCTTCCGTCAAAATGAGGCGTTTGTTTTCAATTAATTGCAGTGTAAGCAATATTGATAGAACATTTTCCAGATAGGTTAGTATTCCACTTTGCTATTCATATAGAATATTTCCTTACAACGGTAGAAGTTCTGGTGTCATTTCTTTCTACATACATTACGTGGATAACACCGGTAATTCCACCCAATGATAATTCTTATAAATAAATTATTTTATTAATGTAGAATTTTATACTTAAAATTTTTAGAAATAAGGTTTGTTTAGATATCCATATGCACTCTATGGAATCTTAGAGTTTTTAGTGGTTTACGTAATTACTGATATTGTAATTTTGAATCTTCAGTTTTCAAACCATATTAATATTTATTGATAATATAGAAACAAAAACCAAAAAAATGAGCAGATAGCCTACGATGCACGTGTCTGGAAATTCTTGGTTGATTTCTTAGTTGAGCTTACAGTTGTTTCTATTTTAGGCTATATTGGATGAAAAACTTTCAGAACTCTGATAAATAATTTATGAAACATTTTGTCTCTGAAGTGGGGAAAATCTTACCATCGTCGTCGTCATCATCATCATCATAATCATCATCATCATCATCATCATCATCATCATCATCATCATCATCATATTAATGAAGGTACACTTCCTTAGCCTGTTCCGGCAAAGTTCCATGTTCTTCTTCCTTTCGGCTTGTATTAATATTATTAAATAAATTATTTTTGTAAGCATCTTTTCTGATGACGTGTTCATACTAGGACAGTTATGGTATCAATTTTACCATTAATATTAAATATACAGGATGTTTGGGTGAGTGTGTGACAGATTTTGAGGTGTGATAGGTGGTGTCAAATGGAATTACTATTACTTATAAACCCATATTTTGCGACGCTCCAGTACAAAACTACATAACCTTGAAAACAATTTCATCCATGACTATTATTCAATTAGTTTTTTCTCGTTTGTAAGGTGGGATACGTGACATGAGGAAGCAACTACTGTTTTATTGACGTGAATCTTTTCATTTCTCCATTATTTGCAACTCAAGTGTGTAGGCCTACATGTTTTCACATAACAAATGTACTACATACAGTAGATGAGTGAATGAATGAATGAATTAATTAATTAATGCATTGCATTTCCTTAGCTTAACCTAATGGTACCTGTAAGAACTCAATGGTAAACAATGCTTACACAAAGTACTGAAACCCCTTAGTATTACGCAACCAAAGATGGAGATGTGTTCAACAGGTTGCTGTAATTCCAGGCATTTAATACAGAAAAGAGTTGAGTCAAAACTGTCATATAAAAAACTCGCTGCTTTCAACGGTATGTAAATTCATACTGGAACGTCACCGGATATGGGTTTAATAGCAAAGCTTGTTCCATTTTACACCACTTATCACATCTCAAAGTTTGTCACATATTCATCCGAATACCCTATATATAGCTGCCCTTATAATATCCTTGTTTACCTATCAGCTCCGGAGTAGCCTTGTACACTTCTAAGGATTTTCAATTCTTCTGTTTGTATGATTAAAATTAGGTTTTTTATTTGTAAACCCCAATTTCTTACATCTATACGAAAATATTGCTATAACCATTAGCCTACCTTGTATTACGTAAGTTCGGTTTTCATGCTTGTCTTTTTATCTAATATTATTTTAATTGCACAGGAAATGAGTAATTTTGTAAGTTCATCGCCAATGTCATAATAAATTATTGCTTGTAACTTCTGAGACGATATATGTATAAGAAGTTAGAAACTTGCTGGAGCGTGATATTGTTAATTACAATTTCCCCCCCCCCCCTCCTCCATTGGGGTTTTCCCATAAAATGCTATTTACTGTTGTAGAAAAGTTACTGTTTAAGTTCTCTCGTGTCCGATTAAAAGTAAAACCCATTTTTTGTAATTCGTTTTCAGACTTAGCGAGTAGAATAAACGTGTATTAATACTCACATGTTTAACCGGAATTCATATTACAAACGTTTGTGGAATGCCCATCGGGGCATCTATAAAGTGTAATTCTTAACCAAGATAGGCCCTACTTGTAAGATTATCGTTAATCAGAATTGAATTTTGACGTTGACAGAAAATGTCCAGTGAATTTTGTCGGGAGCCCTCTCGTTCTAGGAATTTTTTCATATAGATCTACCATAAGTGTACTCATACAACATGTAACTTACCCCTAGCTTTTATATCATCTTCTAAGCAAGGTAGGCCTACACTAAGGAATTTTATTGATCTTTAAAATTCTAATACTGTACCTTAGTTTGAAGTAAAAATTTCGTAAACAACTGAAAGAATGACGTCAATCAGACACCGAAGATTTCGGAGTTTCTAACGTCCATATACAGAAGAAAATTATTTTTACGATAAACAATTCCGACACTCCGGTCTCTGTGTTTTGCTCTGTGTCAGTCACCTCCATATTCGGTTGATCTATTGGTTTCTCATTCTAATATGGATCTGTAATTTACCGTGTGTAACTCATCCATTTAGTTATACAAATATGAAGGAAAACTAAATTGATAGCCTTAAAATGAAATTCTAAATTACTTTAAAATTTATAAAACAGAGCAATAAGAAGTAATCATATCTTCCAGTACCTGGAATACGATACCACATAATAACGAAAAGAAACATATAGTCTACACGACAAGATACAATTTAAAACTGTGGAACCAAAAAGAAATAATAATAATAATAATATAATAATAATAATAGTAAAAATATACAAAAAAATGAGAAGGGAAGGAGAGTAAAATTGTATTACAGCTAATAACAATTTTTTCCTACAATATTTTAAGGGCTGTACAAAAATCAACAAAACTGAACGCTAAAATATGGTTAGAGAAACAGATATATTAAAATTATAGGTTGATATAAAAATATTTATTTCATATGGAACCTGTCTTACAGAAAAATAAGATAATCATAGAGGTCCTGGACAGTAAAAGTCCTGAACAATTTAGAAAAATATAAAATAAGAAATGACAATAGAAATTGTTAACAATTTATATGCGCTAGAAATTAGAAATCATTAAACAGACGAGTGTGATATGTAATATATGCACTGAATCTTTCAAAATGTTTTTAAAATTTCCCTGTATTGGTGTCTGTTAAATCCCGATGTTGCAGTTGCTCTTTAGTCCACTTAAAAGATGTTCGACGAATAGTAGAAAGTAGGCCTAAACCCCATGAATAATCAAAAACATTTTATATATCACTTAAATGAGGAATATATGGAAGACACAAGGTCTTTATCAGCCCTTCTATAAGAAATCATCCTAGCCTACAAGGGACTGTGTAAAAGACAGCTGAAATCTGAAGCAGTTTTACTGTAAAGGGCTATATCGAAATTGTTATAGGACACCTTGCATTTAAAAGAAGTCTAAGGGGGTTTGCTATCGTTACTACGCTAATTTTTTAATTCACTGCTAAACAATGATTTTGTTAAACATACAATTTCTGCTGTTTCTTATGTAATGTCATCTGCTGATTTAAAAAATGAAGTGAGAAATTTTCTACCACCCACCAGTTTTTTGTAATTTTACAAAAATTGATTTATTTCTATTGCTATATGCAATCCTTAACATGCTACTGGAAATAAAATATCTCATTTTATTGCTTCAAAAATTGACCTATAACTTTAGATCACTGTTGGCTGTGAAGTCAGATTTCATAGAAATGAATTTTATTCGTCATAAGACTTCGAAAGTTAGTATTAATTTTCAGGTGAGTTGGAACTTACAATCATGAAACAAGTTTCATAACCCGTATTTTCTTTGTCCTCATTTTAAGTGTGGTAAAAGTATCCTATAAAGTGAAACATACTTCGAAATATTGTCTAAATCACAAACAATTTTCCTACGTTTGTGGTTAATTAAATTTGAAAGCACACAGGTGAATTTTACTACATTATTTAAAGAGCTTACGAGTGTTCTTTTGTTTGCAAAATAGATGAGGACAGGAACTGAGCCCCTGAAATCTTTTGTGCTCCATGTAATTCTTTTACATAACTGCTTGGCTAAAAGGATCCAGTCATATGCCTTTTCCAGTTCCAATGATATGCCGGGAACCTAAGGATCATTCAACAGACTGTTACTTTCTAGGAACCACGGATCAGAAGATTACAGAGAACTTGTCAGCGAGCTGATTCAAAACTATAACGTGATGGGGTGTCATGTATCTTTGAAAATAACTTCTTCGGTTCTCATCTATTTTTTTCCTAAAAACCTTCGGGTAGTGAGCGACGAACATGGGCAGCGTTTTCATCAGAATTTTTCTGATATGGTAAGGCGCTATCAGGAAAAATAGAGCCCAAATATTGTCACACTACTGCTGGATATTCAAAAGAGATGTTTCTCAAGCGAAGTAAGCCTAAAATCTATTTCACACACATTTTAGGTAAATAAATATGATTTTAAGTAAAATATTACAAGGTATCAATACTAGAATAGTCTGAAGTACATTGCATATAATTATTCAGAAACATTGGGTGATATAAAAATTTTGAAAACAGATCTGAAATAAGCACGAAAATGCCATAAGAATTACCCTTTATTTATATTTTAACAAATAATATATGTTTAATTTTGTTGACTAGTGTAATTAAAACACAATGAATTTAATGTTCTTGACAGCTATCACAGCATATCATATGATACAGACTCGTATCTTGCATCCAACAAACCATTTGCTTTAAATTTAGATGAAGGATGCTTGTACAATCATTCTTGCAGACTATTTGTATAATTGATTTTAAGTTCGATTATTTTGTGGCTACGATTAAAATATTAACTAGGCTTACGTTATTTTGATTAAAATTGATAAGGGATTTATTATTGACAGTGGTAGTAGTAGTATTTTATTTAACAGAGCCTAACAGAGCTTTCATCTGTTAGGCCTATAGGTTGTTCAAAGACGAAAAGGGACCTGGGTGAAAAAATTACTTACAATTTTCCCTTAGTCCATTATGAGGGATAGAGATATGTCATTACTGTAAATCTAAAACATGGAACACACAACTTTATTCTCTTCTCTGAGTAAGATATGCTAAGGATTTTATTATCCTCAAAATCGAGTTTCAAACTGCGAATGGTAGATGCGAGGACAAATAGATCCTAAATATTCTTTTCTGCCTCTGGAGCGACACATTGCTCTCAATTTTGTAAATATGTTAATCCTGTTTTCCATTTATTTTAGGTGTTGTTTCATTCATTTTGTAAGCCTTGTCTATAATATATATTTCATTGACTTGGTTACAATGTTATTTCGCAAGTAAAAATCAGTATTATTTCTTCAAATGAAGTCAAAATTTCCAGGTGACTAACTTCAGAAATTTGTTTATTAGCACATTTGATATTAACTTTTCGAAAGTTGTTATCGCGGAATTTCGTAACGTTTGTCTCGGAGTTGGATTGTTTCTTTTTAAATAAACATTTTGTGTAGTTAAAATGTTTCAAATTGTAACTCAGTATTATCTTTCATCTGCATATTGTATTCATTAATATGAACATGAAACAAATGACACTGAATTAGTTAATATGAGACGTTAATTTCAATTCTGTCGGTCCTGTTGAATTGTGATCACTAGAGATGAGAATTTCATGCACTATAAAATCCCAAAATATGCATGCATTCATGCACTATCAAACTATGAAACATGCATGATCAAGCGAAAAATACACTGAAATATGCACTTTCATTTTTGTTCCAAATTTCTTATTTCACTTCATTTTTTTACACAATTAACAACTAACAACATTTATAAATTGATTTCTGAGATTCCTGCCCTTGTCAGTCAATACGTTTTTGTAGGCAGATAATGACCCCTCGACATCGCAAGAAGTTATGAGTGCAAATTTGAATGAATCTTCTTCTGTGATTTGATTTTTGTTTCATCTCCTTCTTCAATTCTGCTTTCTGAAGCTAAAATAAGGGACATAAAAATCGAGAAACTGTTTCCACTGAAAACCATTAAAACATGCATTTAAACTTAATATAATGTATATATTATATGCATGATTAAGCTAAAAATTGCTTAAATATGCATTATGCATGTTTTTATTCCCAAAAAGGCCAAAATATGCAATATGCACGGGAAAAGTACACATATTTGGAACCGTAAATTAATGAAATGGATAGGCCTAAGTACTAAGTTGAGCTATGTTCTGTGTTCCTATAAAAATATGGATTAGCATGGAATTCTCATGTTTGGTAATATTTTACTCGTCATTGCTTTGCGGTTATGAATTATTTCCTCAGAAAACATGGGGATCCTCTACTTAGGCCTATATGCTGAAGAAGTTCTGTCGTCCAGTCGCCGTCGTTGATTATCTGAAATGCATGCGATCAGGACTGTACTTCGACAAGTCTTTAAGAACAAGGGGGTGGCGTCGTCAGGGGAAGAGGAGGGAGCGTTGAGGACAGGGGTGAAGCTAACGTGACGGTGATTTTCCAAATTACGTCTTGGATTGAAAACGAAAAGAAGAAGACGAAAAATGAAGTAAGCGAATTGAAGAACTTAGACAGTGCGACTTAAGGCAGCTAAATGTCTGCTGCTGATTCTCAAATGGATGGAAGTGGGGGTGAAGAGGGGACGGTAAAGGGGATGAACGGTCTCACGAGGATTTTAAAAAACAGGAAGGAATGAGGAAACAGAGAAACTTGAAGGTTTTTAAAAAAGTTTTCTTAGCAGGAAAGGCAGAAGCTTGGGTTATAAAAAGAATTAAGGTAACTCGCCTTTACCCTCAACTTGCTTTCTGGGCTACGTCAAGTTCCCAGCGTTACATAAATGAAGAGAGAGATAACACAGAGATGGAGGAGATAAGAATTACTGTAAGGAAGAGGAGTAAGGAGAGAGAGAGAGAAAAAAGTTTCTCAGTCGGAAAACTTTTAGATCTAAAAGCATATGAAAAAATTAAGGTCCATATCGGTGTGAAATATTCATACTACGTAAGAGCTGCGGCATGTAGCCTTTATTACGCCGTAATATCTGCTCGAAGCATCAAAGTGTTTCCTCTTTTATAAAAAATGAGCAAGACTTTTAAAAAGGGAATTTGGATACTTCTATTTAACTACAAAAGAAAAGAAAAAGAAATTACAATTGAAGATGATTTCAAAAGTTCGTGTTTCCATACTGAATCTTACTGAACTGTAAAGTGTGTCTGTATTCAGCTTACTTCTGTTGGAATTTATTCGGAGTTTGATTATTTTTAAACTGTGGGTTTATATTAATTTTTTTTGATTAGGTGACCTGTTAAGCCTATTTTATTCAGTATCTGGGACTACATACTTTTAACACTGTATATTTTTACGACAGAAGACAACGGGTTTAGAGAAGGAAAGAAAGAGAAAAAGAAAAGCAAAGCAAGACAAAGGTAGTAATACACAAGGCATTTATAAGACCAGTAGTGATATATGCCTGTGAAACATTGGACAGATACGGAGATTTGTGAAACAAGATTCCATCTATTACAAAGAAAAATGTTGAAGTATACATTATTTTAATGTTGTACAAGAAGAAGGCCAATGGAGAAGAAGGTACAATTTTGATACGGTCGAGCGTATTTTATTGCATTGCAGGAAATATGAGCGTGACCGTCGACAATATGCAATTCGGCCGATTCTACTTGACGCACTTACAAATGATTTTAATTGTGTAAATGCAGTTCTGAGATTTTTATGGAATACTGGACCTGACAAGGTGATTTAGTTTTTTTTATTGGCCCTTTTTTTTATCAAGCTACGGATCCTTTATATCCGGAGGTTATATTTGTTTTATATTTGTATTTTATATATCTGACATTTCAGACCTTTTAGCCTTATTAGAAAGTTTTATTGTTTTGAAATGTGCTACACAATTTATCTCTGGTGGCCTCTGTTTTATTATTTTATTGGTTCGTTCTGAATAATACTTAGGGTCTGAGAACTGCTCACTTTTGTGAATTTTAAGAATAACCTTCTTGATACTGCATTTGTGTACTGTGACAACGTTTTTAGTTCTTTTCAATATTCTGGTTATTGTATTAATTGTGTTTTATGTTTTATGAACAATTTTAGATAAGGGCGCAAATAGCCATAGTTACTGACGCTCCCTTCTTAAACCCCACTAAATAACTACAATTTTGAACTTTATAAATTAAACACAACACCGTCTTTTGGTGCACGAATGAGTTACTTACAGTTGAGTTACGATAAAGACAATTTAGTATGATATTCTCATACGGATATTCCTCTGTTAGATTGAATAAAATGAAATTTGACAAATTGGCACTTAGCACATTTAGAATGCTGGGTCTTCAATTATTGCTGTACGAGTCGGGTAAGTTAGTTTCATATCTGTTGCATCGGACCATGTTTTGTTATAACAGTAACATGGGGTTTAAAAAATTATCTTCTGAGAAATGAGCAAAATGTTTACCATCACTATGAGAGCAACATATCTTCTACTGTGAGCTCTTGGGAAAGAAACAAAATACTTAGTGACAAACGGTTGCATTCTGTTTCCTCATTTGCTCCTTGCCAAAGAGCTCACAGTAGGCTATAGGAGATATGCTGCTCTTACAGTGATGGTGAACATTTGCTCATTTCTCAGAAGATATTAATTTTAGGATCCATGTTTATAGAACTTTTATTTCTTGTTTGATGCATACTATTTCCTCTCTAAATATTGGAACCTTTTTCAGAACATCCTGTATTATAAGTGGTAACTTAATTTTTCAACGATATAAGCGATAATATACACACTAAGAGTATACAGAAATAATAGCTTAAGCTTATAATTTCACAACCGTACGAGTATATTATACTTCCTTAAGATAAAGCTCAATTAATAGAAAAACTCTCAAAGATTTCGTTTCATACCTTCTCCATAGCCATTGTTGTGCAATGTTTTGTTTTAAGCTTGTTGTTGCATGACCATTGTTGTGTGAAATATTTCACTTCAAGCGTATTGTTTCATGAATTAAAATTTGCATTTATCAGTCTAGTTCCTTGTCAATAGAGATGTGGTCGGTACAGCAAAAAGTTCAATGCGTGCTCTGGTTTGCAGAATTGAATTCAGTTACGCGTGTTCAGCGGTGCATACAGAGGGAATAGAATGTGGATACTCCTACACGTTATTCCACTTACGAGTGAGATAGAACTCTACAAGATAATGGAAGCTTGATTTCAAAGACAGGGAAACATTCTGAAAAAGCATGTGGCCGAACTGACTGTGGACCAGATGCGTGAATCATTTGCTACAAGCCCACGTAAATCACGGACCTTGATATGCTGGAGAACTTTTCTATTCTGCAATTTCCGCCAGGTTTAACATTTCAGCAAGATGGTGCTCCACTTCCATCAAAATGTTAAAACGTTTTTGTATGTAACCTTCCCAAGAAATTAGATTCGTAGGGATGGACCAACTTCCTGGCCGTCTAGTTCCCCGGATTTAACACCTTTGGATTTTTTTACGTGGGGATTTATTGATTTATTAAAAACGTTGTGTACAGCAGAAAAGTTCGTAATTTTATTGATTTGACACAGCGTATCATTGTTGTGCGTATAACACCTGATATGTTGGTGAACACCTAGCGAGAGGTTGGGTATTGTTTTGATACCTGTAGAGCTATAAATGGTAGCTCATGTTGAAATGTACTAGTGGAAATGAAAACGTTTTCGGTTACTCTAGACAGTACAGAAGAAATTTATTTGATAAACCTTATCCAAGTTATGATACAAGCTGTTATTTCTGTATACTTTCTGTAGACACAGTGTATATTCTTGGTATACTAATCCGTGGCGCTACAGCCCGTGAAGGGCCTAGACCGACCAGCTGGCTGCTGGCCTCATGCCCACATGCCGAAGCAAAGGTGGACGATCATCCAACCAGAATGAAGGTATCCTGTGGCTAGCACAATGATCCCCCCAACCGTTATAGCTGGCATTCGCAACCGGATTTCGCTACCTATCGTAGCTCCCCAAGTACATCACGATGCTGGGTGGGCACCGCTCCCATACTGGCCGAAATTTCATAAGAAAATTTCTTCCCCCATGAGGACTCGAACCAGCGCGCATTCCGTAACGCGAGTCCTAGGCAGGATGTTTTAAACCAGGACGCCACGGTATAGGAAAATTAATTTTTAATCTTATTTAACATTTATTTATGTAGGTACAGTGTAAAAATATTAGCCTATATTATTTGTCCACATACAATTCATTTAAGATTTAATGTTGATATTTCAAAAGGTATTCATTTAATGATTAAAAGTCTCCTCGACACAACAACTAGGCTACCGCTAAAGCAGAAAATAATTACAAAGGCAACTGCGCGAGGAAAGTCAGGGAATTGTTGTGTTACCACATTAACAAGGAAAGGGTATTTATTGTTTCAATTAATATCTTAATTAAAACTTATATTTTATGAGAAAGAGATTTATGTTCCTCACGAGCCAGGATGTTTGTTGCTTGCTATATGTTGTCCTGTGTTGTCTCAGATGAGATCTTACTTTCTGCTGACGACGTGAGCAGGGAGGCTCGTAATGTAACTTTTAGTACCCACCTGAGATCCTACATCACATTTAAGCCTAGATCTATATCAGACAAGGCGGTAAAACTCGGTAAAGAAAGAAAATACATGGCAAGCAATTACCCATGTCTGACATTTACTTAAAACAATATCTAAACCATTCGAAGACGGAGATTCCAGCTAAGGTACTTTAATTAACATTATATTTTATTTTGTATCTAAATAACTTTTCCTCTTGATAAAAAAAAGTTTGCAGTACAGGCCCTATAAACTAAATTAGAACACTGTTTATGTAATTATTTTTAATTCATCACTGAATGAATATGTGGAAATACGTACTTGCTTTAAGCCGTCCTACATAAGAGTGATAGGATAATTATTGTTCAAAATTAGAATTTGAATCTGTGAATGAGATTGAGATTTACCGTCAATGTAAGTTTAAATTTTAACAGTCGCATACCAATGTCCATCGTTACACCAACCAATACCAATGGCGGAGGTCAGTGACTGACCCCACAGAGTTTATACTGTTTCTGCTGTAAAACTGTGTAAATTATATAGTTTTGTAATCGCTGTGACTTAAGGATCTTTTATATCAACTTTATTATATTTAATTTTAATTTTACAAAGCATTTTTTCAACTGATACGAAAGAAATGTCTTCTAAGAAATATAAAATTGTATATACTACATTCATGTAATATAATAATGCGTAGTTATGTACCATACATAAATAATCATGTAAACGGAAATAATCATTCGATTTTTGCCTCTGGATATGGACGTCTTCGTACGGGCTGAACTTATGAACATTGTATTTACATGCAATAGGTATTGTATAACTCGACCGAGGCGAGTGGAGCCGCGGGCGTAATGTGAACTATAGCGATGACGCTATACGAACGCAGGAGCAGTACAAGTGGCGCTGCGGGCTGTAGGACTCCACTGGCCTTGGTCGAGTAATAGGCTAACTAGAAACCTGTTATTCTGTAATATGCTGTTACAGATCAAAATAGTATAATTTATAATGAGAATAAATATTTGTAAAAAGAATAAAAAGTGATGTAATTATTCAGAGGGGTAAAGTAGAAATTATCTTCTTCTTCTTCTTCTTCTGCCTCGGTACTTCCTTTCTATTACATCTTGATCTGTAGATTGCTGATTAACATCTTCATTTTCACTACTGAAACTACTGTTTCAATATCTGCGTCCGTTAAATACTTTCTAATAGGCATATTTACAGTAAATGAAAGAAATACAACCTTCTAAACTACAGTTATTGTTACTGAGTGTAATGTAATAAATATGAAAATAATAAATCCACTGCGCACAATTACACATGTACCGAAAAATATCAATTTTACTCAACATTTAAACTGCTGCCGAAACTTCATTTTTTTGTTATAATGTGTATAATGTAACAACAATAAAAGGCATAAAAGCATAAAACAAATTTCCCTGCAATAAAAGAGATAGGCTATTATTAAAGATATTCTTTGGGGTTGAGTAGCTGATCTTCCCCCCCCCCCCCAATTGGTATGCGACTGTTAATCACAATTCTTATTTTGTTGCTAAACTAACTTACTATGTTTCATGTGCATCATTTCCGGAAAAAATTGACTCATAAATACTAAATACTAAATGAACACAATTTGTCGAATAGCTTAACAGAAAACGCTATGCACAAACGGACAGATGGAATTCCGAACAATAATTCTGAGTGTCGTGGATGTTTTTGAAACTTTTCCTTGATTTTGTAAAAAGCACTTCCCAACCTTGTATCGTAACAGTCTATTTCCACATTGCAATATTTTAATTTAGCATTGTACTATGATGAAAGGGTAAAATGGCATTTGAGTAATTTAATTTTAAAATATATAAGCATAAGGCGAACGTCCCGATCAGGCTGTGTGAATACGACTTAATACAAGAGAAGGCTGGCATATGCACAGAGCTTACAGTTTGGCTCGTGCATCCGCTGAAAGGCAGAAATTATTGACATGGCGGCAGCGAGGAGCAAGGCAAGACAAATTCGGAGCGCTGAAACCTCTATGGTACGGAGCATCTCCTAAGGGCAGCACATTCACGAGCGCAGCATTTTGATATATTCTGCTTGTGGTGGTAATACATAACGCCCTCTCGCTGGTGGTGGGTAGTAAGAGCAGAGACTGACCGTAAATTACTACCCTCACTAGCAAGCCCGGCCCCGCTACAACAGTTAAGTCTACGCTTTATTGTGAATATTTTACCCTCTGAAATTAGACAGAAAACGCAGTATTAAAAAAAAAAAGGTTCTTATACAAGGAATTAATTGCAGAAGTATGGTCACGAGGTGGACAACAATTGTCCACACGGCGGTTGCTGAGGTGGTTGAGGTGATTTGTCACCGCTGTTCTTCTGTTCAGGTGCGCGCCTCTAGCCCTGAGTTTTTACGCAGCAGACGATGTTTTTGTTCTTTTTACTGTTATTTTTCATATGGTGGAGAAAATAACGCGGTCTATGTAATGCAGTCTAAGTATAGCTCGTAGCCTTTCCTTCCTTCTCGGAAAATAGCCGACAAAACATACGAGAGTTTTCACAGCGGCGCGGCGTGTTAGAAAGAATACAGAAACAAAATGCATTAGTTCATGTGGTTGATTGGATTGATACATAACTGGAGATTTAAGTAAGCAATTAAGATAACTTGATAGGTAATCAAATTTAAACATAGAAACAACGTGTTAGAATGAATACAGAAACAAAATGCATTAGTTAATGTGGTTGATTGGATTGATACATAACTGGAGATTTAAGTAAGCAATTAAGATAACATGATAGGTAATCAAATTTAAACATAGAAACAACGTGTTAGAATGAATACAGAAACAAAATGCATTAGTTCATTTGGGTGATTGGATTGATACATAACTGGAGATTTAAGTAAGCAATTAAGATAACTTGATAGGTAATCAAATTTAAACATAGAAACAACGTGTTAGAATGAATACAGAAACAAAATGCATTAGTTCATTTGGGCGATTGGATTGATACATAACTGGAGATTTAAGTAAGAAATTAAGATAACATGATAGGTAACCAAATTTAAACATAGAAACAGTGTGTTAGAAAGAATACAGAAACAAAATGCATTAGTTCATTTGTGCAATTGGATTGATACATAACTGGAGATTTAAGTAAGCAATTAAGATGAAATGATAGGTAACCAAATTTAAACATAGAAACAGTGTGTTAGAAAGAATACAGAAACAAAATGCATTAGTTCATTTGGGCAATTGGATTGATACATAACTGGAGATTTAAGTAAGCAATTAAGATAACATGATAGGTAACCAAATTTAAACATAGAAACAGTGTGTTAGAAAGAATACAGAAACGAAATGCATTAGTTCATTTGGGCAATTGGATTGATACATAACTGGAGATTTAAGTAAACAATTAAGATAACTTGATAGGTAATCAAATTTAAACATAGAAACAGTGTGTTAGAAAGAATACAGAAACAAAATGCATTAGTTCATGTGGGTGATTGGATTGGTAATAAGTGGAGATTTAAGTAAGTAATTAAGATAATATGATAGGTAATCAAATTTAAACATAGAAACAGTGTTTTAGAAAGAATACAGAAAAAAATGCATTAGTTCATGTAGGTGATTAGCTTGACACATAGGCCTAAGTGGAGATTTAAGCAAGCAATTAAGACAATATGATAGGCAATTAAATTTAAACATAGAAACAATGTGTGAGAAGAAAACAGAAACAAAATGCATTATTTCATGTAGGTAATTGGATTGATAATAAGTGGAGATTTAAAGAAGCAATTAACATTATATGATAGGTAATCAAATTTAAACGTAGAAACAACGTGTTATAAAGAATACAGAAACAAAATGCATTAGTTCATTTGGGCAATTGGATTGATACATAACTGGAGATTTAAGTAAGCTATTAAGATAACATGATAGGTAATCAAATTTAAACATAGAAATAGTGTGTTAGAAAGAATACAGAAACAAAATGCATTAGTTCATGTGGGTAATTGGATTGGTAATAAGTGGAGATTTAAGTAAGTAATTAAGATAATATGATAGGTAATGAAATTTAAAAACAGAAAAAATGTGTTAAAAAAGAATACAAAAACAAAATGCACTAGTTCATGTGGTTGAATGGTTTGATACATAAGTGAAGATTTAAGTAAGCAATAAGATAATATGATAGATAAACAAATTTAAACATAGAAACAATGTGTTTGAAAGAATACAGAAACAAAATGCATTAGTTCATTTGGGCAATTGGATTGATACATAAGTGGAGATTTAAGTAAGCAATTAAGATAATATGATATGTAATCAAATTTAAACATAGAAACAAATTAAAGTGCAATTTTTAGTGGCTATTTTATGACGTTGTATCAACATTTTAGGTTATTTAGCATCTGAGTGAAATGAAGGTGATAATGTCGGTGAAATGAGTCCGGGGACCAGTACCGATAGTTGCCCAGTATTTGCTGTTAATGGATTGAGAGAAAACTCGGTAAAACCCCAACCAGGTACCTTTTCCCGTCCGGGATTCGAACCCGAGCCACCTGGTTTCGCGGTAAGACTCGCTAACCTTTACTCCACAGGTGTGGACTGAAAGTGTATTTATAATTAAATGGTAATTAATAGTACATTATGCAACGAGCCTATAATGATAGTAATTAAGAATCGAGTATGGATATTTATGAAACGAGCGCAAGCGAGTTTCATAATTTTCATACGAGCTTCTTAATTACCATTATAGGCGAGTTTCATACGACTTTTTATGCTCGACCATATTTCTAACTTGAAATTACCGGTATTCACATGTATACATTTTATTTGTAACTGACAAGATCGGAAGTGACCTTGTTCTAGGTCGTGAATTGTGAGATGTGCGCAGACGCGAAAGTATTGATTTTTTCCGAGGAACAATAATGCCATTGACCTTGACGTAGTCCCGTTAAACTTGATAATATTATAATATTATAACCTTGATTATTGAATTCGACATTGAAAAACGAGATGACAAATTGAATTTATTTGAATATTATTTACAATTAACGCTAATTATTATAGTAACAGAACATAGCCTTCTGCGACAGTATTGGATTTCCAGCCTCCGTGACTTTTCGCTAATTCTCTTTCGATTGCATATCCGAGAATAATCTATACTTGTGGTTTTATAACGGTACAAAGCTGACTTGTCATTGGCTGAACACATGTAAGCTGAGTTATCATTGGCTGAAGACCTGTACTTTGAGTAGGTGTACTTTAATGACATGCATTAAAGGACTGCTACCAGATGTATAATTAGTACATTTCGGCATGGTCGAGCATAAATGAATGAAGAATATCGGTAAGTAGAAAGATAAAAACTGTGTTTCAACGAGGAAATTAATAAAGCAATACCTAAATTCATACATACTTACATAATCCAGTAAATAATAAATAAAAATGCTTAAAATAAAAGTACGATATAAAACACACAAATACAATTTAATCCTCTGATTGAAATTCTGGCTGACATGTACATCTATTATCAGACAGTAGGCCTACATCGCACTTGATGATATGTGTCAGAGGAAGAACAAATTGTTTGTAAGCATCTGAAGTCTAACATAGTGTAATACGAGTATTAGCTAGTCGGCGATGTATACAATGGAGGGAGAAAGGAACTGGCCTAGTTTCCTCATAAGTGGTGCCTTCTTGGTATCACTTATGAGGTTCAGAACTGTCTTCGGACATTTGACCAAGGAACAAACAACAAAAATATAATTTAATAAAAATTAAACTGGAAAGCGAACAAGAAAACAAAAAAGTAAGTTATGATAAATAGGGCCTACATAAGTTAGGTACTAATTACGTAATAGCAAAAATTGGACATCGTAGCTGATATTACGAGACATGGACTTCTTTTCTGTTTCTGCAATGACAAGGTCTTTTAACTTGTGGTTATTCGCCTCAACTCCATGAGCGTGGCTCAATTACAGCCGAGAAATGTAGAGCACTTAGTTCGATATAGAATTATATAGTGTAGGTCAGGGATACAGAACTGGCGAGAGAGGGGTGGAAAGCATGGGGAAAGCGTTGGTTCTCCGTTCACAATCCACCGACGTTGAATGACGTATCTGTGGCCTGTACGAAATCACATAAGACACACTGAATACAAATCCTCTCCCCTAGTCAATGACGCCGGGATGGAAGGAAGGGGTGGGTGAAATATCCGATCAGTGACGCAATGCCACAATAGTCGCCCAGTTCTCCAAGCCTGGTGTAGGTATTACAGTCTTTGGGTCGTACATTCGTAAAGGATGATAATGATGGGAAATTGGCCACTTGGGTGGGCCAATTGTACTACCCAGAATAGAATGATTAGTATTCGTAAAGAACTGCAGTGCTGCAGATTTCTAGATTTCCCTATGGGCCGCCCTCGAATTCTCCTAGACCCTGCAAAATTGTACCTTCCACGTAGGCATCGCCGCGGTCCCTCAACCCCAGTCCCACGAGCTACCTTGACCATCAGGAGAGAGCACACGGTGCATAGTACTACCACCACCACCAACTAATGACCATATGGCACGTGGTCCTTGTCCCGCAGCTGACTCTACATCGCACGCAAGCGTGAAATTAGAAAAGAAACTGAGATGATAATGAAAAGGAGAAATTCAATTGTGATGGTGAAATTAGTCCGAGATCCAACGTTGAAAGTTACGCAGAAATTTCGCTTCAGTTGGTTGAGGGAAAATTTCGGAAAAAATCTTAACCAAGGTAACTTGTACGAATCAGGATTTTAATTCGGATCAGACATGCTAATGGTTAATTCATAGTGGTCTGACCAAAGGCTTGTTAGTTCTTTTGCCAGAAATGAATATGAATTCAAAGAGGGATTGGTTCTAGGGTGTTACACTGAAGATAATCATACATTTCCGTTATCCAAGATCTTACACTGTTATGTGTACTAAGTTTATTACACTGGTTTCATCAACATTAATTTATACGTAGTTTATTTGCAGGATACCAATAATAATTGATTGGCTTTAACACTGCATTAAAAGTGTTAATAAATTGATCATAAAATAATCACATTTTTGTATCATCTGCAAGTACAAGTCCAGAAACAAAATATGGGCCACCTGAATTTTACAAGTTCCAGTTATACATACTGCGTATGCTCAGTGTTAGGCCACAACATGCTTACAACCATTAGAAGAAACTAGAGAAAAATTTGTATTTATTTCTGAACTAACAATATCAATGCGGAGAGAACTTTTCTCTGTTCTAACCATCCTTCATCATATAATAACGCAGAATTCTTGCTCGGAAATATCATATGTACTTCGGTACATCATAATAACAGTTACAAATAGTTCCTCCCGTTTTAATTTTTAAAATAGTAACCGGTAAACTTACATACAAGAAATCAAATTTCCCGAGACATATTTAAAGTGGTAAAAATTATTAAGGTATATGTACACCTTTATATACAAAAAATTCAGTTTTGTATAATTTTGCTCTGTAAAATTTTTATACAATTGAGAATGGTACCAGAAAGAGAATGAAGTGAACAGATCCCTTGAAATTATGTCTAAATTGTTTTTAAAAATTATTTTGTTTATAATTTTGACATGCAAATTGAGACATGATAGCTTATGCAGTTCCTAAGATAGAGCCACAGTTTTTCACTGTTTTATAGCTAAAACTATTCTTTAGTGCCTGACATAGAGCTATTTTTTATTTTTATTTGCATTAATTAAATATTACCATATATGTAACTTACAATAATATTTTATGTTGCATAAATCATGTAAAAATCCATAGATAATTATTAATTATATTAATGTTATTTTACTCATTGTCAGGCACTGGGGGACATTTCAAGCTTCAAAATGACACCAATATCTTCTTGGTATCACCATATTTAACTGAGATATCATGTTTGAAAGAATTAAATATTCTAAAATTACTATTCACAGGAAATGAGCCACAAACTTTCACAGCCTAGAAGACTCCATCATCATATGTCACCTCTTAAGCAGCTTCATGTCGGTCCAGTTTCAGTTTCTTCCTGCCTCTCAAATATCTCCGCTTAACTTCAGGTGTTGAATGATTTTTTTTGGCATTTTTGTCCCTATTTCCATTGATGCAACAAATCCTGCGATGGTGTTTGTCCCAGGGTTTATGCCCATCCTCCTCAGAATTGTAATTTCTACATTTGGACTCTTATTAAAATGACGTACTACATCATTGACACACAAATTTATGACTAACAGTAAAAGATTATAAATTACTTCATTATGTAAAAACGTTTTTTCCATCTAATGATCATGCCCAGATATCTATCCATCTATTTCAGAACTAGAAAGAAGTTTATTTTACAAGCAATGCTAGACGAGGGGATTGACTGCTATACCTTATTTTATTTCAAGGAGTGCAGTTCGGTGGCTAATTTGAACATCGAACCGCACTCCTTGAAATAAAATAAGGTATACGAAGATCACTCCAAAAGTAAGTGACCGTGGCTGATGACGCAGCATTTTGGAAAATGGGACTTACCTGAAAAACCATAAGGCATAAATCGAAAATTCTTATATCAAATTAAAGAGGAGAAAATTGTCTATTAAAATAGTTAGTTATATTGTGAAAATTCTAATTTTTTCATCATTTTTTGCTTTTTAAGAGCTTCGTAAAAATGCACATTTCATATAAGTACCACTCACACGGGTAAAGTGATTTTTGGCATCTTATTTCTTTGTCTATAGGATTTTATTTCTAAAAATGTTTTCTAGACTCGCCATATTCCTCCTGTTTGTTTTAAATATGGAAGTTAAAAGTAAAATTAACAAAGAATCAAAAATAGGAAAAATTATCACGTCATTTACATATGAAATTCGCTTTCCCAAAGCGATCTCACAGCCCATAGTGTGAGGCACACTTGTCTGAATCACAGGACTTCTGGGATCAACACCAACATAAAACAAGGGCAATATTGCATTCAAGTGCTGCTCCTAACAATAGATACCAGCCTGAGGAGATACAAATGTATATCTCTCGGGCATTATAAATATCCCTCAAGTAGGGAGGCTTCCATTCACCCTTCATCAGTATTCAATTGCAACCCTTTTATTATATCAATAAAAGGCAGAAAGGGTTTTTGGAAGGTTGAATAAGAAACCTTTCCTCCCTTCTCTCCTTACCACACCTTGGCTCTTAAGTCTGGTTGAGGGTGTGTGTGTGAGGAGTCTGGGGGGTGAGTCTTGTTCTAATTAGTTCAAACTTCACCCAAGACGGTCTAACCCTAAACATTCCCTCCCCTCTCCACTAGTGCTATCACCATAGCTCCTTACTTGCTAAATATCTTCCAGGCCCTGGGATGGGGAAGAAGGAAGGCAAAGCTACCCCTCCCCCTGCTAAATACTCACCCCCGCCCCTCACTGAGCCTGCCTCATTATCTGAATTCTCAGTAGAACAATAGCACTAATTAATGGCAACGTTCAAACTTAGTTGAGCGAGTAGAGGGTAGTACCCCCTTACCTTAGGGTTCTTATGCCAACATCTTACAACCCCCTTACTATACTGAGGTACTTACACTCTGCCTTCCTATGTGGATTCAGTCTCTGATGGAATTAGATGCCATTATTATGAAAATGTGTGAGAATTAAGCTGAAAGAGTGATTATATTCGTACACGAAGGATAAGGGAGTTAGGGGTTGTTCAACTCGCCTTGTCACAACAGAGCAAGCTAGAAGTCGCATCAACATCCGCGAGCGTCTGTTCTGACGAGTTGAGTCTTTTGGGCCTAGGGAATACCTTGAGATTGATGACTCTACTGCACGCTACAGGTACGCATCTAATAATTTGATAGTCTCTATTAACAAAGGAAGTAGTTACAAGAAGCTCTGTTGCTACGAACATTTTGCTCGGCAGTTCTATGTTATATCTTTATATCGATGTTTTACTATTCAATCTCGAGTAAAAGAAGAAGACCCTCTCTCAGCCACTTTTTTGGTGTGTTTATTGACTATATATTTAAATGTATGGAATTAAGAGGGAATATTTCAACCAAACTTAAACAATGTGTAGCATATGCAGATGATATGATAACGGCAAGAATTGAACAAGCCTTGCTCGAAACATTTTCGAAATTGAAAGAAGAATCTAAGCAATTTGGTTTATTAGTAAATCAAAATAAAACAAAGTATTTAAAATGTAGTAACCATAATAGGAATCCTGAAAATCTACAAATTGATAATATGCAGATTAACTTAGTTTCAGTCTCTAGACGAATCGCTATTTGTTAAAAGGGCGGAAGTCCTAAAATACATATTTTACAGGAGAGACAGAAAATACTTGGCCAATAATAATATACAGATTGAAATTTTCTATTTAATTTCAATAAATGGTTTCGGCATCTGACCTTTTATTTAAAGTGTTTTCAAAGTGTTCCATTAATTTAAGGTACCTAATATAGCCTTAATTTACTTTGGGACTTCCGCTCTTTCAACAAATAATGGATTTTCAAATTTAAATTTAAATTTAATATAATATTTTTTTAAGCAAAGGTTTATAAAATATACAGTGCATGTCACTGAATGAAAACACAAGTAATTATTAAGGTAATTTCGAAAATAACACTTATTTTCCTTACAAAATTAATCGAACTACATAAAACTTATTGAATGTCTACAGAAAACACATTGTATAATTTAATATTATTACAAGTTAGTAATTGAAGGATTCATAGCCTTTTATTTTCACAACTTCTGAATGCTCACTGAATGAAAAAAAAAAACAAGTAAGCTAATTGTTAAGGTAATTCGAATATAACACTTATTTTCCTTATAAAATTGATCCAACTACACAAAACTTATTGAATGTTTACAGTAAACACAATGTATACTTACTTACTTACTGGCTTTTAAGGAACCCGGAGGTTCATTGCCGCCCTCACATAAGCCCGCCATTGGTCCCTATCCTGAGCAAGATTAACCCAGTCTCTATCATCATATCTCACCTCCCTCAAATCCATTTTAATATTATCTTCCCATCTACGTCTCGGCCTCCCTAAAGGTCTTTTTCCCCTCCGGCCTCCCAACTAACACTCTATATGCATTTCTGGATTCGCCCATACGTGCTACATGCCCTGCCCATCTCTAACGTCTGGATTTAATGTTCCTAATTATGTCAGGTGAAGAATACAATGCGTGCAGTTCTGCGTTGTGTAACTTTCTCCATTCTCCTGTAACTTCATCCCTCTTAGCCCCAAATATTTTCCTAAGCACCTTATTCTCAAACACCCTTAACCTATGTTCCTCTCTCAAAGTGAGAGTCCAAGTTTCACAACCATAAAGAACAATAGGTAATGTAACTGTTTTATAAATTCTAACTTTCAGATTATAATTTAATATTATTACAGGTTAGTAATTGAAGGATTCATAGCCTTTTATTTTCATAACCTTTTATTTTCATAACCTCTGAATGCTCACTGAATGAAAAAAACAAGTAGGCTAATTATTAAGGTAATTTGAAAATAACACTAATTTTCCTTACAAAATTAAGCAGTACGAAATAAGTCAAAGAAAAAGGACACTATTATTATACGGAGTAGAAGAAAGGGACGGTGAGGCAGTGCGCAGAGTATTCTATGAGATCTTCACACTGGATGTGAGAGCAGAAGACATTGAGGAGACTAATTTTTGTTAAAAAGCCAGAAGTCCAGGACATCCGCCCTCTTAACATAAATCGTAAAATTCTATACCTGTGTTTAATCGTTGGTATTGGGATTTCAAAGTTTCTTTTAACGTAAATCGATGTGTCTAAGGTAAGAGAACACATTTCACTAAAAAAACATAATTTCGATAAAAATGTGACGTCCGCCCTTTTAACAAATAGCGATTCATATATTTTAGTACTAAAGTAAACGGAAATAATACATTGGAAGAAAAAATTAAAGAAAGACTTGTTAATGGGAACAAGGCATATTTTGTCGATTTATCATTGTTAAGAAGTAAATTAATATTGAAATCTGCAAAACTAAGGCTATACAAAACTCTTATTCGACCAGTCGTGACATACGCGAGCGACACCTGGGTACTTAAAGAAACAATTAAACAACCATTATTAATTTTTGGACCAAATAAAGAAGCAGATAATAATCGGAGAATGAAAACTAATAGCGAATTAAATAAGCTAATTAAAAATTAAAATATAATAAATTATATTAGATCACTCAGAATAGGATGGTTGGGGCACATAATAAGGATGGATGACCAGAGACAGGTAAAAAATTTATATAAATGGAAACCTATAGCAAGTAGGATGAAAGACTAGAGCAGTTGGTAGACTTAAATTGATATGGGAAGATGCTGTGATAGATGATCTGAAGAAAATGAAAGTGACTAATTTGAAGGCAGCCAAAGACAGAAGTGTTTGGAAGAGGATTATTGAGAAGGCTAAAACTTTAAATTTTGGATATGGCAATAAACAAGCTGTAAAAAGAGCCAGTCTATTAGAATTTCAGTGGTTTAAAATGATACATTAAAACTATGCCTTGACATTAAGTTCAGAATTTGTAAATCTTGCATAAGGCTTATGACATCTGTTGTTTCAGAATTCAGATAGTACGAAAGTGAAACAACTTACCCGAAGATCTGAAATTTATATTATACTACAAATTTATTGGTAAAATCCTGTGCGATAAGATAAAACATTAATTAAAAAGAAAACCATTGTCAAATGGGTGGAGTGATGTGACATTACTGGAATGCCCATGTATAGGAAATGGAAAGAGCAATTGAGGGGGTCAGCGCAACAGTGGTCTAACCCTCCTCAATGAGAAAAATTAAATATTGAGACTTCTGTGGATTTTGACGTCAACTATCTTCCCACGAAGTGGAATAGACCAATCCACACTATATAGATTGTTAGGAAGCATGTAATTTTCCCCTAAAAATCATTTATAACTTTAACGTGCTTTTTATACATTAAAAAAAAGTGGCTTAGACCACTGTTGCGTTGACCCCCTCAATTCTGAAAACGCAAAAAGTCTAACTCTTTTTTAAAGAAGTAGAAATAAATAGTAACAATTTATTCATAGTAAGAAATTACAGTAGACTGCATTGCAACTAATAGCATGGACGGTTACATAGCGATTACGTAGTCTGATTTGCTATCCGTTTTCACACGACAGACTGAGAACTTCAGAATCGCTGGCAGCAACGAAGATGTCAACATAAGAACATGTAGTGTGTTCCACAAATATAAAACCTTTATGGTTGTAGCATAGAGATCAAAGAATACTAAAATATTCTGTAATAATTTCCTGACAATAATTTTTATCCAGATTAGCAGTATTAAAGGTCTCGCAAGCATTGATTACCGACGACAGGAATGCGAATGAAACAATTCGATAAGAAAGAGCGGGCGACAGGAAAGGTCATGAGATAACTTGAACGTTATTCAAGAGTACAGTCGGAAGAGAAACGACATCGATACAATCAGTCTTGCATTGAAACAGTCACATTACGATTTCAGTTTCAGTTCCACTGCATGTGAATACGTGTCTTGTTCCAAGTGCGATTATTTTATTATGTAGTGATGGAGCGTTTCCCTCACAGAGTATCATTATTTTATTGGTAAACACAATGTTGCGCGTTTAATTCTCTTCGAATTTTTCTCTTGCTACGCTCTTCATTTCCACAGGCGATGTCCCCATCTGTTCATCTTCTTGGAAGAGGCAGTAATTCCATCGTCCCGCATCTCTCGCTCCCTCGGTGTACCTACATACACACGTCAAAACAGACAGTAACGCCACCACTGTTTTTCGGTAATCGTTCCTTACGCGAGCTATAGCAAGCAGCAGCAAACAACAAATTCTTCAGCTATAAGAGCTCGTTAGTACAGTTCAACATGAAGCACTTATTTCAATGTCATCGTTGTGTGAAGAATTTCAGTAGTACCTCATGCGTTATTCACTTCTACTTTTTCGTGTTTATATGCTAAAATGTTTAAGGCACCTACACTTCTCCATTAGCCTGTATGTTGCCTCAGTTACACGTTTTCTTTCCACTTCTTTTGAAAATTTTAATGATACCACTAATTCAGTTGCATACCGCGATACCACACCGCAATGTAGAAGATAAAATGGCATCAATTATTCCGATTGGCCAAATTCGAAGCGCGTTTTGGCGTACAAACACGTATCTCTTATGTTCTCTTGTGCCCTGTCTTCTTTCCTACTGGATATTTTCCTCACACGGATTTTATCGACAATTTTTATTAAAGGGTTTATAATGTCAATGATTAAGTTATAATGGCTATTCAGTCAGCTCATGTGTTCCAGAGAAGAAATATGTGTGCCTATCAGCCAACAAATTAATGAAACTATCAGGAAATCATTAACTCTCCAGGAAAGAATAGAAATCCTAGGTGAGGTCAAGAATAATTCTAATGAAATAAAACGTATCATTGCTTAGCGTCTGGGTTTTCAAATTTCACACAAGATACAAATACAATAATAACAAAGAAAGAAAAGAAAATCAAAAGTATATCAAGGACTGGGATATAGCCATGAAACTGCAAAATGGATGCAAACTATGTATGTTGTTGTTTTATAAATATTGTCGCCTTCCAGACGAAGAGGGAGACGTATCTCCAAAATATCGATTTTAGAGATACGCCAGTTTTGAATACAGAAGAATTCAAGACCTTCGTATCTCTGAAATCGATTTTTTTTTTTTTTGGAGTTACGTCTCTCAGTCTCATTATGAGTGCTTTATAAAAATCGTCAATTTTATTTTTATTTATCGATTTTGATCAAAACGCATAAGATATACTCGTAAGGTGATACTGATAACGAGTTTTGTGTTCAGTTATTTTGCTATTATCATGTGAAATGGTATAATAATAATTAAAACATTTCAGTTCCAATTCAATATTTTAAAATTTTCACTTGTACATTTTCTCATTTAAACGTTACCGGTATTCTAGCCATTCCCCTTAAAACGTATAAAGGAGATTTTAGCATAGTTTGTTTACAGAAAGAAAACACTTTATTTAAATGAATCATAATCGATCGTCCGCCCTGGTAGATACTTCTCGCAGTTTTTCCAAAATTGTAGGTGCCAATGATTGTGGATTCTAGACAACTTGGAGATCTGTAGATTTGGGTTCTTTCATTCATGACGGTGACATACTGTAACTCGTGTAGATTTGTGACATATGGAGACTACTACCAGATGTAGTACATGGACTTGTTGGCCGGAGAGGAATGCGTAGAGTAGCGAATGACAGAGCCGGCTTAGCCCGGCAACACCATCGGCACGCAACTCATTCCATCATAAGTGCACAGAGAAACTACTTGGGCTTAAATACTTAAAATGCTCTCTGTATGCTGTAAGCACCTATAGGCCTATTTCTATTTATAATTATTATTAATGACAACCGAAAACGAATTCTTGAGGACTGATTTGAAAGAACGTAATCACAATCTGTAAGAATGTGAGGTGAATTGTGTAGGTTGAAAAGAGCTATGTAGGAATGAGATGAAGACAGTAAAGTATTAAAAAAAAATCGAAAACAAAGTCGCTACAAGAGGGACTGACTAAAAATATTTGGTGCAGAATGGATAGAACGGAGAAAAATTCTCTCCTAAACCGCCACTCGAACCCGAGTTTCCAGCTTTACGTGCTGGCGCTTTATCCACTAAGCCACACCGGATTCAAGCTCGAATGCCGGATTTAATATATCTCATTTTAAGTTCCACCTACTGTGTTCCCCTTTTTTTGGCCTACCCTCGCGTACCGGTTCACAGTATATGTCACAGTAGCCCCAATGCCCAGCCACAAGTACAGAGGTGCACTCATTACGAGTGAATGGGTGGCCGCGGTCCGACGGAAACATGGCGCCGCAGAGTGGTTTAAAATCCATATTTAGGAGGACAAATGCAGAAAAATGACATGTAAAAAAATGAAATTAAACCCTTAAATTATTTTTCCTATATAACTGAGTAACACTGAATTGATAATCTTAATCAGCGGAGGTGGCTGCATAGCGAGATAAGAAGCCGGTAACATGCCACATTTCGCCACCCAGCATTCTTACTCAGCAAGCGCCGCGAGTCTGCCGTTTTCCTTGTGCTGTAACTCTGTTGTAAGTGGTCGATTCCATTCATATTTGGTACCAACATGTCAAGTAGTTCTTTGGGTATGTAACACTGTTTGTTTTTGTTACATTTAATGTTATTATAGTATGTAAAATTAGCATGAATGGACACGGGACAAAATATAAATATAACCATTGAGTGCAGACTTTGCTAAGGTAGAGAAAAAAAAAACTCCTTTGGTTCGTCCAAAAATGATTTTTTTTTCACTTCCTCCACTATTTACCTCTAATTTAAATCTAGTCTTAAGGTGCGCAGATTTGCGGAAGTAATAATTTATGAGCACTATTCTTTCGAGGTGCAGTAGTGCAATTTTTCTCGGTTGCAATTATTTCAATATCGGTGAACCGAATCTGCTTCCGCAGTATAATTCAGGGAATTCAAGATGACAGCTTGTTAATTATGTACCAAATAAGCTTCCCGAGTGTCCAAAAGGTGCAATAGTACCTAAAATGTTACATTTTCCCACCCATAAGATTTTGTCTAAATGCATCCCCCTGTAAGGGGCACTTCTGCTTATACCAACGTAAACAGAGTTTGTACACAAAACAAATGTACTAAGTGTAACTACTGTATACAATTTCATAAAAATCTGTTAGATAGGACAAAAGTTACTAATTTTGTCTAATTGCGCCCCCCTATAAGGGGTAGTTATACTTAGACCAACGTAATGAGAGCTTGTATACAAAACATACATGCTACCTGTAATTACTTTGTAAAATTTCATAAAGATCTGGTAAATAGGAGAAAAGTTACTAATTTTGTCTAATTGGTCCCACTGTAAGGGGTAGTTCTCCTTATACCAACGTAATCAGAGCTTGTATACAAAACATATATGTTCCTTGTAACTGTTTTGTAAAATTTCATAAAAATCTGTTAAATAGGAGAAAAGTTACTAATTTTGTCTAATTGCGCCCCCTATAAGGGATAGTTCCCCTTATACCAACGTAATCAGAGCTTGTATACAAAACATATATGCTACTTGTAACTGTTTTGTAAAATTTCATAAAAATCTGTTAAATAGGAGAAAAGTTACTAATTTTGTCTAATTGCGCCCCCTATAAGGGGTAGTTCCCCTTATACCAACGTAATCAGAGCTTGTATACAAAACATATATGCTACTTGTAACTGTTTTGTAAAATTTCATAAAAATCTGTCAGATAAGAGAAAAGTTTCTAATTTTGTCTAAATGCGCCCCCCTATAAGGGGTAATTCCCCTTATACCAACGTAACGAGAGCTTGCATACAAAACATATATGCTACCTGTAACTACTATGTAATATTTCATAAATATCTGTTAGGTAGCTGAAAAGTTATTAATATGTCCCGCTAAATTTGCATTGTAGACCACAGTGCGCCGTCTTGAATCACAAAGTGATTACTTAGGCTTTATCATATAACTGTAATGTACCGAAATACATATGGAGTTTCAGTGCAGTAATTTTGCGTTTCCATATGATGAAGAATCAGTAGAACGGAGAAAAATTCTCTCCGGCACCGGGAGTTATAGCTATACATATGACATATTTTTTAGTGAAATGTTCGACATTATCTTTTATTACTTGATACATACGTGGTATAATAGGAAAATAAAATTCCTTTATGAAAATACGGTCAGTTCTAAAAAGGAATACTACAGTGTAATCGAGTTCTTTAATATATCCACATTGAAATACAACCTGTTCACCTCTATTATACAGAAATGCCAGCGGTAAATTTGCCTCAGACGTAGGCTTCTTCTCAACGGAAACACGTGTTTAAAATTCTTCCATTTCGTCACTAGTCTGTGCGAAATGTGAATAACTCTGGGTCTGTTTCTCCTGCTGCGCTGCTCCGAGATATGTATCCGTCCGCCCCGGCGGAGCTGAATTATTGAAGAATTGTCAGACTTGAACGCAGGGCTTCACAAACTTGAACTTTGGCATTCAAATTTTGTGGACATACACTTCACCATGACCAGTTAATCTATTTTTATGTTGTGGATTGTGAGAACGAAGAAGTAGGCTGTTTATTTAATCTCATTGTATAATAGACTAAAGTGCATGAGAATTGCTGATGTGATGTTGTTAGCAGAAGAGGAGATGATACTAAGGGATATGTTACTGGAGCTAAATTACACCTGTGGGCAGTATGGGATGAAAACAAATGCAAATAAGACGATGACCATGGTTATAGGAAGAAAAATAAAGAAGGTAAACTTGAGATTTCTAAATGAGGCTGTAGATCAAGTGGACAGATTCAAATACTTGGGGTGTACTATAAACAGTAATATGAGCTGCTGCCAAGGAATCAAAAGAGGATAGAAATGGTAAAGGATGCTTTTAATAGAAAAAGGAGCATCTTCTGCGTACCTTCGGAAACAGAACTAAGAAAAAGACTAGTGAAGTGCTTTGTGTGGAGTGTGGCATTGTATGGGGCAGATACATGGACATTACGACGAAGTGAAGAGAAGCGACTAGAAGCATCTAAAATGTGGATATGGAGAAGAATGGAGTGTGTGAAATGAGCAGACAAAAAGAAATGAAGCTGTGTTGGAAAGAGTGGGTGAAGAAAGAATAATGCTGAAACTGATCAGGAAGAGAAAAAAAATTGGCTGCATCATTGGCTGAGAAGAAACTGCTATTTGAAGGATGCACTGAAAGGAATGGTGAATGAGACAAGAGTTCGGGACAGAAGAAGATATCAGATAGACGACATTAAGACATACGGATCATATGAGGAAACAAAGAGGAAGGCAGAAAATAGGAAAGACTGGAGAATTATGGGTTTGCAGTGAAAGACCTACTCTTGGGCAGAACACAATGAATGAATGTATACTGCAAATATGTTAAATGCATTATTAGGAATCTTCATTAAAAAAAATTATATCTCATTTTAATTTAACTTCACTTTCTATTCTTTATAATTGTGTTTACATTTTAAAATCCAGTTGCGATAATTAAAAGTAAAGAAAAATGCTTACAGTAGGCCTATGAATAATTTCGTTCTTTAAACTACTAAAGCTACTTATAAAATACGTTTTTAATTTCACTTTGTTTGCATTATCGCAACAGCACGCTAATCCTTAACCCATTCTCATGTGTTACGATACCGCATAGAATGAGAACCGGTTCCGCGTGCATAACATATGTACACCGTTTCAATCCTGCACAATGCATGCAAGCAGTGCAGGAATCTACCCATCATTATTCTAAGACATAGAACTTTTGTGAATGTCCGGAACTGAAATTGAAAATAGTCGCTCTAAAACCTACATAAAATGTACAAATGACAATTGAAGAAACAGGGTACAACTATATTTTGAAAGGACGAACATGATATGATATAATATATGATATGATATGATATGATATGATATGATATGATATGATATGATATGATATGATATGATATGATATGATATGATATGATATGATATGATATGATATGATATATATGATATGATATATGATATATGATATGATATGATATGATATATGATATGATATGATATGATATGATATATGATATGATATATGATATAATATGATATAATATGATATGATATTTATTTGTCAACCAACTTTACAAATCGCAGTTACAGTATGGGGTAGCCTCACATTTCTGCTTTTCGAACCACCATCCGTTTAATACGTACCACCATTTTCTATTAATGTATTCATTTGCCAAGTATTTCTTGATTACTTCCTATTCTTCTGTTTTAACTGAATTGCTGTATATCCTTCCCTATCTATCCTCTTTTATTCTCTCTCATACCTACCATTTTTCGCTTTGTTATTAAATATTGCACATTCCTTTCTTTAACAATTCATATTATTTATTTATTTATTTATTTATTTATTTATTTATTTATTTATTTATTTATTTATTTATTTATTTTCTTTTTTACTCTCAATTATTTTCTAGCTATTTTCTCGTAAATTAATTGTTTACATTTCCTTTTTCTCTATTTTACAACACTTACATCACTTTTTTTTCCAACTATTCTATCCTCTGTTTATTTACGTATTTATCTTTTTCTCTTCACTTCACTCCTAAATTTTCAATTTTATTGCCTCTTTCCGTATACTTATTTCTATAATATTCCTACAGTTATAGTACCATTGATGCTACCCCTAACCCACAATATTGAATCACATGAAATATCTAATTCACTTAATTACACTTCCAATTTCTCTCTCTTCCAATTTTAAGTGTGAATATGAGACAGGAAATAATACACAAATAGGGTTGAGATATCGAAGAACTAGATAATGCAAGAGCCTGCGAAGTAAAAAGAATACTGTTATGAAATATATTTTAAACAATAATAACTAATTTTTTATTCTGTATTGAAGAATGTTCTCAATTAGACCTATCTATTTAGCGTTTGCAAAATCGACATGATGCAACGATGGCTCATAAGCCTTAGCACAATGATCAAGATCTCAGAGAAAAAGAAAAGCTCTGTTTGCTTTAAAAGATGAAGAATTGTTTAACTTCATCTTGAGGAAGCACGTCGAAATACGCTCAAGCTTAATAACATACTCAGTAACAAGCCATTTCTGTGGGCACCGGCGTTTTATTTTTAATTGATCAGATAATGATTTCAAGAGTCCACATGTTATTCATTTGGACAGCCCTAGTTCGCGAGTATCAGAGTGTGCTTCCCCTTGATGTAGCCGCTAGTCTTGAGAGCGATATGTGGCAGATGAGTTAGTTCGACAGGCTGCGAGATTTGAAATGCATTATTTATACAAAATGTTTTTCCTTCGCGTTTGGGGGAGGAGATTGGTTCGTGTTCACACGGACATCCCCAGACTCCTATAACACCGTGTTACATCAACCGATGTGTGATATTTCAGCAGCTGCATTCTACAGGGCCGATAAAAATCCACATTTCCTTATTTCTCCATTGTAGAGGCCGAGAAAGTTATGAATATACTCGTAGTACTCTAAAGACATTGTACGTTTCCTATAAAAGTTTTCCGTCTTTCTGATCTATATGTCAATGTAGAAATTGGGCTCATAAGTAGCCGAAATGAACGTAGGATATTGAGAATAAATTACAGAATATTCTAGTGCATGAGATTGATGACGATGATGATGATGATGATATAAAATAGTACAATGTAATGTGGTAGAGTAAAACAATACAGTACATAACGTAACACAGTCATGTCAACTAATGCCCATAGGTGCAAGCGCGCGCTTTAGAGCTCAGGAGATAAAGAAAAGAGAACTTATTAAAACTGTATCCATATAAATTTTTAGATTTGTCTGAGAAGTATAATTGCATTATAAGAGTGTAGCTTCTTTTATTCAAAACGAATATTTTCTCAACTTTTTTTTATAGAAAAATGAACTTTAGTAGCCTCACAGTTACTGAAACAATGTTTTCGTAAATCTAATATATCGTAAATACGTATTACTGAAGATAGTGCCATGAAAATTTAAAAAATATTCGCATGAAAAATGTTTGTAAGGGAATGAATTAAGAAAGCAACTGATGTTACATAATAAACAAAAGACATGTGCCCATGTGTCGTAAAAACGTAAGCTCTATAGCTTCAGAAGATATCGGAAAAATAATGTAATATTCTGATGATAGGAAGTTGCGCACCGGTATCACCTTAAAACCATAATGCGATAAGAGTTTTGTTATGTAGTATTAGTTGTAGTTATAACATACACCTAGGAAACTTTGCTTTGTACTGTAATATTGTTTTGATTAGTTTATTGATTACTTTTATAAGGCTAAAAATACCATCAATATCAATTCCAAATTATTGTGTTTCTCTTTCTTTGGGATATCACTTTCTTTATGAATTATGTGTTTCATTCACTTAGTACAGTATGGAATTTATGTTAATATTTCTTCTTAACTCTTTATTATGTTATTAACGTTTAAAACACAAGTGCAATATTAAGAAATTGGTGTTAGTACTTTTGTTTTACAGACAATATAGATAATATCAAAAAAAGAAGCCGTATAAAAATAACGACATAAAATTTCACGTTGCGTTTGAAATTTGCACACCACTGTTTTCTTAATCCAACAGGCTGCTTATTCATATACATAATCATTCCTTCTTCCATACTTAGTTCTTGATGCCCGCGCACGACGTCAAGGTCAGAAACATGCGTTTGCTTTCACATCACTGACGTAACATAAGAGAACGTAAGTAATTCAATTTAATATAAGTTACAATTCTCTTTTGGTTCCTTGCTGGCATTCTGTTATGGGTGCAGATGGGAGAAGTTAAGTCCTGTCCATGATTGAAGATTTCAATATGAAGAACAAGACGTAAACTGAAGAAAAATAATGAAATTTGTTTAATATGTTATCTTGCTGGTTGAACTCAAAAATTATTGTGTAATAATTATTTCTTATGTACCAAAGTGCAATAGCAGTGGGTCGTAGAAATTCGTTTTGAAAGATTTGCAATTTATTTAGAGGGTAGTGTGCTTCACCACGCCGAATTGGGCATCCATATGTGACCATACTAGATTCTATTAATGACTTGAACAACAGAATCTTTGTACATTTGATATTCCGTTAATGAGGGATCGAACTTGACCGGAACGCTGTTTGGCATTTTATAAAGTCTTTCCATATGATATTTCCAAATTAGTTCAGAATTTAAGTGTAGGGTAAAGTTTGGTAATATTGTGATATGAGTAATATTGTCATAGCTCTTTTTGAGGATTTATAACAATTTTACTGAGCGAGAGGAAGGATCGGTTTTTTTATTCGTCAATGTATTAAGGGAATGTTCGTGGACAAGTTGCTGAACAAAACCGATCTTCCTCTCGCTCAGTAAAATTGTAATAGATTCTCAAAAAGAACTGTTACAATATTACTCGTATCACAGTATTACCAACCTTTAACTTATATTTAAATATTTTACCGTTTAATTATGAAAGAAGTAAGACAGAATAATATTGTTTAGTAAAAGCTGGGATCATTAGGATATTTTTGTAATATAAACATATTGACTTGACACTTTAAATAATGAATAGTCAGTTTCCATCTTTGTGAACATTTGTCTTACGTTTGAATTTGTCGACCAAGGATGGTGGAATATTCATGTTGGGAAATTATAGCAACATCATCCGCAAACAGTGCAATAGAAGTACATTGAGAAATGCAAAAATCGTTTATATAATGCGAAAAGAAGTGGACAATGTGGTGTGGTGATGCTTGGATTACACCATTACTTACAATTCGTTAAGTGGAGCGTTTTATCAAGACGAACTCTGAATTGTCTGTTATTTATTAGATTATTGGGTTTGATTTCAATTAGATAAGAGGGAAAACTAAGTTGCAATCGTTTGTAGCCTATTGGTTCTTTTTTATTTTCCTGACTGTGAAACTTTTTTCATATCTTCTGTAACATACGTTTTTGTGCATTTAACTCTATCAATTGTTGACGCACACGAGTCCACGCTTAGAATCCCAATATTGGCTTTGCGCATTGTTCAACTATTAGAGTGAATCTATAATGTCCTTCGAAAGTTCGAATATATACAGGTTGTTAAAAAAATACCCAATATTTTAGGAGGTGCTAGTATGCATCAAAACGAGAAAATAATGTCTAATAAAATGGGCCCTACAGATATTCTTTCTGAGGTCTGAACACTTGTTCATAGTAGGTGCTCAATGTGACGTCCATTCATGGCAATGTATTCCTCTGCCCTTCGGCGTAAGGAATCACGCACTCTTTGAAATTTGTTTTAATACGTTAATAAAAAAGTCCTGATAACTATCCCCAGTTAATCTCTGTGATAGCACGTATGCGCTATTAATCTATAAAGTAGAACACCTACCCATAAATTGATAGAGAATCGCTGCTTAGCCTGTCTTGTTTATTCAACTCCATGGGGATTTTCATCAGCCCACGCATGCTGATTACCAAAATTCACAACACCATCGCTTCTGAACTCCGCTCATATCCGCAACCAGACTTTTGTTTTCAGTATTCCTTGCAGCGTATCGTTATTACATGTCAGGGGTGTCAACCACAGTATGATTATCTGGTAGTATGCTGTATTTTCGGGTACAGAAATGCATTGTCATGAATGGACGTCACATTGAGCACCTCCTATGAACAAGTGTTCAGATCTCAGAAAGTATGTGTTGTAGGATCCATGTTTATTAGACATTATTTTCTTGTTTTGATGAATACTATCACATTCTAAAATATTGGATACTTTTTTAACAGTCTGTATTATAACATAGATTCCGGACAATTGACCACAGAAATTTGGGAACTGGGACAATTGGCCACAGAAAATTGGTAACAGGGACAATTCGCCACAAATAGACAATTTGCCACAGATAGACAATTTGCCACACTGAGATACAAAGATAAATCTATGACTTCCAGAAGCTCTATATTGTGCGAATGGATACAGAGATTAATAATTGTAAATTCCACTAAGTATGTGAATTGCTAAGTACATTTAAATTTGGCTTCAATAATGTCCTTCTAGCTTGTGGTCTACAGCTCTCAGGTACCGGATGACGGAGCCTTCTCCTTGTACCGCGGGTATTCTTCAACTATACGTGATATTCGTCTGTCCATGTCGATGTACTTCCGCTTCTTTTTGGTAGGAGAATGACCACCTTCCAATCTCTCTATGTATCTGTCGGCTATAACGTTCAGTTCGTCAATATTCTTGGTTCAGGTGGTAGGTCAGCTTCCTGGCACGGCGCACAGTTTTTTAATAGATGGTTTCTTCGGTAAATTCACATTGGCTTCGCTTGCAATACGCTGTAATTCATTTTGCATAATGACAGACGTTGGTTCTCTGGAAGTCCCCGCCCTTGCCTTCATGTTCTCTACACATTCCTTTGCCTTATTCGTTCCCCAGTCTGCAGAATGATTCTTGTGTTCAGATGGTTCCTTGACAACACTGCTTCCACCTTCTGATAACGGACTGTTGCATTACACCCACCACGCATGTCACAGCGCCAAACAACTCCATTATTATTTTCTCTAAGTCTCGTGTACATGTAGCCAAATTATATTAATTTGTCAGAGCCTCTTTCTGATTTTATGAAGCGAATTTCTTCCGCCATAGTTCCGAATTAGTTTACAGGTTCTAGATTTGTCTTGTGTTACCAAAGAAATGTATTATAAGTTGTTGCGAATTTGGGTATTGCCTTGAATTTTAATATGTGGCTAATTGTCTTTGATACGAATTTCAATTATGTGGCGAGTTGCTTCTGTGGCCAATTTTCTGTGGCGAGTTGTCCACAACCCTTATAACATAACACAACTGTCGTACAGCGTCATTGTTTCAGTTAAGAGACGGAGAAATTTTATCCCACAAGAAGGTAGTACCGTTATTCTACTTGCTATGCATATTTGTGACGAGCGTTCACAAAAGCGATACAAAAATGGAGTAGATTGATTCGAGTGGATCACTGGCCGCAGGCTGGGAACTCTCCCACCCAGCTGCTATGCTAGGAATGGACACGACGACTGTTGTAGAAGGTCGACTCATTTGTTTCGCAGTATTATCGATGCGGTATGCTTGCAAGTAAAGAAGCAAGTGATATTTTCACTCCCCATTGTGTACCCCATTGCTACAAGAGATGGGGGGGTTGTTTTGGTAGTAGAAGGGGGTTAAAGGAGAAGAGCAACAATGTGTGGAATGCTTCGCCATGTTTCTTTTAACTCATTCTCTCGGGTGGGAACCTTAATTAAAAAGTTGGGTGTGCGGGTCCAGTCGGGGGCCCTGTTCCAACTTGGTCTCTCAACGCGACCATGCGTAGGGACCCGAGTTCGAGTCAGAAATTTCCTTTAGACAGCGATCTTATGAATACATACATACGTTTATACAGGGACATCATTTTACTTTTATTAACATTTCTAATATTAACCTGGCTATACCTTTGGATTCTTAGGAAAATATTTGGGGCTAAGCCGGATAAAGTTACAGGAGAATGGAGAAAGTTACACAACGTAGAACTGCACGCATTGTATTCTTCGCCTGACATAATTAGGAACATTAAATCCAGACGTTTGAGATGGGCAGGGCATGTAGCACGTATGGGCGAATCAAGAAATGCATATAGAGTGTTAGTTGGGAGACCGGAGGGAAAAAGACCTTTGGGGAGGCCAAGACGTAGATGGGAGGATAATATTAAAATGGATTTGAGGGAGGTGTGAGATTACGGTAGGGACTAGATTAATCTTGCTCAGAATAGGGACCGATGGCGGGCTTATGTGAGGGCGGCAATGAACCTTTGGGTTCCTTAAAAGCCATTTGTAAGTAAGTAAGTATACCTTTGGATTAAAGGTATAGAACCGGAAACAGCGCTTGCTCCCCCCTTCCAAGACTGGTGGCGTAAAATACAAATCACTTTACTAGGTATAGGAGGAAAGAAAGTAGTTCATTCATTTATGTAAACTAGGAAATATCGCAATTTTGAGTTCGATAATTTTGATTAGGTTTTTGTTTAATCAAAATACAGTACAGTATTAACAATAAGTGTTTTTACTCACAAACTGAGCTATCCATTCGGACGTATTAATTATGCAGTGTATATTGTACTGTTACAGCACATTAGCGTACAATATAGAGAATGAAGTTAATTTGAAAAATAATCATAATATGGATATTTAAACACATTTGAAAATGGTGGCCGTTCATTTCGATACAGGATTCAGTTCTTTTGTGCATATTACCGCACTCTAGACTATTGTACCTAATACCAATTACCAGTTTCGTCATTCGTACGAGTAACTCATGTTGAAATAATTCTATACCTACTCTATAAAAGAGTACCTTACGTACTGTAAATTTAATCTTCACTTCTGCCCGATCCGAAAAGATAAAATTACCCAGAAATGCTATCTACTGTCCTTTCAAGTGGTTTTGTCGCTGGGTAGTAGAAAGGGGGGGGGGGATCACGTGACAGTTAATTACTTAACGAGGGCCTTTTATTTAAGTTATTTTAAACAGTTGTATAATATTACGTAGACGTCCAATTCCTAACAGAAATTAATGTTTTCAGAAAAGAGCTAAGACAGCCCAGCTTTTACAGAGGGGCGAGCAGAAGCAGGTGGGGGAAATCGGGATGCGACGTAGGCAAACGGACAGTACCTGTGCGAAAATATGATTCAATATTGAAAGCTCTTTAGTCACTGGGAAACGCTAACATATTTCTGAAACGTACTATACTCAGTAACTCGGTACTGCATACGCGGCCTCGGTTCTGTGTGGAGGACGGTTGGAAGTTTACTAGTAGAGGGGGTGGAAGTGAAGTACATTCAAAAACTCAGGTACAATAAAAATTGAAGTTAAAATAAAATTATGTCCCTGTATATATTATATATGAGCCATTCAGAGCAAAAGTGGTGTAAGTCAAAATTGGGTAATGACGTTTAAAATAAAAATTCTGAAAAATATAGCGCAAAGCAGCAATTAATGCGTCCTTCGTGCTATCCACTGACTACCAATAATTTAAATAAATTGAATATTAATTGCTACTTTGCGCTGTATTTTACACAATGTTTACTTTGACCCTCATTACCCATTTTTTACTTAAACCACTTCTGCTCTCAATAGCTCATATACTTATTTCTTTATTCACCAATCTGTAAGTAAAAACCATCTACCTGGCTCTCTTCATCTCTCTCTACCAGCTGTCTATTACACCCTAAATAATTGCTAGTGATATGTTTGTGATTTCCTATACCCTCCTACTATTTACCTGTCTAAATTTGTCCTTCCTACATGTATTCTACTCAATAGCTACCTTTTTCCCTACCTACTGTCCACGCCTGTGTAGTAACGATTAGCATGTCTAGCCGCGAAATCAGGTGACCCAGGTTCGATTCCCGGTCGGGACAAGTTACCTGGATGGGTTTTTTTTCCGGGGTTTTCCCTCAACCCAATAGGAGCAAATGCTGGGTAACTTTCGGTGTTGGACCCCGGACTCATTTCATCGGCATTATCACCTTCATCTCATTCAGACGCTAAATAACCAAAGCTGTTGATAAAGCGTCGTAAAATAACCTACTAAAATAAATAAGCCTACCTACTTGGGTACATAATTAACTACCTCCAAAGTATAAAAGCCATTTGGTCTACTTACAAGCATATTCATTAGCCATTATTATAGCCGCTACTTTTCAACATATCCATGTCTCTTTGTCTACATAGCTACATATCTACCTTTCTATCTGCCTACTCATTTATCAACCCACCTGAAAACCTACATTCAACTACCTGTTGTTAACTTGCCTGCCCTTCCAATTGTTTGCCACTATCTGTTAAGAACTCTTAACTACCTATTGACAGTAGGCCTACGAGTCTATCAATTTCTTGAAAGTCCACGTTCCTAAGATACGTGATAAAACTTGAGTTTCGACTAATTTACTGTAAAAAGAGAAATGCAGTTAAAGTTTCAGTCATTATCTCGAATTTAACTTTATAATTACTCTACCTGTGGCTAACGCTCGGGCCTTGATTATAGTTGACTCTTACCTAATAGGACAATCCCGGTCAGATTCTGTGAAAATTCTGAGCAGAATTTCTCTAGTTAGTTGTACTTATATTTCTCCTTCTACTCGTATTTTACAGAATTTAGTTGTTCTACAAGTAATTATTTCTGACGCAATTTCAATTATGAAAAAACCTAAACGAAATATTTCCTTACTAATGAAAAGTCGTTATTTCTTCATTTTTACTTCTAACCGACGTTTATGATTTGTGCAGAGTCAGTAAAGTGCATCTTCAGGCATAAGAGTGTGTATTAGAACACGGCCGCAGTTCGGAGTGTCTCCCCGTGCAGCCAGACCCAGCGCTCTATTGTGGTCCAGATGTTGCCATAACAGCTAGAGGCTTCCCACCAGCTCCTGAAATATTGCGACTGTCCTCTTGCTGTTTAATAAATGCTTCTTAGCAATTTTTCTGTTCATTTGTACAACCTCATTTTACGAGAATTTTCTTCATTTTCTTTCTGTTTGTCACCTACTGCTTCCAGTACACAGGAGAGTTTCCATTAAATTATTTATATAATGAATATTAGTATAATAATAATAATATAGTTTTATTTTACCTGGCAGAGTTAAGGCCATCAGGCCTTCTCTTCGAGTCAACCAGGATCAAAACACATACAGAAAAATACATACCGGTATACAAGTATTAACTTAAAAAAAAGAGAGAGATTAAATACATAGGCTATGTATATAACCACAAACGGGAAAATACATTCTGGTATACAAGTATTTACTTAAAAAAATAACTAATACATATGAATGTAATCACAGCTAAAGGAATAGCACAATTAGTATAATTAGTATAAGTTACATGGAAACAATGACAATTACCTAGATATTACTGTTAATGGAAAAAAACAAAGTAATGACTATATTTAAAATAATAATAGTAATAATAATAATAATAATAATAATAATAATAATAATAATGATAATAATAATAATATATTATATTATTATATATATTATATTATTATTACTAAAAAATTATAAAAAAATAATAAAAATCATGCCTCAAAAAAAACTAATTCTGTGAATTTAAAATATTTCTAAATAACCTAATTTTAAATGACTGAAGTCTAAGACACCCCTGATTTCCAGCGGCAGCGAATTCCAGGAGCGGGCCATGGCTATTGGAAAAGAACTTGAGTACAGAGATGTCTGTTGACGTGGTATTGATAACAACAGATAGTGTTGTGAACGTGTATTACGATTATTATGTGAGGCTAGAAGAATAAAACGAGAGGCAAGGTAGTTGCACAGTTCTAGTATATACAGTCACGAAGTTCAATACGTAGTGAATATGCATCCATAGATAGTTGCTAACCACTAGGATCGCTAATATCGCCTCATTACAGACAATGCGAAATAGTACCGACACAGGCTATTGTTCTTAGCATCTCCTCAACTCAAGCTTCGTGACTGTATATACTAGACTGTAGTAATTGGGTGTGGAATCATGTATAATTCGATATGGTAGGCAAAGAGAATGTACTAAACGTCTATATTGCAAGCGGAGCCAGGAGACTCGTAGAAAATATTCCGATATATGATCATGTCGGCGGATATTGAAAATAAATCGGACGCAGACATTATGTACATGTTGAAGTTTTTGAGAAAGTTCAGCACTTAGGTCGCTATATAAAACATCACAGTAGTCAAAGTGAGGCAGTGTATGGCATCATAAAATACTTTCGATCCCTATTTTCGTTTATGGAAGAAAATACTTGGGTCTCAGAAATGAAGATGGAAGGAAAGTGTGTGCTAGTATAGGAAGTATGCTGAATTCCACCACGTAACGTATGATCAGAGTGGGACCATTTCGTAAAATTTATGTTCGCCTATGAAATATTGAAAAATGAGAGAGGAAATTATAACATTTTAAAATGGACTATAATTTGGCCAAAGAAATATTCAAATATAGATAGTTGAGAGTAAATACTACAGGTAGACGTAGGTTAAGCTTAAATATCGAAATAGGTTTACAGCATATTCCATAATTGGATTATGACGGTGATGGTGGTGGATAAAGGTATAACGATTTATACAAATTGAAAGCAGGCAAATTGTAATTAGTATATCCCTACACGAGCTCTGCTCATACGGATATTCCTTATTCTTTACATTTTCTATGTAATTCAGTATAAATAACTGCATATATTAAATGTTTAAGGAAAAAGAAGACAAAATTAATACAATTGTTATACCTCTGCTAAAAATTTAATGGCAGAAGGAGGCATTTTTAAAATGATTGGATGTTGTATATGCCGCGCCACCGATTTTGGCATGTGAAATAAGTAATAGGAAACTTAAGTGCGAGTCTCTAACCTTTGTAGCACTCTATATACGATAAAGCTGACAATTGTGATTGGCAGATTGTTTATGTGACTTGTATTTAGGAGGAGGTGCCGTTCTCAGCTGCAGTGGCAACAGAAACTCACTGACTGAACACTGTAGCTCAAGGACACACCGCAGGAAAGTTAAGTGCGAGTATCTTACTTTTACCGCAGTCTGGGCAGCAAGACTGACAACTGTGGTTGGCAGATTACTGACGTGACGTATAGGAGGTGGTGCCATTTTCAGCTACACTATCAATAGATGCACGCCGACTGTGCATTGTACTCAAGGACACGCGCCAGAAACGCTGGCGTCAGCAATATGTATGGAATAAGAAGGTGTCCTCTTCGTGAAGTAGCTTTCTAAATGGTTAACCAGAAATATTCGTCTGTAGAGGGTTAGGAATGAAGCTATTAATGATAACATTTTAGTAAAGACACTCTCACCGATACAGCTGAAACAAATACGTTGATTTATTCTGATCAATCTTTCCGAAAAGAAAATGTTAAAAGTGGATTCTTGTCAAGAAAGGGAGACATAGAAACCTGGAGGTATTTGTCAGGTGTAGAGTTTTCGGAGTTGACTTCCGTCATTCACCCAAGCGTCCTCATCTATTGGATGACGCACCAAAGCCTGTAGTTGTTTCAGCCGTCACGAAGGCTTTTTCTTGGTGCACGTTACAAGGCGAACTATGTAACACCATAAGATGATTATGATAATTAGTGGAGTAATAGTGAAATTACGGTAGGGGAAACGGGTGTACCCCACGAAACCTACCACTAAGTAGTTTTCATCCACCACAAATTCTAGTTGGACCCGCCAGAATTTGAACACGGGTTACTAGCGTGAAACGCCGACGATCTAGCTCTTCGACTAAAGATGCTCCTGTTATTTATATACAGAGTGATTCAAAACCTCTGAGACAAACTCTGAAAGGTGATAGATCTAACAATAAGGAACCATTTTTTTAAACAAACTATGTCTTTTGACGCGTCTTTTCGAAGTTACAGTTGAAAATGTTTTTCTCGGGCGTATGTCAATGTATGTGAATGTGTATATCCCTCTTTGTTTGTTGAGATGTTTGTTGAGATGTTTGTAAGAGACGAGAAGGGTTATTGTTGTTGCTTATTTACGTTTAATATTCAATTTTTTTTCTTTCAGTTCAGTCTAATCATCAATTGAAAATGGATGTCTACACTTTTCCTAAGTTTGCCGATATGGTAATGTGTTACGGGGAGGCTCGCGGAAACGGAAGAAGAGCTCTCCACATGTACCAACAACAGTTTCAAAACAGAAATCACCCTCACCACACAATGTTTGCTCGACTTTATCAGCGCCTTAGAGACGATGGGTCTCTTCGTCCCCGGCGTATTGGTGGAAGACCGCGTAGACATCCATTCTCAATTGATGATTACACTAAACTGAAAGGAAAAGGTATTGAACATTAAACGTAAACAACAACAACCCTTCTCGTCTCTTACAAACATCTCAACAAATAAGCAAAGAAACAAACAGGGGTGCACACATTCGCATACATTGACGTACGCCCGCGCAAAAACATTTTCAACGGTAACTTCGAAACAACGCGTCAAAGGACACAGGTTGTTTAACAAAAAGGGTTCCTTATTGTCAGATCTATCACCCCTCAACATTTGTCGCAGACGTTTTGAATCATCCTGTACATGGCTCCAATCAAGCAGATTGCAGGTTTCGATTCCTATTAGGAAATAAGCATTTGTTCCTGTTTTATATGTAGGCCTACTGGATATGTGTCTTTTTTATCTTTTATTTACACTATGTTGTCTTATGCGGTGATCTTACGGGTATTAAATGCATGACTAAGTTTATTAATGTATTATACCAATTCACAAGTCAATAGTGAGTGCGGAATGTGCCAGAGGGCCCAGTTCTTGAAGTTAGATGAAGACCAAATTAATTTGAATCAATTGCTACAAGCAGATCTAAAATGAACTATGAAGGACAAATTTCTAACCACAATTGAACAATAAATAAATAACGAAATACAAGCATAAGACCAAAGCATGATTATTTATTACTGCTTTCCTATTCGTATTGGTTGTGTTTTCATATAGGAACGCTGGATCCAACAACAATTCAGAGAGCACAAGTGAATGAATTAAAACAACGTTCTTTCCAGGAAGCGAATGCCAGAAGTGCGTGAGTCCGTCCATCCAATACTCCCGCCATCCACACAGCAGCGCTGCGCGCCCCAATAATTCCACCACTCCCAGAGACCTGTTCTTGTTGTACCACATATATTTTAAATTACTACACAAAATTTGTTTTATTTTTTTAAAGGAACGCCTTCTCTGTTTGCCTCCTCCTCCCTCATCTCTCCTCCCATTCGCCCTCCTTCCTTCCTCTCCAGCTACTAGTGCAGTGCTAGTTTTAATGAGTTTCCTCAATTTTCAGGAGCCTTTGAAATTAATTACGAGGCTGTCAACTGGTGGTCTGCTTTCAGCAGGTACTGCGAGAGAACTCCGGCCCGCCTCGCCTTGCTTGCTAAGCCGACCACCGCCTGCTCCTCATATAGGGTGCCTCGAAAATAGCCTCAAGACACAAATACAAACTCGAATATCAATAGTAAACATCAGGGCCAAAATTCACTATATATCTCGCGGTATATGGAGCGCTGAGTGTCGTTAGAATTAAAGTAAGAATGGACACTAGTATACGGCAAAGTACAAATACTTATAACATAGGCCACTTCATCTGATACAACTGTTACCAGTCAGTGCCTTCGTTTGTGGCGTGTGAAATATGTAATGGGAACGTTGAGAGCGAGTATCTTATCTTGCCACTAAATGTGGGCGAGAAACTGACAACTGTGATTGGCAGATTGCTGACTTCACATCTGTTTAGGAGGTGGTACGACTCTGAGCCGAAGTGGCAACAGATGCCACTGACTAGACAGTGTACTCAAGGACACATCCCAGAAACGTGAAGTGCGAGTGTCTTGCCGTTGATGCAGTGGGCAGATTGCTGACGTGACGTGCTGCACTGGCAACAAGTGCTCACTGACTGACTTTTTACTCAAGGACACTCGCCAGAAACGCTGGCACTGACCATACATTGTAGCTGTGAGATATGAGATGGCAAGTAGTTCCCTACTGGGAAATGTCCTCCTACTCAATGCAGGATGGCTCCGTTGATCTCCTGTGGTGAATCAATTCATGAAAGATATGCCTCATGCTTTATCCTGTTAATATTAGCTAGGAATTTGCTGTTTACTGTAACACTTCTCGCTTTACACATCGTTTTCTCTTCTATAGCACTGTGTTCGTTGTATTATTAGATCATTCCCATGTGTTTCCACTATACGCGGTCTATGCCTAATGTTGTTCATCTTTTCGCCACTATGTTGAGACGGTTCCTCGTAGATAGATATTATTTGTTTGAATATTGTTTTTATATATTATATAGATGTAGTTTTGTAGGGATCACATGTCCATCTTGGTATAATATTTTACAGTATTGATGATATATATTATAGATTGGATTTGTAAAAGGAAAGTTAAAGAACGCTAGAGGTTTTAGTAGCTAGGCGAGGATGAAGAATATATAACGGGATGAGTATGCGAAATGCTATTGTGACAGACTCCAGACGCCGATGAAGCGACGCGGGAATCTTTGTATTGTGAGTACATGGACTCAGTTGACATACAGTATGTACGTGTCAGTAAGATAGAAGCGACGAGGCTTTGTCTTACAAGGGGGAGTTTTGGTATTTCGGAGAACTATTAAAATGGCATTAGTAAATGTTGGGAATTTACTTCAACGTACATTTTTCAAGGAGCCCGTCTATGATGACGTTGGTGTCATCATAGCCAATTAGAATTCATAGACGGGTCATGTGATTTATATGTAGAGGGGTGATTTGAGGATAGTTGTTTGTTGTGAGGAGAGAGTAGAGAGACTCTTCGGATAGAACTCGTGCGGCGAAGACGTACTCTGAGAGAGGAGTCCGCGAAACATTCAAGTGAAAATACTTAGGCGAGATATTCGACGCGGCGAGGAAGTATTTCAAGTGATAGTTTTTGTCTGCGAATACAGTGATAGAGTATACACTAAAGAGTCAGTTAGACACTCGTGCATCATGAGATATAGAAGAGTTTGTCTACGTAAATACATAAGTTGCGGACTTAGAATATTTTCAGAGAATTTAAGCAACGTCGTACAGATCGTGTTGAACTTGTGGGTTCCACAATAGCCGCCGCCATCGATATACACTCTTGATTGTTACTGACTATTCCTTTATCGTTATCAGAACCCTTATTGAAATCAATTATCATCAAGTTCAATAACTCGACGGTTTATTATCAGTATTATAAAATCGTTGAGTAGTGTAAACAGTTTAATTCGTCGACTACCTTCTATGCATTGAGATTAAATTACACACTTGGACACGCGTTCTGCTAGGACTAATTTACTTATCGAAGAATAATAAACATTCTCATTGAAATTAATTCCTACAAACTGAAAGTGTGTTCGGATACATCATTTCGTTCACCGAGTTACATCTCCCAAACCCCATGTCCCAACCGTTTCCAGCTAACCTGGGAAGCTCAACTCTACCAAAGTAAATTCGAGGGGGCTGGCGCCCAAATTAATAACATCTTTACCGATTGACAACAAAGTGTCACCTCGAATTACTTGTCCGGTTTCATCGGAGCTGGCGGCCGAAGCAAAGAAGAGGCAGAGAACCTCGAATGCTGGATTGTAACCGCTACGGATCCCGATCCGGGGCGACTTACGCAACGGCAGCAACCGGGAGAGCGGCGACGGCCTCAATGTTCACAAATTTGTCTGACTATTTTCCACTTCCTCTCTTCCCCAGTCGGTTGTTCATCATTGTTGTTGCGAATATCCATCGTTCTTTGCTCACCCTTTAATGCGCCCTCCTCATTTCCTCTTCAGTTGACTTTCTCGTGACACCATGTCCATCATGCCACTTTTCTTTGTGATTTCTTCATTCTTCAGCCTTAGAATATCGTTAATAAATTGCGTTTGCAAGGCAACATATTTCGCTGAGGTAAATGTCGTCGGGCTTTCACTGTTGTATGTCAAAGCGACCCGTGAATCAAGCATGGAAAGGTTTTGTATTGCATAGTATGAACAGATAATACAGGCTGAAGAGACATCAAGGTTAGAAAATTAGTATACAGCTGGCTTCAACTGAATGCAGTAGCTATACATTATTGCAGCGAATCTTCATTTGTGACATACATAGGGCCTTTGTATAAAAAGTATAGCACCGGTACTATATTTCCAGAGTCGTCAGTTCCATCACTTAATACAATAAATTATATCCGTAATATGTTTATAATGTATCCTAATTCGCGAGCTTTTATTACCGAAAGCTGTCGCGCTGAATCATCGCTAAGAGGGATAGGCCTATTACTTGCCCATGCCACTTTTCGAACGGCGCTGTACTAAGCGAAATCTGTTTCCTGGAGTAGGCCTATATACCCATTACAAAGGCATTTGATGGTTGTGTGCAGTTTCTAACCATTATCATTGCATCATGTTCTGAGTCCTCTCTGTTTTGTTACGTATTGAACCTCTATTAATTGATGGTAATATTTGATCAGTTGAGCGAAGTGGCTCACAAACAAACATTCTGATACAGACAGATAGAAAAGTCATTTTTTTCTTTCACAATGTTAATAATCTCAAAATAAGTGCTTATACATATTTTGGCTACTCGACCCCAATTACGAAGGCAATGAAAGAAAATTCGTCAGGGGTCGTTAACAGAAAGAAAACACAGTTTCATTGGAAAAATTTATTGGAATAGACACAGCAATTGTTGAGCTATTTTTCAACATATTCCACACCGGAATTGACACATTTGTCATATCATGGGCTCGACAGAGAGGTGCTGATGGCTGTCAAACGCTGGTTCCGATCCCAAGCGGCTGACTTCTACGACACAAGGGTACAAAAATTGATCCCATGGTATGACAAATGTCTCGGTTCCAGTAGCTGTGTCTGTTTCAATACAGTAAATCTTTCGAAGCAAATGTGCATTTTTCTGTAAACGACCCCAGGGAAAATCACTTTCTGGACGGCCTCGTAATTGCGGTCGAGTGGCCAAAATTTGTAAAAGTACTTCTTTTGACATTAACATGGTAGAAGGAAAAACAAATAACTTTTTTATCTGCCCCCATCAGAATGTTTGCTTGTCAGTGGTAACGCAATAGACACACATTCGGGAGGTCGCAGGTTAGAACCTCGTGGTCGGACAGTGAGACTGAGTTTCATTGTTTCCCGCAGTCACAAAGACACATTTCGGATTGGAAATTTACATCATCGCCTTAATTAACATTATCATAATCATTTAAACAATTTAAATCAGTTAAAATGACTACAAGCCATTTATATTAGGTAGGCTATAAAGAGTGTTAAAAAAGTATCCAATATTTTAGGAGGTGATAGTATGCATCAAAACAAGAAAATAATGTCTAATAAACATGGGCTCTACAAAACATACTTTCCGAGGTCTGAACACTTGTTCATAGGATGTGCTCAATGTGACGTCCATTTATGGCAATGCATTTTTCTGTCCTACAATACAGCAAGCTACCAGGTAATCATATCGTAGTTGACACTCCTGGTATGGAATATTGAGACGTCGCAAGGGATACTGAAAACGACCTGTATATGATTAGGTAACAGGGATTTGGAAAACGTAGTTTTGTAAAAAAAATCTGTAAATGTATTTTTATAGGATCACATTCATCCATACTGTTTTTAAAAAGAGAAAAGAATTTAGACAGATATTGAAGTTGATTACTGCGTCTAAATTCATATTTTTCGTTTCGAAATAGTTTTATATCAGATCCTAAATCCATACTGAGATTTCAACGCTTTCATTTTTTACAAAACAATTTTCTCGTCGCCTGATATCGACATTTACAGCGGTAATTGGTTCTAATCTTCTTGCTAGGAATTCTACACTATAATGAGTTCCAGTCTGCTCATCACGTCTTAATCTGCATTTAACTACAATTGAATGTTACGTGAATTAAAGTACTTGTAATGAATTGAACTGAGTTCGTACGAACTTCTTAGTTATTCCTAGAATGTCGAGCTATCCGATTCTATAGGATTTCGTTTGTCCGTCTCTTCGAAAACCTTCAGTATCAGATAAAGAGATTAATATAATTTTCTCGTCTCGGAATCTCAACAGAACAATTTTCAATCTTATAGTTCACTCCAAAAATGGTATATACTAGAGATGAGCAACGATCGAGAAAACGAGACTAACAGCACCCGCAAAGCCAAAAACATGCGCGACAGTATTGTATTACGTCGCGTCCTTAACGTAAAGACTGGTTGTGAGTCTTCCGAGATTCTATATTACGTAATCATCTCCCGAAGTCCCAAGTCAGCAGTTGTTGATACCTGACTGAACTTTTATCTACTGCGGCAACTGTTATATATGTATAAGCAAAATGTAGCCTATTCGAAGCTTCTCTGCCTTTCAGTGTAGATATAATAATCCGTTCCTCAGTCTTTATTTAATTACTAGGCCCTTATTAAAATGCTAGGAATTTTCTTTTCATATGTTTGAGATCAAATGTGCAGTCTCAAGTAAAAAGGTATTAATGTCATGTTTTATGTTTCTTAGAAAAGCAAATTTATTTGAGAATTGTATTTTTTATTTATATAACCATAGATAATATCATATAATAGAACCAGAACATTTTGATAACTAAGATACTGTTCTGTATTGTCTTTTTGTCTCATTTAAACATTTATGTTATTTATTTCAATGATGTATGTTATTCAAAGTAACGAAATCTTTCCAAGCAGACCAAATGCTATTTCGAGAATGACGAGCGAGACCCGAAGCGCAGCGAGAATGACGAGCTGAGACTCCAAAGACAAATGCAGCGAACACAGCGAGCGAGAGCGACAGTTTTGTTCATCTCTAGTATGTACATTAAGGGTGCAATAATACTCGATTACTTTCATAATCATCACCATCAACACCATAATTATCATGATGATGATTGTCTATGGAATATTTCTTGGTCTCAATATTTTGATACCATAATTCAGTTTCATGGCCCTTCATCTATTATATTACATACCGTACATTTATAATGACATATTGTAACACACTTAATATGGCTTTTAAAATCAGTGAGGAAAACAATCTGTTTTCCATTTTAATTAAGAATTTTATAATAACTCTAGGCACTCAGTAATAGTAGTAGATTTTTTGTCAATGATCATTATACAGTAGTGTAGTAGCTGAGGAGAACATATAAGACGTTCCTGCTGAATTTTTAACCAATATGACAACCCACAGAGAATTTCAAACGAGAAAATATGATAAGGAAGGTGGGCCCTACTCTGAAGGAAGGCAAAGTTCTATTTAGCATTTAATTTCTAGCTTTTACGAAATCTACCTGAAAAGAAAATGTGTTGAAGACGCACTATAAATTCATCATTTTTTACAGGCAGCTGAATTTGAAGAAAGTTTAAAATATGCAATTACATCGAAATTTATGCTGATAGAAAATAAAACTTTGAATGCCTATGATTAGATTTCTACTTGGAGGATTGAATGAAACGTTGTTTTTAGAACATGGGAGAGTGATAGCAAGAGGAAGAATAATTAAGTGCATCAGATTTGAAGATGATATGGCATTGTTAGTAGAGAGGAGATGATAGTAAGGGACGTACTGCTGGAGCTAAATGACAGCTGTGTGCAATATGGTATGAAGACAAATGCAAACAAGACGAAGACCATGGCTATGCGAAGACAGTTAAAGAAGGTAACCTTGCGAATTCGAAATGAGGCAGTATCCTGTGGCTGTATATGAAATTTTAAGTTATATGTTATAGCACGCAAGTAGCTTTTAACGTCACTCCTTACTATGTTTACTGTTCTTCTCTGGCTGGTGTATCCTGTTTATAGGAAGCCTAATATTTACATGGTCTACTTGGAATTGGGTATCATAGTTTTGTTTTGGATTTCTTGTGGTTGAGTTCTATTTTTTCATCCTTAAAATTTATCTTAAATCTATTTCTTTCAGGAAGCCATGCCAAAATTTCTTTATCTTCAGTTTTGCCAATGACCTCTCTTACAATAAATCTGAATGGTCTTTCGTGTGGCCTCTCTGCAGGTCTTTCCCTTAGCGTCGCATTGACCCGTAGAACTTCAACTGCTGCAAGATTTGCCCATGAAAATGTTGTCTTCATCCATTTTTTAACATCATTATGTTATCCAGATTTGAATTGCTTATACATCTTGCATTCCTAGTTTTTCTTTCAACACACACCGTCAATACAATTCATTCCCGTCTCTACTTCTGGAGTGGTAGTGGTAGGTACATGTATGCAGCTTTTATTAAAATGTTTTTTTTTTCTGGGAACGAATAGTTTGGGCCATTATGCTAATTAAAGTTTGTAAGAGAAAACGTAGTATTTCCAATTTGCTTAGCAACGGCTATATTGTATTACAAAGCATTGAACAATTTGGGATGTTTTTGTTCATGGACATTCAGCAGTGGACATTTTCCTGACTGGACATGTTTGTTTATGGACATTTTTGCTTGGACATTTTGCACTGGACGTTTTGGATTGGACATTTTAAACTGAAAGCAACTCTTCGACTTAAATTTTTCATAGAAGGAAACCATTGTAAAGTCTGCTACGGTTCTTAAAACCCATCGCCTTCAGGCGAGGTTTCAGCCCACAAATTTCGGTTGTAATCATTCGTACACCAAATTGCGCTGAAATTAGTTACTGCCATCATTGACTCCATTCTTCTGCCTTGGTGCCGGGTTGAATACTAACGATCTTCGCAGTGCACAGACAAGACATTGGACATGTTCTGAATTCTCGGCCTCCCTGTGCCTCGTACCAAGGCGGAAGCTGCGCCACAGTTTCAAACGTAAATAGAAAAATAATTAGGCTCGAGCCTCCCCTACCTCCGCGGCGGCTCAGTTTGACTGCTCGCGGCCCCCAAGTGGCCAGAGCAGCATTCCAACTGGGTTTGTACTTGTTTTTTATAGCATGTAGTGGGGGAAGGGGTTGTTCGGCCATCAATGTTATTTTCTTAGGCACTGTTTGTATAATGTTAAAAGACCTACCAGATATATATGCTGATGATGATGATGATGATGATGATGATAATAATAATAATAATAATAATAATAATCATCATCATCAACAAAAGCTCACCTTATGTTCCAATTTTCATCCGTTTATGCCCACTTTCTCCTCTTTCTCCAGTCTCTTGAGTCCTTTTTTTTTCTAATTCCCATTTTCTTTCAATTTTCCCTTTTTTTCTTTCTCCCTTGCATTCCTTTTATTCCCATCTTTATTTATTCTTCTATTCTTCCTCTTATGTTCTGTCCTTCCTCTTCTGTTATTCCTCCAATCCTTTCTTCTCCTAATCTGTCTCTTCTCTTTTTTCTATTCTCATGATTTCCTCTTTTCCTTTTCTTCTTATATTCCTGTTCTTCCCATTTTCCTGTCCTTCCCCTTTTCCTGTTCTTTCCCTTTTCCTGTTCTTCCCCTTTTCCAGTTCTTCCTCTTTTCCTGCTCTTCTTTTCCTGTTCTTCTCTTATTGCTGTTCTTCCTTTTTTCCTGTTCTCTCCGTTTTCCTGTTCTTCCTCTTTTCCTGTTCTTCCTCTTTTCCTGTTCTTCCTCTTTTCCTGTTCTTCCTCTTTTCCTGTTCTTCCTCTTTTCCTGTTCTTCCTCTTTTCCTGTTCTTCCTCTTTTGTTCTTCCTCTTTTCCTGTTCTTCCTCTTTTTCTGTTCTTCCTCTTTTCTGTTTTTCCTCTTTTCCTGTTCTTCCTCTTTTCCTGTTCTTCCTCTTTTCCTGTTCTTCCTCTTTTTCTGTTCTTCCTCTTTTCCTGTTCTTCCTCTTTTCTGTTCTTCCTCTTTTCTGTTCTTCCTCTTGTCCTGTTCTTCCTCTTTTTCTGTTCTTCCTCTTTTCCTGTTCCTCTTTTACTGTTCTTCCTCTTTTCCTGTTCTTCCTCTTTTCCTGTTCTTCCTCTTTTCCTCTTCTTCCTCTTTTCCTCTTCTTCCTATTTTCCTCTTCTTCCTCTTTTCCTCTTCTTTCTCTTTTCCTGTTCTTCGTCTTTTTCTGTTCTTCGTCTTTTTCTGTTCTTCCTCTTTTTCTGTTCTTCCTCTTTTTCTGTTCTTCCTCTTTTCCTGTTCTTATTCTTTTTCTGTTCCTCTTTTCCTGTTCTTCCCCATTTCCTGTTCTTTCCCTTTTCCTGGTTTTCCGTTCTTCCTGTTTTTCCCCTTTTCCTGTTTTTCCCCTTTCCCTGTTCGTTCCTTTTTCTTGTTCATTTTTTCCAGTTTTCTTTTGTACGCATTTTTCTGTTCTTTCTCTTCTTCTGTCTTTCATTTTCTCCTATCCTTAATTTTCTTCTCCTCTTATTCTCCCGTTCTTCCTGTCCGGCCTCTATTGTTCAGCCTCTGTACTTCCTCTTTTCCTATCCATGCTTTTCTTCTATCTTTCCTCTTAGTTTCTTCCTATTTTGTTATTTTTCCTGCTTTTCTTTCTTTCTTTTTTCGTATCCTTCTCATCCTCTTTCTCTGATTTCGTCTTCTTCTCCACTTCATTCTTCTTATTTTCCTTCCAATAATATTCTTATAATTATCTTCGTCAGTTTCTCACTTCATTTCTCTCCCTCATTCTTACAGACTAATGAATATTATTTCAGTGCTACGGCGCTTAGATTCGAGACATAATAACACATTTCGTGAAGACAAATCAATGGATTGCGGCACGCACACGTATGGTGCGGGTCCATAAGCCTTTCTTTCTTATAGAATGAGAAGAAGGGAATCCAATTGACAGCGCAGAGTTCCCCCTTTCGAGCCGAAGCAAAAAGAAATGGGAATAAATCAACGCAACGAAACAGCAAGTGTATGGCTTTCGGAACTGAAAACAAATCTCTCAGAGTGGACAGTCGGGCGCTGAGACGCGGGTTATAAAACTTACAGCGCTCGGGTGTTAAGAAGAGTTATTATAGGTTTGAAAAACGCGAGAGAAGCGGAAATTAGGTTCCGCTCCTTGCGCGCTCCGCTCATCGTTTGTTTGTTAACTTTTTTGATGACTTATGCTAGTGTCTGGCGCTTGAGAAGTGCCGCACCCTCTGCCCCTTATCGATGCAGCCCGCTGCTCTTTTTCCCCAGTTGAATATTTTTATAAGGCTTTGTGCAAACTGTAGAGTTATCAACTCCATACAAAGAAAGAAGAAAAACGGTGGTCACTCCTGAGTCAGGTTAGTCATCAGCGGTCTTGTGGTTATTATCGATCCGAGATTAGCGAGTTCAAACCCGTCGAAATCGAGGACCTTCAAGGTGCTAAAATTCTTAACATGGTTTCCTCCGGGAGGGAAGTAAAGATGTGGGTCCCGTGTCTTTGATTTAAGGCGCGTAAACGAACACTGTCCCTGATAATTACAAGCAAATTTATTGATCGTTTCTTCACCACGATGAAATTCGGGCAGATAACCTTCGAAGCTCAAAGTGTCGTTAAATCAAATGCTGCTGCAGCTACTACTACTACTACTACTACTACTACTACTACTGCTACTACTACTCCCGCCGGAGCAACGCATTGTACTTCTTGAAATCTTTAAATTATGTTTTATTTAATGACGCTCACAACTGCCGAATTTAGACGATATCGCCGGTGTATTGGAATTTTGTCCCACAGGAGTTCTTTTACATCCCACTAATATGTGGATATGATATGACCCTGTCGCATTTAAACTCATTGAAATGCCATCGACCTGAGCCGGGATCGAACCCGCAACCTCGAGCACAGAAGGCCAGCGCTATAACGACTACGCTACCCAGATCGACATCTTCTTGAATCGTAGGCCTAATATGGAGGAGGAAATACTCGTAGTTGTACTTTGGCTATGTTCGGCATTGCTCCTTTGCTGTCGTTTCAAACTGATGTAGTAATACTTCGTCTGCTTTAAAAAACCTGAAAGTTCGAATTTATACCTAAAACAGTTACATTACCGGTTATCTGTATAGTTCTGAAACGTGGACTTTCACTTTGAGAGAGGAACAGAGGTTAAGGGCGTTCGAGAATAAGGTGCTTAGGAAAACATTTGGGGTTAAGAAGGATTAAATTAGATGAGAATGGAGAAAGTTACACAACGCGAACGGCATGCATTGCATTCTTCACCTGACATGTAATTAGGAACATTAAATCCAGACGTATGAGATGGGCTGGACATGTAGTAGGTATGGGAGAATCCAGAAATGCATATAGAATATTAGTTTGGAAGTCAGAAGAGAAAATACCTTTAGGGAAACCGATACGTAGATGGGGGGATAATATTAAAATGAATTTGAGAGAGGTGGGATATGATGGTGGGACTGGATTAATGATGCTGAGTATAGGGACCGATGGCGGGCTTATGTGAGGGCGGCGATGAACCTCCGGGTTCTCTAAAGAGCCATTGTAAGTTAGTTGTAAGTAGTAATACTTCGTTCAAGGGTATTTAGTGAGTGAGACATGCTACCTCAGATTGAGGTTGTGACTATTATTATAGCACATTTTTATCAGACAATACATCTCACTTGATACGTGTCGGAGGATTGTTTGTATAGGCCTATGTCTAATTATTATAATATGTTACTAGTCAGCGATGTTGTATCCAATGGAGGGGAAAGAAGTGGTCACGCTACACCATTATCTACTGGCTTAATTGCCTCGCTAGTGAAGTCTTATTGATGTCACTTATGCGTAAAGAACGTAAGTAGGGTACGTATTGAGAGAACACAAGTTTACTACACAGAGTGCTTTAACGACGTTACAAATGTGGATGGAGTTGTTTCCTCTTAGTCCAGATCACATATGTAGGCATAACAGATTGCTCATTCCTATGTTAAAATCGGTAGTACTTTGAAGAGAACAACCGCCAGGATTGCCACCCGTCCGACGTAAACGGATACGAGATGGCAGTACAGTCGCTAATGCAATTCAAATGGGAGTTATGACGTGACTCCTTATGTAAGAACTATATGGCAGCATAGTAAACCTGACAAAAGTTGTTACCGTCAAAGCCTATAAGGCCGAGCAATCTGGGTAGCCTAAATATGATCTAGGCTCTTAGGTACGCTGACTTTACGCTCACAACTCAACTGGTAGTGGACGAGATTTCGTAGCATTTATTTACCTTCCTTCGGCAATTCTTGAGTTAAGTTTCTACTCTTGCTGGCACATTTCTCAACTTTCTCTCTTAGTTTTTCATACGTTTACACTTCTTTATTCGTACATCTGTACTACTGTACGTACAGCATTTCTTTACTTCCTACAATAATTATTCATCATTCTTCTGTACTTCTTTACTTAATTTCGTAGCATTTATTTACCTTTATACCAAAACATCGGTAAGAAACGCCGAAAGTAAATAAGTCTCGACATTTACAGACCGATTATTTAATCCTGACAGCTCAGCGACGCAAAAGAGGGGAAGTAATCGGAGGAGTGGGGGAAATCGAAAAATCGAAGGAGAATTGGGAGGAAAATATAAAAGGTACGCAAAACGCGTCCTTGCAAGGGGTTGGGGGTTGTACAAAACTAAATATGTGAGCTCCAAGCCTGTTGGCCACTAGTCTCACTCCGGGTTACGCTGCTCCCCTGAAGGAGCTCTAGAAAATTTTGAAGCTAGAAAATTTTGAAGTGGAGTGGGGGAGAGTTCCGGAGTAGAGATAAGGACGAGCAGTCGGTAAAGGAATGCGAATGAATAAACCAAACACCCCTTGGCGTAACTAAATGGACTCGCCTGTCCCACGCGCACATATCCGGCGACTGTCAAGACTAAATAATCGTACTGTAAACTGCAGTTGTTTGTTGTAAAATTCAGACCTCAACACTTCTCAACGGGCAATTTTAGCTACAGGAAAATACTTTTATTATAGCAATAAGTCTAGTTTCCTTAATTGTGTATTTTTTGTTCCGTAACTTTAAGAATTTATATTAATAATAATAATAATAATAATAATAATAATATATTATTATTATTATTACTATTATTATTATTTATTTATTTAACCTGCCAGAGCTAAGGCCATACGGCCTTCTCTTACACTCAACCAGGATATTGGATATTGCACTACGAAATATACTAAAATAATGATGTATCACCAGGTATATTTTAAATTTTCTCCTGTCGCATCATTCGTTGTAGATAGAAGTTTCTCGCGCTATAAACACTGCCTTAACTGAATATCATAAGAGGTTCACGTCTTAATCTCTGATATAATATATTATTTATTGCTCATTGCAACCATGAAGGAGAGAGAAGTAGTGCGAAATAAGATAATATACATTCTCTACATGTGATTAACTGTATAAATTCATTGTAAATATGTGTATTATACTGCTGTAAGACACTGCATAATTTGTTAGGCTCCGTATTTCTGCTACCTATAAGCTGGAAAGAAGTTGCCTGATTCGAAGTATATATGACGTCACAGCGAGGTCACAGCGATTCTGTTCGATTCCGCTAAGTGGGAGCGGACCTTAAGAAAGAAACGGAAACAAAGAAATGAATGGTGAAAATAAATATCAAAAGAATTGATAAGATATGAAGGCACTGACGTCCCGCGCCGTGGCGTCGTGATTTAAGGTATCCTGCCTAGGATTCGCGTTACGGAATGCGCGCTGGTTAGAGTCCTCATGGGAGAAGAAATTTTCTCATGAAATTTCGACCAGTGTATGGGACCGGTGCCCACCCAGCATCGTGATGCACTTAAGGAGCTACGATATGTAGCGAAAATCCGGTTTCGCAAACCAGCTATAACGGCTGGGGGGATCATCGTGCTAACCACACGATACCTCCATTCTGGTTGGATGATCTCTGCTTCGGCCTGTGGACGTGAGGCCAGCAGCCGGCTGGTCGGTCTTTACCCTTCATGGACTGTGGCGCATGAATTTATAATAATAATAATAATAATAATAATAATAATAATAATAATTATTATTATTATTATTATTATTATTATTATTTATTTTAGCTGGCAGAGTTAAGGCCGAAGGCCTTCTCTTCCACTCAACCAGCAAAAAGTGTATATACATATGCATGAACTTACAAAGAATTCAACAATTTGATTTAGATGAGAGTTACATGTATACAAGAGTTATTTACAAATTAAACAACAAAATACTATGAACTATTAATTAAACACTGAAATAAACTGTCTAGAAGAATTAAACTAAAATACATAGAATGTTAATATATTTCAAATAATATTAGATAATAGAAAGAGATTATTATGAGACAATTAAAATACAGCACAATCAGAATGATGTCTAAAGAAAAAAGTAACAATGTTGTCAGTGATATTTTAAATCAGTGTGATTGGAGTGAAATGCTAATAAGGTTATCTTTTAAGCTGTTCTTAAAGGTGTTTGTTGTCTTGCAGCCCCTAATACTTTGTGCCAAGGAATTCCATTGACGCGAGGTGGATATTGTAAAATATGATGAATAACAAGATGTTCTATGAAGAGGTATACTTAGCGTGCCACAGATAAGTGATCTGGTATTTACGTCGTGGTTAAAGTATAGATAAGAGAAACGAGACGAAAGGTAATGAATTTACTATATACTATGAATGCACTAATAATAAGATAAACGTGAATGCAAAAAAAATACCTTCTTCATCCTCTCCCATAGTTCTATAAGCCTAATGGTCTGTTACGATTTCCTGCCAGTGTTTAAGGGATGTTCCTACAGTTCTATTACCAGATCGATATTCTGGATCGGTCCAATTCACGTTGAACATGTTGCTTCCAATTCTTGCTCTACATATCAATACATTCTATAAGAGAAGTGACTTTTAATAGTTTTAGTACCGGTGTTCTGAATGTTCTAACCAATCATGTTTAACCAGCCGTTCGTCTTAAAAATCCCATTTTACTAGCCAGAATTATGAACCTGTAACATTTGCGAATGGTCCAGACTTCGCTACCATAGGTTAATATGGACTTTGCTATGGAATTTTATTGCAATTCTTATAGACCTATTCTTTGTAGCAATGAAGGATTGAGAACTTGGTTAATGAAAGTCATGGCACTATTATAGTTAAGTATATATTGTATACAAGATATTTAAATGAAGACACTTGTTATATTGGTTAACTGTACACAAATATTTTTCTTATAATTTGACATTTGCCTAGGAATGAACTAAATATGTAAACAGAAATGTAGTAAAGAAACAGAACTGAGATAAAGAAATTAGTGAAATGTACACAGGAGGGCCAACATATACTTACTTACTTAGGCCTACTTAATTACTTACTAACTAACTAACTAACTTACTTACTTACTTACTTACTTACTTACTGGCTTTTAAGGAACCCGGAGGTTCATTGACGCCCTCACATAAGACCACAGTCGGTTCCTATCCTGAGGAAGATTAATCTAGTCCCTACCATCATATCCCACCTCTCTCAAATCCATTTTAATATTATCTTCCCATCTACGTCTCGGCCTTCCTAAAGTTCTTTTTCCCTCCGGCCTCCCAACTAACACTCTATACGCATTTCTGGATTCGCCCATACGTGCTACATGCCCTGGCCATCTCAAACGTCTGGACTTAATGTTCCTAATTACGTCAGGTGAAGAATATAATGCGTGCAGTTCTGTGTTGTGTAACTTTCTCCATTCTCCTGTAACTTCATCCCTCTTAGCCCCAAATATTTTCCTAAGCACCTTATTCTCAAACACTCTTAACCTATGTTCCTCTCTCAAAGTGAGAGTCCAAGTTTCACAACCATAAAGAACAACCGGTAATATAACTGTTTTATAAATTCTAACTTTCAGATTTTTTGACAGTAGACTGGATGATAAAAGCTTTTCAACCGAATAATAACAGGCATTTCCCATTTTTATTCTGTGTTTAATTTCCTCCCGAGTATCATTTATATTTTTTACTGTTACTCCCAGATATTTGAACTTCTCCACCTCTTCAAAAGATAAATTTCCAACATATAAGTTAATTAAATAGGAAAATTATGGGCATTGAGAAGTAACATAGGGAAATACTTTCACGCATTCCTGAAAGTTAAAATATTCGTAAGTTAAGCCAAATAACTTATTTTAGGAGAAAGTACAAATTTAATAACCTGCAATTATTGCATATAAGCTATTCGTAACTAACTGATAAATTAGTGACGTGTTTGTGTGTCAGAATTCAGGCAATGAAGTTCAGTATTTAATTGATTATTCAATCAGTAAATTACTAAGTTATTGTCTTTGTAAGATGAGAATTTCCTTACATTGTTCTTAATCCTGCTAGTTTATTTTATTAATATTAATAAAATAAACTAGCAGCATTTCTCACAAAATAAATGCATAGAAACATGCAGCTACCTCATAAATACTTGCAGTAAAAATTTCATCCAGATTCATTAATATTTGGCATAAGAAAGTTGGTGTTGAATCAACAAAAATTAGCACAGAAAAATAGATTTGAAAATAAAATGAATATTTATGTAAATTAATATTCTCCTCCGCTACATTCATCTAGTAACTTCAGGGAGCCAACAAAAAGTTACTAGATTTGTAATCAGAAATTTTAAAAAAGAATTTTCACTGCTCTTTAAATTCCACGCCCCCTTCCAGCCTCAATTTAAAAAGTGTAAACATACGAGTATTTGTAATCAGAATTGAGCTGAATCCATTTGGGGTATGAAAATATAAATTCTGAATAAGTGAAATAGCTAAAAAAAATTTGGAAAAAATGTCATGATTTTCAGTGGAGTCTTCCCTTTAGTGTGCTTAAGTGCGACAGGTTCATGTCAGTAGATTTACTTACATGTAAAAGAAATCCTGCGAGACAAAATTCCGGCACACTGGCGACGCTGATGTAACTTGGCAGTTGCGAGCGTCGTTAAATAAAACATAAGTGTAATATCAAAATTTTCCAGTCCATTAAGATTCTACCAATATGTAAGTTAAAAAGTACAGGTGGAAGGTGCAGCCTTTTCGTACCTCATGACTTATGTTAAAATAATAATTACTATATTTCTTGTTTATTCGTAAATCAGAATATAAGCTTGTTGCTTATAGAGTCTTCACGCTTTCTATAAAGTACATTTAATGACATTGTTGTTAGGTTATTATTATTAAATGATAGAATAGGTATATATATATATATTTTTTTTTTTTAAGTTAAAAGAATATATTTGCATTTAATAAAAGCTAGTTTATTTGGTATGAAAAAAGGCGTATAGTATTTAATAAGACAATTCATTGTAGCTACTTTAGTTAGGTATTGAATTTGGAGAATGGCGAGCAGTCTACAGTGCAGTTTCTTTGTTACTTGTGTGATTTATGCTCTAAAAGGGGAATGTTAAAAATCCTGTTCAAGTGCCGAGATTTTTCGTTGGGTTGGTCGATGTCGCTGCACTACATTCAATTGTTTGCCGTCGGTTGACAAAGATCAGCGCCGCACAAGAGGAAATGATGTAGCTGTTATACGTTCTTCTTTTGTCACCCTCCCTCTCTCAACCCCATCCCAAACAACCCAACCATTTTCTATTTTCTATCTACGAGAACCCAGAATATGTTATATGTGAAAGGTTTTTAATGCACTTTTCACTTGATACGAAATGTTATTCATGCTACTCCAGCTTATATCTTTACGCCATCCCTTCCCCCACCCTCTAAAAATGTATACTATTTTCAACACATCAGAATCCACCCCTCTTTCTGCACCACCCGTATGTTGGTGCATATTGAAATCGACCTTACGGGATATAATAGACTTTTGATGTCCTGAACGTTCCTCTAAAACCCGAAACCGATATTTTGTCTTATTTATAGCCACACAAAAATGACATTTTCCTGCTTCAAACTGACCCCCTCCCCACATTGAAGGTGTTAGTATGAAAATGTTCGCATGCAGAAGGCTTCGTTGGAACCTATAATGAAATGAAGCCATTGCTGCCGGGGCTGTGGATTTCTGGTTTGAAAACCCATTATTTTGAACTTGGTTTATTTCCCTGAGCTGCGATAAGAGGTGGCGTTCATTTTAATGGCGTACAAGAGAGCAACCCCTCACCCCCTCAAGTCAGCTCCATGTCCGGTGACCCGTAGAAAGTATCGAGAGATCGAAATAACTGCTAGATGCGTGTGTGTTTATATGTACATTGTCACCTCTTTGTTACTTACAGCACAAAGTAGTAAAACAGTGTTTTCAAACTGTGACTCGTGAACTGCAGAATATTGCTATGAAATTAAGTAAATCTGAGAAATATTACAGGTTACACAGAGTTAGCCAAATGGTCTCAGAGGAAATTGTTCACTGAGCAGACGCGAGTTCAAATCCCTGTGAGTCCAAGTGAAATTTATGGTGGAGAATGATGTCGTCAATATTTTTCCGGGTTATTCCCTTTTCTTCTATGGATCCGCCATTTACGAAATATTTGCAATAACTGTTATTCTAAGGCAACGGTGACCAAACTGGGTATTGTGATTACATCGGGAAACAAAGACATTCATACTAGTAAGGGGAGTTTCCTGTACGTTGCTTTCTGTCTGGCTAACGTACTGATGATAAGCAAAACCCTCTGTCTCTACGAGCAGGAACAGAAGGTTTCGTACAGAATGGGAAGAGTTTATTTGATGTTCTGTCGGAGAAAATGTACAGTAATATGTTGCTTTGCTCAACGGTTCAATTAGTAGTAGTATATAGAAGCGACATTACAGAGCATTACGCTGAATACACAAGCATAACAGGTATTATTATTATTATTATTATTATTATTATTATTATTATTATTATTATTATTAGTAGTAGTAGTAGTAGTAGTAGTATTATTTATCAGCAAGTGTTACCATAATTCTTATATACGTTTCTCAATACACTGTATAGGTCTACATCTTCTCTTCAATAATAAAATAATTACTACGCTATACCTCCATTTTGATATCTTTTTTAATCTTTCGATGACTATTATCAGTTATTTATTAGTTATTGATTTAATAATAATAATAATAATAATAATAATAACAATATTAATAGTAGGCCTAATACTAATAACAATATACTGATAGCTTTATCAGTAGCAGCAGCAGTAATAATAACAATAATAAAAATAATGTGGAGAAGAAACTAATTAAATATTACGTGCTAGTGTAGTAATGAAGTGGGCTATTAAACTCCAAAAACTTAAATCAGCTTTCAATCATCGTCATGAAGAGAAAGATGACATAAATAAATGTAAGGAAGCCAGCTATCTAGTGGCTAACGAAATTGCTCGCTCTCTTCAGCGTTCCAACGAAGGAGAGTTTTATGAAAGCGTCTCATTACTTCTTAGACTGTCTCTCGCGTGTAATCACTGCCGTTCGAGTTTTGATCACCGTACTATACAGTGTATTTTCCACAAAGGACCAATACCATGGTATCTATACCGAGAATACATTAAGGAGCAAGCGGTGACTGGAATTTTCAGATTGGCGCAGTTGCCTGAGCATGCGAATATGACATGAAGCAATCAAGCATTACCCGAGTAGGTCACTAGAATAGTATCAGGATAATGAGCGTGACTCGCGATCTGAGGCTACACTAACCCGTGATTTTGAATCCTAATTGAGCAGGTGACATAGTTACGTTTCATCTTAAATTTTATCGCCTGCAAGGTAGGCGTGAGTTATTGTAATCCCATAGCTATAGGCTGTATCCACTATAATCATCAACTTCATCTCCACTAGCATAATTTTCAACTCCGTTACAATCATAAACTTCAACTACTGTATCAACATATTTACCTCCACTATAATAATCAACTTCGCCTCCACTTACGTATTCATCTACATTATAATCGACAACTTCACCTCTATTATGATAATATTCAAATTCATTATCATATTTAAATTCACTACCATTTATTTAATTCTACTACCATTTAACTTCACTATAATCATGAACTTCACGTACATTATCATTATATTTAACTCCACTACATTCATGAACTTAACCTACTCTATTATATTTAACTCCACTGCCATTTATTTAACTCTACTACCATTTAACTCCAATATAATCATGAACTTCACCTACACTATCATTATATTTAACTCCACTACCATTTATTTAACTCTACTACCATTTAAATCCACTATATTCATGAACTTCACCTACACTATTATATTTAACTCCACTACCATCTATTTAACTCTACTACCATTTAACTTCACTATAATCATGAACTTCACCTACATTATTATATTTAACTCCACTACCATTTAAATCCACTATATTCATGAACTACACTTACACTATTATATTTAACTCCACTATCATTTATTTAACTCTACTACCATTTAACCCCACTATAATCATGAACTTCATCTACACTATTACATTTAACACCACTACCATTTGTTTAATTCTACTACCATTTAACTCCACTATAAATATGAACGTCACCTATACTATCATTATATTTAATTCTACTACCATAATTTAACTCCACTATAATCATGAACCAGGTGGCCCGGGTTCGATTCCCGATCGGGACAAGTTACCTGGTTGAGGTTTTTTCCGGGGTTTTCCCTCAACCCAATACAAGCAAATGCTGGGTAACTTTCGGTGTTGGACCCAGGACTCATTTCACCGGCATTATCACCTTCATTCCATTCAGACGCTAAATAACCTAGATGTTGATACAGCGTCGTAAAATAACCCAATAAAATAAAAATAATCATGAACTTCACCAACACTATTACATTTATCTCCACTATCATTATATTTAACTCCACTATCATTTATTTAACTCTACTATCATTTAACTACATTATAATTATGAACTTCACCTACACTATCATTATATTTAACACCACTATAATAATAAACATCACGTGAACTGTAATCGTATTTAATCCCACTATAATCAACTTCATCTCCATTTTAATTGGTTATTTTACGACACTTTATCAACTGCTATGGTTATCTAGCGTCTGAATGAAATGAACGTGATAATGCCAGCGAAATGAGTCCAGGGTCCAGCGCCGAAAGTTACCTAGCATTTGTTCAAAATGGATTGAGGGAAAAGCCCGGAAAAACTTCAACCAGGTAACTTGTCCCAACCAAAATTTGAAGCCAGGCCCGCTCGCTTCACTGTCAGGCATGTTAACCGTTACTCTACCATTTTCATTATTGCATCCATTGTATCATCATCATCATCATCACCAATCTATAAAAGCTGGAATATGAGTAAAACAATTGAAATTGAAAGACGTATAAACAGTAGGTCACCTGACGTATAATTGCGGAAAAATGCTACAGCAAAGAAAGTATTTAAAAGGAAGTGATATTTAAGGAAGGAGGCAATTTGTTTGTGTCAGAAAAAAAAACTAATTCATTAATATTTAGGACATTTCAATAGATTCATTAAAGCAATAGATTACAACATATGACGGCTAGAGTAAATTAGAATATTGATATTGATATTGATATTTATTTGTCATTCAACTTTACAATTCACAGTTTTGGTGGACCTTCACATTTCTGTTTTTCGATCCACCATCCCTTTAATACATATAACTCTTTTCTATTAAGGTATTCTTTGCCGAGAATTTCTTGATTGCTTTCTAATGTTCTATTATGACTGAATTGCTATATGTCCTTCCCCCCTCTATCCTCTTCTATTCTCTCCCTCCTACCTAGACTGTTTCCCTTCCATTCCTAAATTTCCTATTTTATTACCCCTATCCATATATTTATTTCGATAATACTCCTACAGTTATAGTACCCCTGCTACTACTCCCAATCCAAAACATTGAAAAACATCAAATATCTAATTCACTTAAATTACACTTCCAATTTCTCTCTCATTCCACTTCACATTTGTTCAGATATCATTGTATTCATTGTTTGATAGTTTATCTTATTACACTCTTACCCTATCTTCTTATACTAACACTTTCTTCTCTGTTCCTTTTCTTACACTTTTGCCACCCCTAACTTTTCTGCACTCACTTTTTAGCACTCTTCTTCTTCGCTATAACCTCTCCAACGCCCTATCTATTCAGTCCTCACAATCACTAATATCTGGTAGTCGCTTCCTTCCTACACTCGTTCTTCTCATGTCTTCTCTTGCATTTCCTCCATTAGTCTTGTCTATGCTCCTGACCTCAGACACTACCAGTTGTTTCCCTAATCCTTCGTCCGCAGTGTTTTATATCTGCCTCACGTTATGTTTTCCTCCTTGGTTTATTCTGGTCAGCTGTTTCGTACTCGAAGTAGACGTCAGGTATCGTCATTGTCCATCTCTCGTTTCATTGATATTGAAGTTTTGTGTCGTATGCATTTTTCCATTCTTCCTAGCGTGCTGCCTTGACGTACGCATATTTTCGCGTCCATTGAACCTCCGTTTCAATGCGCCTTGATTCACCTGGCTTTGCTAAATTAGAATAAATTATAAGGGTTTTTTTTATAGTATGAGAACGAAATTTGACTGTTTATTGTAATATAGCCTAGGCCTAATAACCTTTAATGCATGTAATATTACAACATAATGGGGCATGCTAGTTTGGTAAGAGGTTTGGGAAGAAAACATATACAGTATAATGCCGTTAAACTTGTTCCCTGTTGTTTCAGTATGTAATTACAGTAATTTTGATATATCTTCTCAGTGAAACGCATGCGCCTGTTGCTTAAAAATGTTACACAGTGAAAAGATCACATATTTCCAGTACTCACTCATTGCACAAACGGAAGAGAGAAGAGATTGCTAGATGTGCTTTAACATCAAGTACTAAATGTAATTTCATAGCCAGAACTGTAAAACAAAATGCTTGTCTAATGAGTAACGGTGAAAATATGTATGTATATATGAGGCATTTAGTTGCAAAATCAGATACATCACTAAAACATAATAAGGAAAAACGTTTGCAAGGAACCAAGGATTTGCAACCAATACTATTCTTTCATCATACAAATCCATGCGATGTATCTGGCTTTGGAGCATAACAGTGCTATAACAGTTGTAGAATCATATGAAGATATGAAATATAACATTAACTCATTTTCGAAAAAAAAAAAAAAAAAGTGACGTATCTGATTTTGCAACTACACGCCTCAAATGTCCTCTATACAAATCTACACGCTTTGACCGATATTTACTAATTTTTACACACATAGCCTTCACAACCAGGGGGAAAAAATAGGTTACACTAAAATATGGGCAACAGCACCGCCCCACCTGGTTTCATCCCCCTATCATTTGAAAGCAGTAATATTTGATTCTGAGATAGGACCGATAAAGTAAATAGGGAACGATTTTTTTTCACCATGACGTCTAAAGGGAGGCGAAAAATGCGAAGTCCTGTAATCGAAGTGCAGTTTTGATGCCCTGGCTTTTTTTTAGGAGCATGCTACGATTATTAAACTGATTTACCTGTTCTTTTCCTGATTTCAATCCCTAAGTGGACGTAAGTTATAGGGGTCAAGGGATAAAAAATCTGAAGTTCTCCAATTTAAACGAAACGTTATATTATACTGTGTATGTATATGTATGTATGTATGTATGTATGTATGTATGTATGTATGTATGTATGTATGTATGTATGTATGTATGTATGTATGTATGTATGTATGTATGTATGTATTTTAGCGACGAGGAATGTTTAGTAAAGACGATTCGTTTTGGTTTTGTACAGTTGCGTTGAAGAGCTCTCAGAAACGCCAGGTACTTTTAAGCTTGTTTTGTAATAAATACGATATCTGGAGAGGATAAATATCAGTTGTAGTACTGATTTAAATTATAGCCTACGTGGAAAAATTTCAATGCAAAATCATAGATCGATCCATAATTTTCACACTTCAGTATACCATGTTATAGAATGTTATATGCAACATTCATTTTTAATGATTATATAGATTCTAAAATAATAATAATAATAATAATAATAATAATAATAATAAATTATTATTATTTATTTATATAACAGGGTAAAACCCCAATTACAATAGACATTACAAATATTTGCTTAGAACGTAAAATTGGAGATAATATGAAAAAAGAGATAAAATAGATACAAATGCAAGATAAAAGTGAAAATACAAATGAAAAATGAAAAAAATAGACAAATAGATACTATCTAAATAAAAGACACAGACATAGATATAAAATAAAAATACCAAATAAAAATAAATGAAAAATAGATAAATATAGATATCATAACCAAAAGATAAAAGATGTAAAATGTAGCTATAAACGGCAAATTACAAGAGTACCGGTAACAAATAGATAGCAATACTAGACCTATATAAAATCAACTACCTTCAGTATATTAATAAGAAAATGTTTATATTTCATGTAAGAAATGCTGAAATCTAGATCCCATGTTTTACGTATTTCAATGAAATTTGAACACATTTTTAACATTGGTGAATTTTTATGTCCTGAAGTGTTTGGCTATTATAATATAACAAATGACGATTTCTTAATAATAATAATAATAATAATAATAATAATAATAATAATAATAATAATAATAATAATAATAATAATAACAATAATAATAATAATAATCATAATAATAAATAGGCCTACTTAAGTGTGTTATTAACTCATTAGTTAAACTTCTCTTTTGTCATGTTGTTCATGACTGCATGCTTTGCATTTCTGTCTTCTTTAATAAAATGTCTGACATTCGCATGTTAGTGATTTTTCAATTGAGTGTTCTCTGCTTAGAAACTTTGCTCCGTAACTTTAGACAGATGAACTCCTTACCCAGTCCGCGTGTCCAGTGACATTTGCCTGCGTTCTCTGCCCTAACTGCTGCTCTCTTAGGAGGTTGCAATCAATACCTCCAGCGAGAGGGTTGAGCTTCCTTTTCCTGATACATTTTTGGTTGCTCTTTCACTCCTTTCCGTCTTGTATTTCTCTATTGCTGCAGCCCTCTCCCTTCACAGCAGTAGCGGCTGTCTCTGGCAGCAGCCACTCCGAAACGAAAGCGCGCCTCTTTCTAAAATATTCTACTTGTTACGGCCTCTTTCAGGAAACTTCTTTACATTAAATGGACCGCCGCTAGACGCAGAAACTCTGAGAGCCAGAATGACATAACCGCCATTGTGGAAGCGCAAAGATCTTCGTTAAAAAATAAACAGTGTCATTTAGAAATGATTCATACCTTTCATTATAAATTTAAAATAATATAACAATTTTAGATAATAATATAAAATATATAATACACATAAGAAGGTATTAACAAAAATAAAAGCATTCTCAAGTGTAATGATTGTAGCTTCATGATGCGTGCTTCAATCAATGAGGAGAGAGGAGGAAAAATCAATTGAAAGGTACACGATGATAATCGCGTTCTTACAACGATTCTTGGAACTCCTGGATGGCTCAATATTATCTGTCTTTCATGATCCAGAGCCTTCCACTTGAGAGAGACTCGGACATAAGGATGGTATTTTTGGTGAAAAATTAGTAAATTTTCGAAAAAAAATTATTTAAAATACTCTGATATGCGTGGAATGCATAGCATAACATTTTGTGGGTATTTATCGGATGTTGAGTCACCATTTTTAAACTTCCTGCGTTATGTATTTTTAAATCACTCGCCCACTTTTATTGTTGTTTCCGGTAAATTAAATTTTCAAGAAAAAAAAAATTCTTTAAAATACCCTTTGATATATGTGGAATGCATTGCATAACATTTTGTGGATATTTGTGCCCTTATCGGATGTTGAGACTTCATTTTTAAACTTCCTGCGCTATGGATTTTTAAATCACACGCCCGCTTTTATCGGTTTCCAGTAACTTAATTTTTTTTATACATTGCCTGACAAAAAGGGATATAATTTCTGAAATATTAAAGATACATGCATGAAGTTTAGGACACACATTCTTTAGACTATTAGAAAACTTTTTTCTGTAATAGAATTTTGTTAATTGATTTAATTTAAAAAATGCATCCGTTTGTTTGCAAGAAAAGAAATCAGAAAATTGTTATTAAATTTTAATTGTTTCTGTTACAAACGTAGGGACTAATATCAAAATTCTGTTACAGACAGTTTGTAGAACATGCTTTTGCAAATATATTGCAAAAACCTGTTTGAATCTAACTTTAAAAAAGGTTTAGATATATCGGTTTTAGTACAATCCTGCATTGGGTATATTTTGTTCAAATTTGGGCCCCCAAATAATTTTTTTTCTTCCAAATATTTTTATTTGGTTGAGTTGCCACAGCTATGAGCTCTCTACATACAAAAAAATTAGTATTTTACACCAAATAGGAAAAAAGTTTTAAAAAATATTATCCTCTCCCCTTATACCGAACATTGGACCACTCCGCGAGACGCAAGAGCTTCGCACACTATCTATAGCGCCAGGCGTTCAGTAGCAATATGTCTTTTCTATCAATCGTATCTATTTTCTGGAAAATTATATAGGTCTGTCATGCCGAAGAAATTATAAAAAATTCAAAGAAGTAAATAATAAGTCATTTATTATGAAGAATTTTTTAACTAGAAACGGAGTGAAGAATTAAATTATGAACATTAAAAATATGCTTTGTTGATGTATGTCACAATTAGATCTACAGATTACACGGAGGGACAAGCAAACAATAGAAAATATTACCAAATTTGCTTAGTCGTGTCGCTCGAGTAATAATTATTGATCATAAAATTTCACTGTGTGTAGACTCTGTTATGCTATATTTAACACTTTGTCCTAACGTATGAAAATTTTCTACATTTTCTCTTGTATCACGTAATTTCTTGGAATTAAAATTTCGTCTCCTGCTCCTCCAATTCCCGTATGCTATCAAATAACATTTCTTTTAATCGAAACAAAAAGATTAGCAACATTCCCATGGCTAGGTATGGACTACAAGTAGCGCTGTAAAAAGTGTACGCAACAACTGCATTTACAAAATGCAAGTACAACAATATTGACATTACAGTATAGTCAAAGTAAGGACAAATGATGGACTCACAAACGATATTTCAGTGTACAGTATACAATTGTAATTGAATAGATATTATAATTTTGCACAATAATCATAAACTACAGGTAATGAATTGGACGGAGTTACGCAATAATTAATAGACCAATCGACAATTTGAAAAAAATTAGATATTTGCACAAATCTGTTGATGGCAGGCTAATTTAACTCGGAAAAAATCAAGAATTCGATATCTGAATTTTGCTTATATTTATAAGCAAAAATTCGTTTATTGCATAAAATTCATTTATTTATTTTGCTTTGAAATATTAATTCAACTGCTGGTCTCTTATCAAAAATCGGTTAGGTTTTTGGTATTATTTGTGCTATTTTTTATAATAGTATGAATGTTATAATACTTCTTGCATAAAATGTTTTATTAAAAAAACTATTTATTTCAATGGTCAATATCTCGAAACAGGTTTTTGGAGCTTGGAACAACAACGAACCAGTATTATTATATATTCATGAAATCTTTCCAAATTACAACAGATTGCATAGTAAATTCAATTTCAAATTTGAGAATCTATGATTTTATTTCAATGTCATACGCATTTAGTTACAAAAACCATAATATTATGGTACTATACATTCAGATTTGAGAATTCACACCAGATAGGCTAGTATGTAATGAAATTCAATGTATAATAATTATTGTAATTTTAACTTACAACTATAAGGGCCATACATTTTAAAAATTATATGTACATAGAGAGGCAGCGAAAAGTTGCCGCACTATGCAGGGGACGTCGGGGAACAGATTGCCCGCAAACCATTACTCGATTCACTGATAAGCTGTAGCAGCGCAAGCGGTCGTTAGTTTCATTACGGTAGGTCTAGTGTATAGTGCGGTAACTTTTCGCTGCCTCTCTCTGTATTCGATTTAGCCTATTTGATCAATATTTAACATATCCCATTTTATTGTTATTTATGTATGTATGAAAATGCTTGAAGATACCATTGAGGCATAAACGTTCGCAATACAAATAACATTAAAAACAAATTATTATATGTTGTAAAATTTGCTTTTAATGAGTTAGATAAGTCATTTGATTGAAAACCACGAATCAAATTAATTACATTGATTATTATAGTATGTAAGTGAGAAGTGTGAGGCACTGCTTGTAGCTTTCCTATTTTGAATTTAATGAAGAAATTCTATATATCAGATGAGAAAAAGTATATTTTGAACACATGTTCAAAAACTGTTTTTCATTTATGAAGAATGTGCCAGGAGCCTGTTTTGTTTAATGATACATTTTTTTTGTCTTCCATATTTTGATTCTTTAGTCTCAAACGTAGACAATAATACTTTTTACTATTTCTAAACTATTATTTTGTCAAACTTGTCTCAATTTTTTCCCCAATATATGTATACATAACAGAGGAAAATCTTTCAATAAATAAATTTATCATTAGGTTATGCACAGTTAGGGGGCTGTGAATTAAATAATCATAGACAAAAACTAATCAAAATAATTTAATAACAATGGTTATTTTGTGTAATTAGTCGTGGCGAATCTTACACGAAGAGAATAAATTCATACACTTAGAATGATAGGCTATCAGACTATGGTGATAGGAATAGGACCTATAGAGAGATTAGTGCCTTATTTAATTAAATACATCCAGAAAGAGACGTGACTTATTCTAGGATATGTAAAAATGTTTAAGTTTTCAATGAAACTGTGAATGTTAAAAATAAGCAAAAGTATTCAATGCCCCCAAGATCCCCTGATCTGAAATCATTGTACTTTTTCTTGTGAATCTATTCTCAGTGGAGGGTCAACTAAGACAGACCATAAGATTTGGAAGAGTCAAGACTAAGAATTAGGGATGAGATACAATAGATCATCTAAACATTAAAGAATTTTCTGGATAACTTATACTTCTACAGTGTTTGGAATCAATGGGGACCATTCTGAACACTTTCTATGAATTTTGATATCAACACATAACACATTTAGAAAATTATTAAATTACTTTTAATTATTTTTCTTTCCTTAAATCCTTTATCTTGTAATTGTCGTTAAATTTTAAAGTGTAAATATATTTTCTAATCCATCTATGCGTTTTCTTTTAATTAAAACCTGCATAGTTTGTATGTTTTGAGGCTTGAAGAATATAAAATGAAAAAAAAACAAGTTCATAGTGTCAATAAACAAAACAAACTCCTTGATTCTCCCATTATAAATGCGAGACATAGTTTTTGAAACATACTCATAATGTTTCTTTCTTCACTCCCAATAAATTTTGTGTATAGACTTTCTTCATAAAATTAAAAACAGAAAATCTACAAGAAATGTTCAATATTTTTCACTCACCCTGTATCATGTGTGCCATCGTCGTGATTTAGGACAGACAGGCGATGTGCCCAAAACATTTTTTTTCGGTATCGGTCATTGTGTAAACATGAATTTTCGCGACAATGTCGAAATATTTTTCTGTGCAATGTCAAATACTTTCTCTAATGACAAATTAAAATCAGATGGGTACGTGGGTGAGTGGATGTATGGATGGACGGACGGACGGACGACGGATGGACGGACGGACGACGGACGACGGACGACGGACGAACGGACAAATTAATAATTTTTCTAATGAGACCTTCAAATTAAACATGTTGGTAGATGAAGGGTACATTAATAAGAAGCAATAATTTTTGGTTATGAAACTTAAAAAAAATCTAAATTTTGGGAATAATTTACATTTGATAATAATAATAATAATAATAATAATAATAATAATAATAATAATAATAATAATAATAATAAAATTATTTATTTTAGCTGGCAGAGTTAAGGCCGTAAGGCCTTCTCTTCCACTCAACCAGCAAAAAGTATACATACATATGTACGAACTTACAAAGAATTCAAAAATTTGATTTAGATAAGAGCTACATGTATACAAGAGTTATTTACGAATTAAACAACAAAATACTATGAACTATTAATTAAACACTGAAATACAAACTATGTAGCAGAATTAAGCTAAAATACATAGAATGTTAATATATTGCAAATAATGTTAGATAATAGAAAGAGATTATTATGAGACAATTTTGAAAATACAGCATATCAGGATGCATGTCTAAAGGAAGGAGTAACAATGTAGACAGTGATAGTTTAAGTCAGTATGATTGGAGTGAAATGCTAAGAAGGTTATCTTTTAAGCTGTTTTCAAAAGTGTTTATTGTCTTGCAGCCCCTCATACTTTGTGACAGGGAATTCCATTGTCGCGAGATGGATACTGTAAAAGATGATGAATAACGAGATGTTCTATGAAGAGGTATACTTAACGCACCACAGATAAGTGATCTGATATTTACGTCGTGGTTAGAGTATAGATAAGAGAAACGAGACGAAAGGTAATTTGGTGTTGAAGTGTGCAGAATTCGAAAGGGTAAAGACAAAGAGTGTAAAGTTTTACGTTCTTTAAGTCGGAGCCACGAAAGACTTGCGAAGGACGATGATATGTGATCCTATCGTCGGATGTTGCACACGTATCTGACGCACATATTCTGAGCTCGCTGTAACTTGACTGACAGTTCAGAACTTAGGTCACTTAACAAAACGTCACAATAATCGAAGTGCGGCATTAATAGGGTTTGTACTAGGGTAAGTTTTAGTAAGATTATATAATTTATTTGCAATTAATGAAAGAAACATTAAGTTAACGGTTCCTGATGTTTTCATGTTATTTTAGAATTATTAGTCGTCAGTCGTGACCTGGAAAGACAGTCTACAGACACTGTTCGATCAATTATGTTCAGTCAGAATTTGCTCAGGCATAACTGGTTCCCAATAGAATATGTTTCCAGGTGACAAGTGACAAATGAAATACACTTGCTTCTTCTTCACATTATCCTCTGATTGATATTCTGGTTGATATGTACATCTATTCACTACCCAACATGAAATTTACCTATGTGAATGATAATGCATGTTTCAGTCTATTTTTACGTGTAGATTCTGAAAACAATGCTTAAAATGTCGCATTACGTTACAATTGTTAGATATTTTAGATATCCTACATCGAAAACGAGTTCATGTGCCACATGGTAATACGCGTGTCATATTGGCTACCTCTGTCCTACACGATTACTTACATACTTACGAAATGTAAAGATGAAAATGTGTTATTTGTTATACCATCTAACCACGCCTTTGCCAGTTATCAGGATACCGTTAATAAGTCTGTCTTTCCTTCTAGAAGTAGACACCGCAAAGAGATAAACTCAGGTAGAGACCAGTCTGGCACTTCTAATGGGGTTGAAAAGTAATATTATTTCCTGCATAAAACGTGATGTAATTTATATGAGAATAAGCGTTTCTGTGTAGAGGTTAATGGTTTAATGAGTGAACTAGGGGTTGATGAACATGATCCAGACAACTGGCTATTTTTTATAGATTCATCTAAGGTTAGCTTAAAAACAGTGGTTTTTATTACTTTGTACGGAGAAGGGACCCGAAGGTTTCCTCTGCAGGCTGAGGCTTATTGTGCTTACCACTTCTATTCTGTGAATGATTGGGTAGCCGAATGGCCGAACTCAAGTACAGCACGCCATACTGTGAATCTAACCCGGGCTGTTGTATGGATGATGATGATGATGATGATGATATGTGAATTAATGATGGCGAAATTAGTCCGAGATTCAACGCCGAAAGTTACCCAGCAATTACCTCTGCGATGGCTGAATGGTCGGACCTTCAGACTGTCACGCAGCCGGCCAGGGTTCGATTCCCAGTCAGGTCTGGGATTTTTTCATTGAAGAAATCCATAGTGACATTTATGACAGAAAAGGTCGCAGTTGGGATTTTTCTCGGGGTTCTCCCGTTTTTACCCAAATTAGGCATTTACATCATTCCGTCACCATTTCTCCATTTCATTAACATTCCATAGCGTTGCCCGAACGCCGGCCGGGGACGCATGGAGGAGGTTGGCCTAAGGACGAGTAGGGTTGCCTGCTCGATACCTGGACCAGAGAACCTTAGTGTGGCTTTGGGAATGCGTCACCAGGAGACTAGCGCAATAGATCTGAAGAAGGTCGCAGTGCTGGGCCATAGTGAAGCCCCCCCGTTAAATTCAATTAAAAAAAATACCCAGCAATTTTGCTTCAATTGGTTGAAGGGAAAACCCCGGAAAAACCCCCTATGATGTAACATGTCCCAACCAGGATAAAAGCAGTGTTACTTGTAATGAATTTCCATCTGTTTCGGTTCTCCATTCTGTAGGTCTTAAAGAAAGTTATGAAATTATGGCTAAGATTGTGCGTGTTTTAAAATATGAGACTCGTTGTTGGAAGATATATGGTGACCTTAAAGTAAATGGTTTGCTGCTTGGTTTGCATGGTGACTTTACAAAATATTGTTGAATTTTATGTTTGTGGGACAGCCGTGCTACAGAATAGCACATTATGCAACGAGCCTATAATGGTAGTAATTAAGACGCGAGGATGTTTATGAAACGAGCGCAAGCGACTTTTTGTGCTCGACCATATTTCTAACTTGAAATTATTCATAAATATTCATGTTATTGTTATGTGAGTGAGTGCAATAGCCTACCTCATGAATTGTGAGATGTGCGCAGACGCGAAAGTATTGATTTTTTCCAGGAAACGAATGTCGACGACCTTGATATAATCTAGAGAGTAAGATAAACATTAGTCTTGATATAACCTTGAAATTGAATTGGACATTGAAAAACAAGATGACAAATTGAATTTATTTGAATAGTATTTACAAGTAACGCTTATTATAGTAACAGAACATAACCTTCTGCGACAGTATTGGATTTCCATTCTCCGTGACCTTTCGATAGTTGTCTTTCGATTGCATATCCGAGAAAAATCGAAAACCTGAACTTTAATGAATAGGGTATTTTAATGACATGCATTAAAGGACTGCTACCAGGTGTATAATTACTACATTTCGGCATGGTCGAACATAAAAGATTATGCGGTAAAACAGTGGGACAAGCGGCAGGAATATGTTCCGGGGGAAAGTAATGTGAAAGAAATACCATTGGTTCAGCCTGATAAGATTTTTCTTCCTCCCTTACACACAGAACTTGGACTAATGAATTTTGTTAAGGCACTCAACAAGGACGGTGGTGGATTTGCATATTTACAAGGCAAGTTTCCACAGTTAACATAAGCAAAATTCTAAGAAGGGACTTTTATTGGACCTCAAACCAGAAAACTCATGGAGGACGAAATATATGAGACAAATTTACAATCGGTTCAATTAGCAGCTTGGCAATCATTTAAAAGTGTTATGCGTGGTTTTCTCGGAAACACAAAAGAAAAAAATTATAAAACTTTGGTGTCAAATTTGTTGAAATGCTACAAAAACATGGATTGTCGAAAGTCTTTGAAAATCCATTTCCTTCATTCACATCTAAACTTTTTTTCCGGAAAATCTGGGTGATGTTAGTGATGAACAAGGGGAACGGTTTCATAAAGACATTTTCATCATAGAGAAGAGGTATCAAGATCGTAATTAATGATGGAAAATTGCTGTTGGTTTCTTGTGAGGGAGAACAGGCATGGGTACAAAAGAAAATCACATTTTACCAAACTATTTTAAGCAAAGTGACAGATATGTTCCCTTAAAATATGGCCCAAATATTATTTCATGCATGTAAAACTACATTTGTGAATTAATCTTAACCTATCATGAATACATCATTATATCATTACCTCTGATTGTGGTTCTGGCTGATATGTATATTATCAGACGGTACATCTCACTTGACGATGTGTGTCAGAGGAAGATGCATCTGAAGTCTGATTAGTGGAATATGTAGCTAATCGGCTATGTATGCATTGGAGGGGGAAAGGAACTGGCCACCCTATCCCATTATTTCTTGGCCTAGTTGCCTCACAATTGGTGCCTTGTTGGTATCACTTGTGATGTTCAGACCTGTCTTCGGACAGTTGACTATACAACAACAACAACAGCAACAACATTATATCATAAGAATTAATCTAACATAATATTTTATCTGAAACCGTGTATGTGAGATTCTAAAAGTGTTTATATCTTTTTAACCTCACATGATAAGAGATTTATAAGCCAATTTTAAAAATCAGCGCAACATTTTCGTTCAGAATCGCCTATTTTTATCGCGGAGGTATGACTTTTTTTTTTGTCGGTAGTCATCAGGCAGTACATCTCACTTGACGATGTGTCAGAGGAGAAACAATAATTGTTTCCATGCATCTGAAGTCTGATTAGTGTAATAATATGTAGCTAGTCAGCGAAGTATGCAATGGAGGGGGAAAGGAACTGGCCACTTACCCCTTTATCTCCTGGCCTAGTTGCCTCATAACTGGTGCCATGTCTGTATCACTTGCGGGTTCAGACTTGTCTTCGGACAGTTGACTATACAACAAACAACTTCTTCTCATGATCCTGAAATATGAATTATGTGTAAAGTATTTCCGAAAACAAGAAACTTTTCATTTCACATCATGCTGAAATACCAAATATATAAAACAGTATTATATTCGAAATACATCGCTCCTAAAATATTGTAACTTATTTGTTTTGCTTCAAAAAAGACTATATTTAGGAAGATGTGAAAAAGTTACGAAAGTGCGAGTTGTTGTCCCATGCTATTAAGATTAGCATTATTCCGGTCTTACATTAATTAATGCATTGTCTCTGAATAGACGCTGTATTTGAAATGCAATGCTAAAATGCAGTCACTAAAGTTAATTTTTCATGCACACTCTTTAACAAATAATTTAGATGCCTAAAACCTTCAATCGTTTCTGTGTGTTTGATCGTACTTCTAATGCTAAAACGCGAACATTGAAGTTAATGTTTCATGTACACTCGTTAATAACTGATACTTTGCAAAAGACAAGCTTAATAATTTAAAATGAATAACGTCCCATGAACTGATATTATCAATTTCGATTGTTCCAGTTTCATATTAATTAATGCATTCTCTCTCAATAGATTCTGCATTTGAAATGTAATGTTAAAACACGTTCACTAAAGTTAATTATTCATGTACACTCTTTAACAAATAACTTAGATGCTTAAAATCTTCTATCGTTTCTGTGTGTTTGATTATACTTCTAAAAGGCACAGCTTTACAATTTAAAATGAATGGAGTTGATACATTACTTTATTTGATGCTTTCGGAAGAAAAAAAAGACATAAAATGGGCAACATTAAAAATAATCGTTTCTCTCTCTTACTAGCAAGAACTTAATGGGATAATAGTTTATATGTCTTGTATATAATCCAAAGCTAGAGTAGACAAGACATGATACTCGTAAAGTTATGTTCATTGGTTATATACTAGTAAGTGAAGAGTCCGCTGCAAGAGTAATGGATGTCACTTTCTTGTCGAAAATGAACCAAGACTGTCAAGGCATAGCTTAAGATATATAGAATGTACATAGAGAGTTATATGGCATTAACACTGATAGTCATTGTCCAGTAATGATCGGAAAATCACAGTTAAGCGCTAAGCATTTCAAACTTTCAATTGCTTCTCCTGAAAAATGTATTACGAAGGACATCCTTCATTCATGCAGTGGACTCTTCAAGTATTTTTCATTTAATTTTACGTGAAACATTCGACCTACAAACTGGGAATATATGTTAACACTTTGTATAAGATGAGATTTTCAAAGTTGATTATAGGGCTCGCATCATCACTTTCGATATTGTCAGTTTCCAAATGAAATTTGTATAAAATGAAATGATGGCAAGATATAAGATAACAGTCGGCGTGTACAAGTTAGACGTATCCATTTGTACAAGAGTCTTCCAACCAAGTACCTGGATACCTCCTGATTTCGTCATTGAGGCATTTGGAATAGCAATGACATATGCGCCAACTTCATGAATTTCTGTTTTTTTTTTCTCGCAATATATACCTTGCACTATCCTCTATCATCATACGTCTTGTAAGTGGGTGAAAAAGCTATCCAAATACATGGTGTGTGGTCTTTACAGTATTCTTTGGAACGAGGCAGAATTATGAGAATAACAATGTCGTATGCACCAACATGTCCCTTTAAATCCGCTGTTATACCATAAAATGAAGCTTTTAAATTTGCTCATCTTTAATATAGGCCTACATGAGGTTTAAAATAATGAAACAGTAACAATTACAAAATCATACCAGTAATTAAATTCATATTTCACATTTATATCATACAACTTGTATCAACGATTACACTTTTCATCCAATTTTTGCTATGAAATGTTTATTTCTGTAAGTTTTGACAATATTAATTCCAACCCACTTACAGTATTTGTTATTTTAATATGTATATGCATTTAATGTGGTCCCTTACTCACTAAATATTGCAAATATGATGTTTATTCTTTCCACTAGGTCTATTGTCCATTGATTTATTGTCTCTTCGTTCACTAGGAAACTAGAAACGTGATGTTTGTAAGATTCCCTAATCTTTCATCCTTCATATGGCCAATTTATCGTCTTTTTCTCAATAAGCAGACTTAAACGTGATGTTTATTCTTTCCAGTATCAGTTACTTCTCATCTCAATCCTCTTGTAACAGTAGGGTTTCTTTCAACCTTCTCTAGCTCTCTTACTGAGAAGTATACAGAGTGTTTCCGGGCTAGCGTTACAAACTTTCAGGGATGATAGGGAAGGGTACATGTATCAATTTGAGTCCGGAAATGACTGAGTCGAAAGTTACAAGCAAAAATAGTTGTGTGGAAATGAAATAATTTTATTCCTCTGTACACCTTATTTATGTGTATTTATCTGTACATCTTACACATACTGTATTCATCTGACGTTGTTTACGTTGTCTACTTACAGTATTCCATTCAGTGCGCTGTCTGAGGGGTGGGGACAGGAAACTACACTAAAGCAATGCAGATAGAGTAATGTGTAACGGACGTGGTCGGTCCTGATTTGCACATCTGTAGACAGCAGTGTATGTGTACAAGTTTGCTGTGTCCAGTCGATCAGCCCTAGTGAAATGGAAGAGTACACGAGAGTGGAATATGCAGATCTGATTTTCGAATACGGATGAGCCAATGGGAACAGTAGACAAGCTCACAGATTGTATCGGGGAAAGTACCCACGTAGCAGACATCCGGCCCATATCATCTTTCCACGACTGTTCCAAAGGTTAAGGGAAGGAGGGCACGTGGTGCCAAATTACAATTCCATTTCCACACAACTATTTTTGCTTATAACTTTAGACTCAGTCATTTCCGGACCAGGGTTCCTTATCTCAAATTGATACATGTGCCCTTCCCCATCATTCCTGTAAGTTTGTAACACCAGCCCGGAAACACCCTGTATAGACGTAATGTGTTTAGGATGTTTAGTTTCTTAAAGTTGCGTTTGTAACAGTGCTAAATAATGAGTGAAACAAGTGGTGCATCATTTCTTCGTAGGAAGCGCTCAATACAAGAATCAAAGTGGAAAGCAAGTGTAAGCAAAAAGATGCGAAATCTAGGAGAAAAATATGCAAGTAAAAAGACAAAGTTGTGAAGGCAAGAACAATAGGGGCTCCATGTAGATGTGGTTGCTTTGATAGAGTAGGAAGGGATAAAATAGAATCTATATTTAGTGAATTCTGGAAAATTGGGGATTATGAAATGCAAAATGATTATTTAAACAACTTAATGAAAAATGTGGATGTAAAAAGAACACGGGTTAAGGACAGGCCCTCTCGTAGGTTGCGTACTGTGGAATACAAGGTGAACAAATTACGAACAATAAACAATCTCCTAATACGCAGTGTTGTTACGACGAAGAAAAATGCTACGAACTTATGCATGAACCTAATATGCCTACAGGGTTGGCTATATTCTTTGCCGAGGAATTCAAGGTAACAGGAAACCAATATGAATACACTTGACAGTTAACATTTCTTTTATTATTCATTTTCACACATATTCGACAACAATAACTTTTATGTACACCATTTACCTCCCGAACAGCTCAAAATCTAATAGGTTAGGAACGTAATACTGTGGCAATAAGATTTATAACCTGTTCTATGTCGTTTAGAGTCGCTATAAGGTATAAGTATATACAGTCACGAAGCTTGAGTTGTGAGGGTGCTAGGAACAATAGACTGAGCTGATACTATTTTGCATTGTCTGTAATGAGGCGATATTAGCGATCCTAGTGGTTAGCAACTATCTATGGATGTATATTTACTGCGTATTGAGCTTCGTGACTGTATATACTAGACTGTGGGTATACCATCAGTGTGTTGCGAGAATACCCATGATGTCCTTATTCCTGCATCATCAGAATCTCTCCTGCGTCTTTCAATATCTCCCCGAAATGCTTGGCCACGTTAAGATCTGGTGATGTACCAGGCCATTCCGTGTTCCCGAGGTAGTTCTGTATTATTGCGCATTAACTGTTGCGTTGCATCTACCTTAAAGCATGGTGCTTCATCGTGTAGAAAAGAAGCGTCCTGAGGATCAAGGATGTTACAGGATATTTCAAAAACGGAAACAATTTGTTTTCTAAAATTGTATTGCTAAAATTTTTCTTTCCGGAGGAGACTGACAAAAGAAATTCAACAGGAATGCGCCTTTAACATCTACAATCAGCTGTCATCACTAGAGTCCGAAGGTTTAACCCATACCTGCACAAACAGCGCTCAACGAGCACGCGCGCTACTTCGGAGCGGGAGAGTCTTGTTTACCGCTCGCCGAAACGGAGAGGAAGATAAGTCAGAATGACATAGACTTGCTATAGGTAGAGGAGAGGGAAACGACCACTCAGCTATCTAGTAGAGTGCAATGTGTAGGCATATTCTTAGTAACTGTTTCACGTTGCTTATCTACTGCTACAGTACAGTATGGAGGAATCTAAAAGACGGAACATAACATTTAACGATTTACAGCTCGGACTTATTGATCTTCAATGTCACCTAAGGACTAAAGATCGTTTGAATAATACTACTAGCCTGGTTGAGTTTTACAAGACTAAACATTAGCAATAATATCCACGACTACACAGGCTTGCTATGAAAATGATTACTATGTTTGGCTCAACATTTATATTTGTGAGCAACTGTTTTCTATATCAACTTTAATAAAGGCAGACATCGAACATCTGTAACTGATGTTTCATTATGATCAGTAGGCTACTGTTCCTTTCAGCTTTCAAGAGCATAGAACCTCGTTTTGATGTACTGATAAATAAAAATATAACAAAATGATATTGTACATTTAAGTAGCTATAGAATTTCTATTATTTATGTAAAATAAATATTTCTTTATTAATTACTAATAGTCCAAGATAGTTTTGCAAACACTGAACGGGAATTCATTTCATAACACTCGTAATAGTACTTCCTTTTGTGTATATTTTGTACGAGATCATCCCTTCTTCCAGTCCACCCTTATACAGAGCGCAGCTAATATCTGCATTCCACTCATGAGCTGTGAGCCAGCTCGGAGAGCGCAAACCTTGTGCAGGCCTGGTTTAACCCATATTCTAGTCCGCAACGTGTAGCATTAGGCCTACGTTTGTTTACTGCTGCGCGATGCATAAGGTTCCTACAGTTAATAGATCTTTGCAGTCATATATAGGAATGGACTGTTCACAGATTATTGATATAGGTCCTATGGTAAGAATTCCATGACAACAGATCTCGAATTTCCGATTCATAAATCCTTTTCCTTTTGAATAATATTATTAATAATCCTATTATTTATTAGTACTCGTTATATTATTACTTCAGAGTCCACATAATAATAAGCCTGAGCTATAGCACTCTGCTCTCTAGTGGTTTTTCATGACCTTTTTCAGCTACACAACAATGTAACCCTCGGCCTTTGGTTGGTCCACAATACATGAACAGTAGCTTCAAGTTAAGTCTTCTTTCTAGCTGCTTTCTAGAGCGTCTTAATGTTAATATAATATAGCATAATAATTCATTCAACTATTAGGTCCTACTACGTGCCTAATTTACCTCTTAAGTGCGAGTTTTATATTTCTGAACTCCTCACCTGGTAGACCTAGTTCAATTAATAGACACTTTCTCACCAAAATAAGTCGATTATATTCCTAAGCTGCCTCTGTATTTTGTAGTAAAAGCGTCTTAAAAACGCAATAAATATTTCTACAGTTAGGCCCTACTTTAGTTAATTCTGATACCCTCATTCCAACAACACTTTATTTTGTATTAGGCCCACTAGTTGTAGAAACTCTCTCTCCGAAATGAACATTCCATGGAGCTTTCTACATGAAATATGGACTAAGCAGAAGGCTTATAGTACTTCACTTATGTCTATATTCGTTATTCCATTTTCCTGGTAATAAACTCATCTTTCTCATATTTTGTATCTGTAATTTGGAAGGGAAATTAAGTTCGTAATCTTACAAATATATGCTCTATAACAGTGGTCGTCAACACTCGCTGAAATGGGTAGAGTGCATTGAGGGTAAGGAAATTTGCTCCGCCGTGCACAAGAGATAGAGAGACAGCATACCCGGCAGCAGCCACGAATGCACGCTAGGGTAGTGTCTTGTCCGCAGGTAAGAGACGCTAGCCCGAGAGTGCAGTGTTTTGATGACCGCTGCTCTATAACCTTGTGTAATAACTTGCTAGTGGTGTTTTAGTGGTGTTTTATCGTGTAAATTATATAAACACTGACAAACTTTTAATGTTCCTCCCTTACAGGAAGTGCTCAAATTGCTTCTAATTCCACTGATGCAGACATCAGTTCTGAGTGAAATTGATTCCGACTTCAAACCTCAGAGGTGATTGCACAGAACCACTTTTATCGTTGTAGGACTTAGTATTGAAATAACTTCACAAAAAGTATAGAGAATTCAAGTCCGGTGATCGTGGCGGCCAACACGTTGGAGCGTTATGTCCGCAACCATTTAAAAAAACTCAGGAAAGAACTCAAGACTGTACGATCTTTCTGAATGTCGAATGTACTGAATATGACGCCAATGATAAAAACTCGTAATGGAGGAAAAATGTTTAGTTTCTGACATTGCATATTTTTTGTAAGCGACTTTTTTGTTCAATTTGAACTTCTGAAATTCCGAGAAGCTCGATTTTTCTATGTGTATCTGCATTCTAAAATTGCATATATTTTTGGACATGTGAAGCTTCTCAAACGACTGATTGAATGGCTTAAGTAAAGAGCTATTTACCGACTAATCCATGGTTCCTATTCATTCTCGTGCTACTAATTGGTGCACTTTTCTTAAATGCCTTATGATTAGTGATCTCCGACACATTACCCACGATTGAACAACTGATATTTTTCTCTCCATGCGTGCTACATGCCTTAAGACGCTCTTGCGTTGCCGTCGTAATCCCGCTCTCTTTGGGCGCCTCAAGAGCTGCCGACACAATCGCCGCCTGCTCGATCCATCCGCCAGACCGGCCGAGGCTTTGAGTCGGTAGCCACTCCACCCTGATTATTAAAGGGAAATTATATGGAAATTATTAGCGCTACAGAGGGAAATTTGGTTCCTTCAAGATCGGAGCTTGTGTACTGTAGATATACAAAGAAGGGTTGGAGGGTGGGTCTTGGCTCTATGTGTGGGCGAGCCATTAGCTTAAGTAAGGGGTTGGTTACTTGTGAGAGAGTTTTCAAGGGGTAGTAGAGGTTTCAACATCACTCGATACAAATTCAGAATCAGCTGTTGGACTTTTCTGATGCTGTACAAAGCGACTCCGTCGAGTATTTCCCCAAGACCCGCTCGACTCTTTGTCGTATGTATGTTTAAAAGTGCAGAAAAGGAAGCGAATTCACTGCAGTTCCCTAAGACTTATACAACCGGGAGAGCATGAGGGAGTGTTTTCTAATTTTTAAGTTGTTTCCTAAAGATCTTTTTTGGAAAAAAAAAAAAGACATTGTTTTTATGTTTTTAATGCTTGACAAATCCAAATTTGAATAATTTTGCATCAAGATTTAAAATTTTCGAAGAATGGAGGGGAGGTTTGGACAAGCGAATGACATATAAAATGAATACTAACTGAAGGATATACTCAGGAATAATTACATTCACCATAGTCAAAGAGCTCAAAAATAAGTGCATAATACTTAGAAATTTTTATGTCCGTCTTCCTCTTTCATAATAAATCACCGGAAGAATTATACGTTAGTATCACAGAAGAACGTCAACTTTTGCCCCAGAAATAACGGAAATTAACTAAAAAATGACGGATTTGAGGCAAGCCCCATGATTGTGCGTAACGTCTAAATATAAATTAGAGTAATGAAATTAGAGTAAAGAAATGCAATTTGCTGTAAGGTTTAGTGTGTGCAATGAACTGAATGAAATAAGGTATGTATGAATAATATTGAATAATAAATAATAATAATAATAATAATAATAATAATAATAATAATAATGCATTAGACCAGAATGTACTCTTTAAGAGGACATTTAAAGAATTATTTTTAAACCCTAGACCAGGGGTCGTCAGCACAGAGCACGCTGCGGCTAGTCTCTCTTACTCGCGGAAAACGCAGTGCACTAGGGTGCACTCCGTAGCTGCTAGCGGGTATGCTCTCTATTTCTCCCTGTTGCACGACAGTGCACACGGGACAGCACCGCGTACCCTTTGCACATTTCAGCGAGCGCTGACGACCACTGCCCTAGACAATGATACATACTCGTAAAATAAGCACATCAGAATATCCCGTAAATATTGTTAAGTTCTTGGTTATTTATCCTTATCTTTGTGAGTAACACCAAGCTTGTATTAACTTCATATAGTTACGCATGTATTGTGCATGCGTCGTTTCCCATGTCAAAACACAACTGAATATCATTATTATTGTTATTTTTAAATATTTCAATCTCCACATGGATTATAATAAACTCTTACAAGTAGGCTATGCATATAGGCGGGTTTTTCTCGTGTATAGGAATGGACTGTTCACAGGTTATTGGATATGTGGTAAGAATTCCATGACAATAGATATCGAATTTCCTTTCATAAATCCTTTTCCTTTTCCTATTTGTGTACATCGAATGTAGACGTTACAAAAAAAAGATTCAATCGCTTTTGTAACATTGTTACTAACCTACATTTCCTGCTACCCGTAGGCTAGTACTGTTAGGACAACTGTTATCACTATTAGTACTGATAATCCTACTACTTGTTAGTGCTCGTTATATTACTACTTCAGAGTCATTAATAGCTTAAATATTGCTGACGCTGACTCTCGATGTATCGCTCCAGAGCCAGATCCCGTGCTACAGCAGCCATATATATAGATTAAGGGCCCTGTATTATTACTTATAGTAGGAACTACTACAAGTGTTGTGTTGCACTTACTTAGGCCTGCTGCCCCTACAGTGTGTTCACCAGAAAACAGATTTCGCTCAGATCCTTCGACTTTTTCCTTCCATATATTGAACGCGACTGTCGAGAGAATGGTACAGTGTGTAACTGTGTATAGTGAGGGTCACATAAGAACAATTCCTAAACAGCAAATATTGCCGCCTTGTCAGTGTTGCCAACTATTACCAGATATCACACTATCCTACGTACTAAATGACATTTACTTACAGTACTTTATGTTGCAAGGTTATTCTAAATAATTCAATAATTTGTAACATATTTTCATAGGCAAACTATATGAGAAAGGGATTAACATGTCAAGTATTTTGTCTGGAAATAGGAAATTCATTGGTTTGACTAAACAATTGACTCACGAGACCTAATCTAAAAATGTATTTTGTTTGACCACATGAAATTACTAGTACTAACTCCGAAAACTTACCTGACTATAGTCTTGAATTATAACCACAACGCAACACATAAAATAACTATTATGTATTAATATTATTGCTGATATTAATAATTAATTATTAGTATGTTCAAATTTCTCTAGCTTGCAGTAACCTGCTCAGAAATCTAATACAATTTTAATTTCATGGAACTCCAGTACCGACAAATATTATCGATATTTGTCTCAGCTGCCAACATACCAGTTACAAAATCACTACCATTTGTAGTATTTGTCAGTATCGAAATTCGAAACGAAGATGGCAAAAGAATATTCAACCTGCAAACAAGAAAATCACCACAATCCACTAGCATATGTAGTAAGGGGGGGGGAAATGGTTAGGTTTTACCCTTTGGGTATGAAGTAAGCTGACCCGGACTATATATTTCGCCTCGATCGACCGCGTGAAGGCTTTATGTTGCGTTTTATGAACACAAACTGAAGCGACTTCAAGTTTAGAGTATTAGTATAAAGCTGACTTCCACTCAGTACGGTACAGTTTAGTTCGTGGCAATAAAGTTTAGTACATATTATAAGAGCGAATCTTCATTTTTAATATGCCCATATAGGTATATTACGAAGAAATCGTATAAATGAGTCGTGCTGTATTTGCAGCAGTCGATAGTTCCAGCATTTCTTATAAGGTAAGCGAATAAATTGCATATGCAATATAACTTCGCGAGATTTTGTTGCGCGAGTTGACTCGCTGAATCACAGGCAAGCGGGATATTTGCTCATGTCACTTTTTCAACGGTACCGTACCAAGCGCAACCTGTTTCCAGACGTAGATCCGCTATTATTGCTACTACAACTACTGCTACTAGCACTACTGGAATTTATACATTTATTCTTCCTGTTACTACTACCACTGCTATTATTTTAAATGTTTTACTACTGACAATCTATATAGCTGGAACTTTCTTACACAAACTCTGTCATAGACACAATTTGCACTTAATGTAATACATTTGCAAGAAAACAGACCTATAAATAATGTATTCCTCTATTAGTTAGTGGACCTTTAAAGTTAGTGAATTGTCGGGTTGCAGAAGAGGAATTTAACGAGTCACTATTGGATAGTTAACCAAGCATCTTTGGATTTCACAAGTGACGCAATAGTACGTGAATGAATAAAAAGTAGACATTGGCTACCTGACTGATGTGAGAAATTATTTATTGTTGTCAAAATTTACAATAAAAAACAGACTACAGAGCACATAACCTCGTCGTCAGGCGATGAACTAGAGCCTGTAATAAAGAAAGAAATAATAACTTCACTATTCGAAGAATTAATGAATAAATAATTAAATAAATAAGTAGTCAAATTATCGTATATCCATGGCTAAGAAGAGATACCTCGTTTCTACAAAATTGGTAGGACTAATTTACTTTAACTGCATTATCACTATTTACATTAACTACATTATTATTATGTTCACAAAATTGGACAGTGTACTAATATTTTGTTCTTGAATAGAAGATCTTACAAAGCAGAAACATATATACGAATAAGTTTGTCTATTTTGAGAAACTAATTTATAAAACATTTCTTTTATTTACCTGTAAATGTACAGATTATACGAGGTGTCACTTTTTACCCATCGATATGCAATATTATATTAATATCGTGTATATAGGCCTATATACGGCACCGAAATTCCGTTCAGTGAATCAGTAAAAATTCTAGGTATTTATATGGATAAAAGTTTAAATTGGAACATTCAAGTTGCAGAAATCTGCAAAAAAGTATTCTCATTAATCCACTCGTTTAGACGATGAAGAATTTTCTACCCTTTTCCCTGAAAAAGATGTTAGTGCAAACACGCGTGATGCCCCACTTCGATTACTGTGATATTCTGTTTACTCACCTAAGCGTTACTTCAGCAACGAGACTACATACAACGTGTTCATAATATGTGCGTCCGTTTCGTCTGCAATATTCGCCGGGCTGATCACGTAACACCATCCATCGAAATGTTGTCCTGGCTCCGTCTAGAAGATCGTAGGATAATCCACTGTCTTTCCCTTCTCTTTTACATTTTGAATTTCTCCACTCCTGTCTGTCTTGCTTCTCGTTTTCAAAATTTATCCACACATCGTAACCTAGACACACTATCACAACACTCTTCAATATTATCCATTCCCTCCCACCGAACATCGTCATATTCATCTTTCAACGTGGCTGCTCCTCTACTTTGGAATTCCCTACCGGGTAATGTCAGGGACTGTCAGACATCAAACCAATTTAAGATTTTTTTCTTTTTTTTTTTTTTTAGCCTGCTAGATCCCGTAAGGGCAAGGGCCTCCTGATTGACAGGGATTGGCTCAGTATAAATTTAAGAATAGACTAACGAAATATTTTTCTAACAATTCTTGTTAACAATAATAGCTGTTTCAAGTTTCTCAATGTTCAATGGTTATGTATATCACAGAATAAATATTTAAATTATCTCATTTTTATTATTTTATTATTATTATTATTATTATCACTATTTTTATCAATGTTTATTATTATCACACTAACATTACTTATCCAACTTACATTATTTACTTTCATGTTGTTTTATGGCATAGATATTAATGTAATAACTATGTAACCAATTGTATTCAATTAGAATTAGAGTCTGATTGGGCGGAAGAGAAGGCCTACTGGCCTTAGCTCTGCCAGATTAAATAAGTTATTATTATTATTATTATTATTATTATTATTATTATTATTATTATTATTATAAAAATATTATTATATACAAAATATCGCATCCCTAAATCTTATACAGGTAACATTATGGTGAATCAAAATATATAAATTACTCGCCAATACACAAAATGTACGTAAGATGGTTGTCTAATGGAGGAATAAATATTATTATATGAGGGAAATCAGATCTCTACATTAGTGAATCCTTTAACGGATCAATAACACTAAAGATGTTTCTTGCAACGTGTCTTTCGAACTTATTGGTCCGTTAGCAGCTAACGAAGGAATGAAAGCGTTCTTGCAACCCACCATAAGTGAATTGAAACACACCTGTTGATTGTGTGTGTAGTTTTGAAGGATGATACAAAGAGCATGAAGTCATAAGTTACAACATCTTTACGGAATTCAAGTGAATGTGGTGTGTTTTGTACTTAAGTCACTATTGCAGGAGTAAGTGCGATTCCTCGGCTTAGCATTCACTTAACACTCACCTGATCCCCATGAGGTCCTTCACCAAGTCGCGCTGGATTACTGCATATTAAGTACTAAGCTATTCTCTTAGAAGGAGTCTTGCAAGAACATGCTAAGTCTGGGGATTCAGTCGGTAAACGCAATAATTATGCGAACTCGCTGAGGCTCAAGCAGGATCTGCAGGCCGTGTTGATCCACGTGAAAGCGGCTGATAGCTGATCGCACGTGGGATGCTTGCTAGCGGCGCGTTGGCACAAGTAGCACTAGTTACGAGCTTTGTGACGTCTGTTGTGAAAATCTTCTTTTGAAACGAGTATTTTGAAATAAGTATTTACTGTATATAGGGTGACCAGATTCACATCGATAGAAAAGAAGACACAAAGCTTCAAAATGGAGGACATTGTTAGGAAAAAGAGGACAGAAAATATGTACTTAGATTTAGGGTTAGGCCCATATTATATTATAAATTACCTCAATATCTATTTTCTTATAAAATATTTGCAGTACAGATTTAGGCTTGTATCATACTTAAAAGTATGTTAATATTACAAAAATAATTTTGATAAATATTAATAATAATGTTCATACAGATAGCTACATATGAAAGTCAAGGAAACTATAATTATTAAAGAGGACAGAAAATATCTACCCTATTTAGATTAAGCCTCAGGCCTATATTATACTTAAAAGTATGGCAATATGTCTTTTGTTACAGTATACTTATGATAAAACTTAATAATATAAAATGATTTTACAGTTAACTACATATGAAAGCCAAAGGAAATTATTATCAAAATACATAACAATATTATTTTGTATGCAAAGAAAGTTATGATCTTTGGCAAAGAGTATATTCTGTCGATGCTGTTGCCATCTACAGGAAAATTATTCGAAAAAAGCGTCAAATCAGATAATTTCGAAATATCAGAAATACAAGTTACGAAAAGCAGGACCCCTTTCAAAGGCCTAAAAAGGACACGTCCAGACAAAAGAGGACGTCTGGTCACCCAAACTGTATATGAGTTCAGAAGAGAATATGAATATTATAAAAAATTATGTTTAAATTATGTGCAACAATAATAGATGTAGATGAAAGTAACTAAAATAGGTAAAACAAGAAATTAGCCTACATACAAATAAATAAATAAATAAATAAATAAATTAAGCCTATTAGGCCTACTATATAATACTGTATATTGAATTTATTAACATAGTGTTATATTTACTCTATAATTTGCCATTATAGCTACATTTTACATTTTTGGCTATGATATCTATACTTAACTCTTGTTAATTTATTTTTATATGTGTCTTTTATTTAGGTAGTATCTATTTGTTTTTTTATATTTTTTATTTGTAATTACACTTGTTTCTGTTTTATCTCTTTTTTTTCATGTTATATGCAATTCTGTGAATTTTTAAAACAAATATCTGTGCTGTCTATTGTAATTGGGGCTTTGCCCTGTTATAGAAATAAATAAATATATATATATATATATATATATATATAGGAGAGAAAAAAGAGAGAGAAAAATTAGAAAGGAAATAAGACGAGAAAAGAAAAACTAGGATAACGGCAGACGAGAACATAGGAAACAGATTAAAGAAAAGGAAAAAGAATGGAGTGGAAAACAATGTAAGAAATAAAAGAGAAGTAGGGGTAATGTAAAATGGTTGAAAGAAAGGAAGAAAAATTAGTAGTAAAAACAAGTAATAAAAAGAAAGATGAACCAGATATTCCATAAGTGAAGGAAAAAATTAGATAGAACAATGGAATTAAAGAAATAACAGAAAAGGGACAGAAGAGAATTGGGAAAGAAATAAGAATAAATATACGGGAAAGAAAAATGGGATAAAGAAGGAAAATGGAAAGAATATAGGATACTGGAGAAGAAGCGAGGAAGAATGCGAGGATGAGCATAGTACTGGAGAGGAAAACATTATATTACGTGTAACATCATCAGATAAAGGTGAAAGGACGTAAAGAAGAAAACAGAAGAAATTATGTAGAAAGAAAATAGGATAAAAATAGAGGCGAAAGGAAATGAGAGAAGTGGAAAAAAAATAGAAAATACAATAAAAGGAAAACAGGAAGAAAAATGAAAGAAAAGTAGGTAAATGATAAAGAAGAAACTAGAAGGGAACAATATAAGAAATAAGTGAGAAATACAGAAG